>NW_022436952.1:4328964-4391912 GCF_009761245.1 Sapajus apella | reverse complement strand
AAAAAAAAAAAAAAAAAAATACAAAAATTAGCCAGCTGCTCGGGGGGCTGAGGCAGGAGAATCACTGAACCTGGGAGGTGGCAGTTACAGCCGGCCAGGATCGCACCACTGCACTCCAGCCTGGGCAACAAAGTGAGACTCTGTATCAATTAAAAAAAAAAAAAAAGGCCAGGCATGGTGGCTCACACTTGTAATCCCAGCCTTTTGGGAGGCCAAGGTGGACAGATCAAGCGGTCAGGAGATGGAGACCATCCTGGCCAACATGGTGAAACATTTTTTTTCTTAAAATAAAATAAAATGCAGCAGGGCACCGGGTCAAATGTCAGGCCTATGATGGAGCAATATAAACCACCACAACTTCTAGTGGCTTCTGGGTGCTGGCGCTGGGCTAGGCAGGGTATTCACTATTATATCTCGTTTAAGATAATCTACTCAATTTCCCCTTACTATTTCCTTCAGAAAGGTACCAGCTGATTTATCTAAGCCACATGGCTAGTCGCTGAGACAGCTGTTCTAGCCCAGTGCCTTCTCCATGCTGCCATGATGCCCATGAAAGCTTAGCCTCAGCCATCAGAGACTTAGCTTGTACTTGAAGACAGCCAGTTAGATAAGCAGAGCCTGTCTTCTTATCCCCTCTTTCCCACCAGCTGGGCAGAAGACAACCTGTGGCCAGGGTCTGGAGGGGCCCTGGGAGCGCCCACCCCCTCTGGATGAGCCGGAGAGAGATGGAAGCTCTGAGGACCCAGCACTAAGTGGTGAGGCTTGGGAGTGTGGAATGGGGAGGCAGGGCTGGGATCTTGGTGAGTGGGGCCAGGCTCTGAGTCCCTCTCTGCTTGCCTTTCAGAGCCTGGGGAGGAACCTCAGCACCCTTCCCCCTCTGAGCCTGGCACATAGGCACTCAGCCCTGCATCTCCCAGGAAGAAGTGGAGGGGACATCACTGCTCTCCAGAAACCCACTCTATCCTCGCCCTGTTTTGTGCCCTTCCCCTTGCCTGCTAGGGCTGTGGCTTCTGACTTCTAGAAGACTAAGGCTGGTCTGTGTTTGCTTGTTTGCCCACCTTTGGCTGATGCCCAGAGAACCTGGGCACTTGCTGCCTGATGCCTACCCTGCCAGTCATTCCTCCATTCACCCAGTGGGAGGTGGGATGTGAGTCAGCCCACATTGAAAAATCCAGAAAACCGGGAACAGGAATTTGCCCTTCATAATTCTACTCCCCAGATCCTCTCCCCTGGACACAGGAGACCCACAGGGCAGGACCCTAAGATCTGGGGAAAGGAGGTCCTGAGAACCTTAAGGTACCCTTAGATCCTTTTCCATCCCCTCTTCTATGGAGGATTCCAAGTCACCACTTCTCTCACTGGCATCTACTAGGGTCCAGGACTAAGGCGTCTTTCTCCACAGCCTCAACATTTTGGAAAACTTCCGCTTATCACCCTTGCTCCTCCTGGGTCCCTGGAAGAGGGACTGGCAGAGACTTCTTTGTTGCGTTTCGTTTGTGCTTTGATGCCAGGAATGCCGCCTAGTCTATGTCCTCAGTGGGGCACATAGTGTGGGGCACTAGGTTTTCCTTGTCCCCCAGCTGCTCTGCCCCCTTCCCCTTCTTCCCTGACTCCAGGCCTGAACCCCTCCCGTGCTGTAATAAATCTTTGTAAATAACTGTGCTGAGACTTCTCATTCAGGGGAAGAGGGAGGAAAAGTGAGGTTATGGGGCATCCTGATAGAAAAGGCAGGTGGTCAACCAAGGGTTAGGGCTTTGAGCCTACTGTCCAATCCTCTAGTCTAGGAGTCTTTCTTGCAGACAACAGGCTCGGGGCACTCAGAGGAAGAACCACAGAAGTTCCAGCTCCTGCTTGGGATGGCTGAATGAAGCAGGGTGGGGTGGGTGGGGAAGTCTTTCCCGGGTAACTGTGGATTCCTCCAATGATTCCCCCATTCCCACAGGACTACCCTCGGGAAATTCCCCTTTTTCCCTCAGAGCCAGGCCTGTGTGGCCTAATAACGACGGCCCTGGTCTTTTTCCCATTCCCCCTCTCTTAGGCACGCACTTAAGTCTGACTCCGGCTGTCGCCTCCGCTCCGGTGCAGTGCCGGGGCTGGAGGCGGGGCGAAGGGGCGGGGCCGCAGGCGGACGCAAGTCCGGGTTAGCGCTGGGGGCGGACTTAGCGGCGGAAGTGGCGCCGCCGGAAGATCATCTTCCGCCCTGAGGCGCTACCGAAGCCGCGGAGCCGAATTGCGGCTGGGGCGGGAAGAGCCGGTGCGGTGGCTGACATGGAGTAGGTGGGTCCTGGAGCGCTCGCTGGAAGCTGGTGGCGTGCGAGGGCCGTCTCCCGCCGGTGGAACCCGCTTCCCCGCCCGTTGTCGGTGCTGGGTTCCGTCCGACCCTTCCCACACCCGCCGCGTCCCGGGTTCCGCCCCCTTCCTTTCCCTGGCCTTGGTCCGCCCCACACGGGTCGGGGTCTCCAGCATTGACCCTAGGCGACCCGGCCTAACCCGGGGGGCCCGGGGAGGGCGTTCGGGATCGCCTTCCAAAGTCTCCGTCTTAACTGAGGGGAGAGGCGAGGGAACGGTGTCTGGGTGTTGTGAGTACGGGCGGGTTTGGGGAGGGGTCGGGATCTGGGGTTAGAGGAAAACATCTACGCATTCCGGTAGCTCTGCGTCTCTGTCATCCCGTGACTCCCCAACTTCCTTTGGAAAAGGTCGTGAATAACTTCCTAACTGATATCAAAAGGGTCCTTTATTTATTTATTTATTTTTGTGAGACAGAGTCTTACTGTCACCAGGCGTCAGGCCGGAGTGCAGTGGCGCGACCTCGGCTCCCCGCAACCTCCACCTCCCGGGTTCAAGCAATTCTCCTGCCTCAGCATCCCGAGTAGCTGGGATTACAGGCAGTTGCCACCATGCCCAGCTAATGTTTTGTATTTTTAGTAGAGACGGGGTTTCACCATGTTGACCAGGATGGTCTCGATCTCTTGACTTCGTGATCCACCCGCCTCGGCCTCCCACAGTGCTGGGATTACAGGCTTGAGCCACCGCGCCCGGCTAAAGGGCCCTTTAAGTCTTGAGTTCTTAGAGGTGCATATTACCATGGACACTCATTCTTAATGACACGTTCCCCCAACCCCCGATTTTGGCTTCCTCAGTCAGTGTCTCCTGGTTTTCTTCGTACCACTCTGATAGTCGGTCAGAGTCCCGTTTCACGTTCTCCTCTGTCGCCCAACCCCTCGCTCTGTACACTGAATCTCAGTGGTCTCATTTACCCCCACGGCGTCAGCTTTACACCAACTAAATACCCAGATCCACATCTTCAGCGCCACCCTTCCCTGGAGCTCCACGTTTACCCATTCAGCCGTCATTGGGACAGCTCTGCTTCACATGGAGCTCACTGGGTCCAAACTTGAGCTAGTCTTTTCCGTGCAGATTAATTCTTCCTCTAACCCAACCCAGGCGGAAATTTGAGAATTTCCTTACACTGTCTCTTCTTCTCTTTCAAGTCCCGCATCTTAAAAGTGACCTAGCACAGCCAACTTCCTGACCATCCTTCAAACCGGGGTCCACTCCATCTCTTCTGTTACCACGCTGTTGATGTATTGTCGACTTCCAGCACTCCAGCCCTGGCAGCTTGCAACCCAGTCTCCAAACTGTAACTCTTGTGATCTTTTTAGAATCACAAGCCTGGTGGTGTCGATTCCTTGCTGATAACCGTTTTCTGGCTTTCCATCGCCTATGAGCTGAACCCCTAGCACAATTTACACAGCTCTCTGTGATCTGACTTCTTCCCTAGCAGCCTCCTATGTGCACCCTAAGGTCCAATAATATGGCCCTGCAGCATGTACCATGCCTACACTTGCCGTTCATGTCTTCATGACTTTGCACACACCAGCCCCCCTGCTTAGAAACCTCCTCCTTCTCTTATCTGCTGGGCTACCTTCTACATGTTTTTCAATGCAAGTAGCACTGCCTCCCCCTGACCCCCAAGGTTATTGCCCCTCTGTGTCCTTAGCACCCTGTCCATAATAGCATAGTCGCTGAGAATACAGACTCCTGCATCAGACTGCCTGGGTTCTGACCTGTTTTGTGACCTTGATGAAATCAGTGTCTCAATTTCCTCACTTGTAAAATGGAGGTAGAAATGTCCCTACTTCATAGAGTTATGAGAATTGAATGAAATATTGTATGTTTAGGTCTTAAACCAGTGCGAGGCACAAGAATGCTCAGTATGTTAAAGTGAGTCGGCTAGGTGCAGTGGCTCAGTAATCCCAGCACTTTGGGAGGCCAAGGCAGGAGGATCGCTGGAGGCCAGGAGTTTGCGAGTAGCCTGGGCAACATAGTGAGACCTCATTGCTACAAAAAATTTAAAAAGCTAGCTGGGCATGGTGCTATGTGTGGGAGGATCCCTTGAGCCCAGGAATTTGAAGTTACAATGAGGTATGGTTGTGCTACTGCACTCCAGTGTCGGGGGACAGAGTGAGATCCTGTTTCTAAAATAAAAAGACAGTTATTACTATTTATATAAAGACAACACAGTGCACCAGTTATGATTTTTAATTTCATAAGTTAAAATTAACTGAGGATGGTCGATGTGGCTTACTGTCATTTGATAGAGCCTGGTTCTTTTTTTTTTTTTTTTTTTTTTTGAGACAGAGTCTTGCTGTGTTGCCCAGGCTGGAGTGCAGTGGCGCAGTCTCGGCTCACTGCAGCCTCCACCTCAAGCCTGGCTCTTTGTCAATTAATAACATGCTGGAGTCGAGGACACTGTGGGCAGGATCTGGATTTATCGAGTGAAGATTCAAGAGTGAAAAAGGCCCAGACCTGGTCTGCTCGGAAAAGCCAATCTGGAAATGTGTGCTTGTTACATGGCAAGCATTAAATCTGGAGAAATGTACACAGAGTTCCTGAGAATTCGAGGGAGAGAAAGGCCAGGGGTGGCTTCTGAGAAGCTGACAGTTAATGGGGGCTATAAATCGAGGGGAGGATTTTACCAGAGGGAGGCAGAGGCTGGAGTGGGCTCAGAGATCAGAAAGCTGGGTCCTCTGAACAGAGCTCCAGTAGGTTGTGGGGGCATAGGGGAACAGGGGAGATGGAACTGAGGAAGACAGAGGCAGTGTCCTCTGTTGAGGTTGGTGATTCCTTTCCTGTGTTGGCCTTGAGGAAGTGTCCCTTGACTTGGGAGCCAGCAGGGACCATGCCTGGGGGGAACTATGCTCTGGAGGCCTAGTACCTGGTGTTTGGGGCCAGGCCCCCTGGGAAGGGTCATTGTGCATGCCTTTGGGCTGGGCCTTCTTTGGAGCTCTTTTGCCTGCCTGGAATGCCCACCATCCTTGCCTGCCCTGAGAGGTGCTGACTTCAAGGCCAGGGTCAGATGGCCCCTCCTCCCCGTGGCTTTTTTGACCTCACTCATTCCAGCCTGGGTCAGATGATCCCTTCTCTGCGAGCCCACGGTCCTTTGTTCATTCCTCCCTGAAAGCGCTGATCACAGCGTGGTATTATTTATCTGCCAGTCTTCCTCACCAGACCCAGAATCCCTGAGGGACCAGAACAGGGTCCTGTGGCCCCTAGGCCTCGCACTGTGTCCCGCACGCTGTAGGCCCTCGGGACCTGTGTGTTGCATTATTTTGAGCTCTCACACAGCTAGACCTGTTAAGGGAGAGCAGTGCGGGTGATACCAAAAACCCAGCACACCTGGCAGCTTGTGCTTGTTCCACTGAGTGGTAGAGCCTGTTGGCTCCACTTTACAAATGAGAAAGCTGAGATTCAGGGGAGGTAAGGTCACGGTCACTCAGCAGGGATTTAAAGAACTGTCTCCTGACTCCAGGTCTGCATGTCTCCCAGAAACTGCCTTGGGGTCCCAGCCTCCAAGGGGGCAGCTGCCATATCAGTGGGACGAAAGATAAGTAAGTGTCCCTTTTCCTGGCTGAGGAGAGGCTAATCCTGGCCTTGTCCAGGCAGAGCTGGTGCTTGGAGGGTCCTGTGCTGAACCGCCCCCCACCGCCTCACCTCTCCTGTCCCTCACCCTATGGGGGCCTTTTCATGAGAGGGCTGAGATCTCTTCTGGAAGATGACTGGCCCTTTCCAGACTAACCTTGGGAACTTGGTGTACGTAGCAGCACGAAGGGGACAGGTGGGGACTGACTCACTGGCCTCTGAGTGGGTCATGTCATGAAATCACAGAGCTGGGGGCATCCCTGCACTGATTCACAGGGCCTGGCACAAGGGGGAAAGGAGGCGAGCGGATCTCAGTGTGTTAGCGTATTCCTATACACGGTGCCCTCAGAGCCTCCCCGGGCAGGGGGAGGAGTGTGTGGTGCTGAGTCTTGTTTCTGTTTGGCTTAACTCTTCCTCTTCCACTTCCCCAGAAGGAAACGAGAAACAAGCCAGGCTTTGGCCTAGGATCTTATTTGTCATTGTAGCTGTGTCCTCTTCTCCCTACACCGCCACTTCTCCAGGGGATTTCCCAAACCCTCTGTGGAGGGCTGCAGTAGGGCCAATAAGTCAAGCGTCCCGAGGCTGATGGCATGCACCAGTAAACCCTGAATGTGCCATCCTCGCCAGGCACAGTGGTGCACGCCTATAGGCTCAGCTACTTGGGAGGCTACTCCCAAATTTTTGACTCCACAACTGATGCCCAACTCCAAATCTGCACCCTTTCCCCTGTTCCAGGGTGGACGTTACGGATCCACAGACTGGCTAACTTACTAGACCTGTACTGTGGCCAGGCACTGTGGCTGTGACTTGGACCTCAAGGGCTTAGAACAGATGGCCTTGAGATATCTAGCTGTGATAAGTGCTGACCCAGAGTTCTGAAAGGTTAGGAGAGCCTGGAGGGTGAGGAGAAGCTCTGTCCATCAGGTGACATTTGAACTAGTCTCTGAAGGGCCAGGGTTCTCCCGAAGGAAGGAGGTCATTCCAGAATGAGGAAACAGGGAAGCGACCGAGGTCATGGGCCGTGGTGTGTCCTGGGAATAGCCAATGGTCAGCAGAGTAGAGAGGGCGAGTGTTGACCCCCATAGCAAAAGAGGAGTGCTGGGATCTAGAGTCCTCCCTTCTTTACCTTCCCCTGTTATCAACGACTCATTGTTAACTCACCTTGAGTCTTATCCCTACAAGTCAGGCTCAGGGAGGGGAGCAGGCAGCCTGTCTGACGCCCCCAAGGAAACCAGTTCCCCTTGCTTTCTTATGGAGGGAATGCCTGTGCTCTGGGCAGGGAAGACCCTGCAGTGCGTGTGCCCTGCTCTGTGCAGGGAGGGGTGGCTCTCCAGGCTGGGGTTGGAGTCCAGCTCCAGGAGAGGCAGCCTGGGCAGGGAGGGGCAGCTCTCCGGGCTGGGCGTGAGTGTCCATGTGCACCTGTGCACGTGCTGCTGTGGGGAAGGGTGTAAATGGCAGTTCAGTGCATTTCCTGGAAATCCACTATGAGCCTGGTACAGTTCTGGTACTGGGCATGTAGCAGTGAGCGAAGCACAGGAAGTACCTGCTCTCATGGAGTTTGCATTCCAGTGGGAGATGGTGGGCAGTAAACACAGACCAGTGAATGGGTCCTATGTCAGGGGTAACAAGTGCTGTGAAGAATGCAGCAGGATAAGGCATGCAGGGTGGGGGCTAAATCGGGGCTCAGGAATGGTCTCTCCAAAGGGACATTTGCATAGAGACCTCAGTGTGAGAGAGCAAGCCATGCAGAGACCTGGGGAGGAGCACCTGTCAGAGCAGCAGGTGCCAGGGCCCTGGACAGGGAACACGCTTGATGTGTCCATGGGCAGTGAGGGACCAGTGTGGCTGGAGTAGAGGGCTTGAAGGGAAGAGGAAAGGGGAAGAGGAGGGCTTGTAGGCTAGGGTGGGGACTTTGGCCTTTATTCTGGGAAAGCCGTTGGAGGTTGGGGCGCTGGAGAGGTGTGGCCTGGCTTTTAACAGGATCCCTCTGGCTGCTGTGTTGAGAGCAGGCTGAAGGGGTGAGGGCAAGGAAGAGTGGCAGTTGAAGGTGATGGTCTACACAGGGTGACGTGGTGGTGGGTGAGCATTGGGCAGATACTGGCTGGATTTTGCAGGAAGAGACTGCAGGAATTGCTCATGGTTCTGATGTGGAAGGGAGGTGTGACCAGATGACTTCTGAGCCCAAAGAGGGCCTCTTGTCACCCTGTCCCCTGGCCAGCAAGGGCTCTTGCAGGCAGCAACATTCATACGTAGAAGGTCCCAGCCTGGCATGGGGGAAGCTCATGTGCCTCTGGGGTCGGCTCCACTCTGCCCCTTCCTGGCTGGGGACTGTGGGCAGCTCTTGTTCCCATGAGTCGTCACGGCAGCTTCTGGGAGGGGTGTGAAGCATTAAGGAGATGCTGTCTGTGGGTGCCACTGCGGGCCACTGCCAGCTGGATCTGTGTCTTCTGCACCGGCCCATCTGGATGCTAGGCAGCCTGTCTGGTCTGCTGTCCTGTGTTCCCCTAACCAGCTCCCTCTGGGCCAGCCAGCAGCAGGACATGGACCAAGGCCAACCTCCTCCACACCCAGGGCCTCTGCCTTCTACCCTCTGCGGAGTCTGTGTTAACCTGGCATTGACAGGGCTGCTTGCATCAAAATAATCCGAGCTCTGGCCTGAAGCCATCTCACCAGGCAGTCAGAGCTCAAGACTCTCTTCCTCTGGAGAAGAGCAGGAAAGTAATCCCAGCCAACCGTCATGCAGCCACCACTCTGCATCAGAATCTCTTCTGGGCCATTGCATTAAGTCATTTAATCCATATCAACCTGTAAGGAGTAGATGATATTGCTAGCCCCATTTTACAGGGGAGACTGAGGCATGGTGAGGTTCAGTGACTAGCAAGGTGGCAATCTGAGATTTGACCCATCTCGTGACTTGGAGTCCAGTTCTCTTGGCTTCACTGATCCTTCTTGATTTGTACTGAGTTAGGGGCCCCACATGGGCAGGGGGTGCTGGTGCCAGCATTTCCTGTGGAATATGGGAGGGGGTTGTTTGGAGGACCTGTGTCTACTGTCCCTGTAGCCTCTGGGGTATTTGGAGAACCCACTCTGCCCAGAGATGTGAGTCATCTTTGGATATGGATGAGACTTGTTCCCCTTCCCCCTGAGTCCCAGGGCACAGCTCTGTGAAATAAGCTGAAACTTGCAAAGTTTGACCCAGCCCTCCCTGGGAGGCTAGGAGGCAGGAAAGGGCGAGCAGACTCGAAGCAGTGAAAGTAGTTAATGTCTATGTGGTTAGACAATAACCACTTACTTTGTGGTGCCAGGCACTGTGCTAGGCACGTCACTGTCACCATTGTCTCCTTTGGTGCCCCAGACAGCCCAGGGTCAAGACAGGTATCCTCAGTCTACAGATGCGGCAGTGGAGGCTTGCACAGAGAGTAGGTGGCTTTGTTCAAATCACAGACGTAGGCTAGACATAAAAGCCTAAGTGTGGTGTAATTCCGGCACTTTGGGAGGCCGAAGTGGGAGGATTGCTTGAGTCCAGGAGTTCAAGACCAGCCTGGGCGACATAGTGAGACCCTGTCTCTACCAAAAAAAATAAAAAGAAAGAAAAGAAAAGAAAAATTAGTTGGGCATGGTGGCATCTGCCTGTAGTCCCAGCTACTCAGGAGGTTGAGGCGGGAAGCTCACTCGAGCCAGGGAGCATTTGAGGCTGCAATGAGCTGTAATTACACCACCGCACTCCAGCATGGGTGACAGAGCAAGACCCTGTCTCAAAAAAAAAAAAAAAAAAAATTGCAGACTTGCCTTGGCTAGGAAGCAGCTACTGAGAGCTGCAGTCAGCCAGGCTTTGGAGCTGCTTCCCTTAAGAAAGGTGGCTGGCGCTTCTGGCCTGGGGTACGACCAAGGGCTAGCAAGGACCCCCGTCTGTGGCTCTGCAGCCTGAGATTTGTAACTGGGGGTGGGCGAGTGGGAGGCGGCTTAGCCACCCTGCTGCCCTCCTCTTCTGTATGTGTGAGGGGGCAGCCATTGCTGCTGCCTGAGTGGGAGCTTGGAATTGCAGAGAGTCTGGTCACCAGAGAAAGGAGTAGAGAGCAGCCCTCCACTTCCTGCCCTACCCCAACCTGGGAATTCACCTTTGCCTGGAGCTGGAATAATCTGGCCTTTCTATAGATGAAGGAACCAGGCTAGAGGGTTAGGGAGCTTGCCCTGAACCACACAGCAGGTGAATTGTAGAGTGCAGATTTGAACACAGGCCTTTTAGGGCGATTTTTATTACGTGTCACTATAGTGTATTTAACCTCCCCCGCTTGCAGTTTCCCTCTTACTTAAAAGGTCTTTTTTTTTTTTTTTTGAGACAGAATCTTACTGTGTCACCCGGGCTGGAGTACAATGGTGCCATCTTGGCTGACTGCAACCTCCGCTTTCCAGATTCAAGTGATTCTCCTGCCTCAGCCTCCCAAGTAGCTGGGATTACGGGCATGCGCCACCACACCTGGCTAATTTTTTTGTATGTTTAATAGAGATGGGTTTTCACCATGTTGGCCAGGCTGGCCATGAACTCCTGACCTCAAGTGATCCTCCATCCTCAGGCTCCTGAGTAGCTGGGACTACAAGTACACACCACCACGCCTGGCGGATTTTTATATTTTTTGTAGAGACAGGGCTTTGCCGTGTTGCCCAGACTGGTCTTGACCTCCTGGGCTCAAGCACTCCTTCCTCTTTGGCCTCCCAAAGTGCTGGGATTACAGGCCTGAGCTACCATACCCAGCCTCTTGTTGCCTGTTTTAATGTAACTGAGGAAACTGAGTCTCAGAGGGTTATGCCTTGCCCTGGATCACACAGCTAGGAAGGGGGCAGTCTGAGATTTAAACCGTGACCTCAGAGTTCATTCCTTTTTCCACATACCAGCCACCTCCTGTTTTCCCTGAGTCCAGCACACCACCCAGAACCCTATACGAGTGGGGCTGGTACCCTTGTATCCTGGGGAGAGGAAGGGAAGGCCTGGGAAGGGGTCTGGGGGCCTGTGCCCACCTCTTCCCTTTGTCTCAGGGATAATTCGCTGTGCCCTAACACCTGACTTTCCTACCCCTCCCCACCCCCTTCCGCCTCCACCCTAGGTTGGTAAAACCTCCACTTTCCCCCTCCCTCCCAGTCTCCCTCCCTTCCCAAGTCTTAGCAGTTCAGCTTCCACTGACAGTCTACTGTTGAGTCTGCAGCCATCCCAGGCGACTGTTTCACGCCACAGGTGCTGTTCCCTGACACTTCTGAAGGTGCTTGGGAGGGGCCGGTGACAGCAACCAGTGGGCTCTTTCGGCAGGGGAGTGCTGTTCCCAGGGGCAGGGTGGCAGCTGGGCCATCTCCACAGCACCCATTCCTGTCTCCCCTCATCAGGAGGGTAGGTGGGGGCTGGCGCTAGCTGTTTTGCCCCCAGGGCCTGGCAGCCTATAGTCAGCCAGAGATGAGCGCTTTGGGGACCGCAGTCCCAGGCCAAGGCGGGTTTTCATCACTTAGACTGGCAGGTGGTCTGATGGAGTTCAGAGGCCTTTCAGAGTCATCTGAGCAAGCCCCATTTTCAAACTGCAGCCAAGGAGGCCTCGCTCAGGGAGATGCTGGAGTTTGAGGAAAGGCTGACAGGTGGGACTCCGTAGCCGCCTTTACCCATAGCAGTCTCGTTTTTATCTGTTTTATATGTTGAGGTTCCAAGTAAAGTATTATTATTTTAAAAGTTTATCTTGCGTTGAAAAGGATGTGGTTTAGGGGCCGGGCGCGGTGGCTCAAGCCTGTAATCCCAGCATCCCAGCACTGTGGGAGGCCGAGGCGGGTGGATCACGAGGTCAAGAGATCGAGACCATCCTGGTCAACATGGTGAAACCCCGTCTCTACTAAAAATACAAAAAATCAGCTGGGCATGGTGGTACATGCCTGTAATCCCAGCGACTCAGGAGGCTGAGGCAGGAGAATTGCCTGAACCCGGGAGGCGGAGGTTGCGGTGAGCCGAGATCATGCCATTGCACTCCAGCCTGGGTAACAAGAGCAAAACTCCGTCTCAAAAAAAAAAAAAAAGAGAAAAGGATGTGGTTTGTAGCCGGGGTGGTGGCTCACGCCTGTAATCCCAGTACTTTGGAAGGCTGAGGTAGGAGGATCTCTTGAGCCCAGGAGTTCAAGACCAGCCTGGGCAACATAGACCTTGTCTCTACAAAAAAATTTAAAAATTAGCTGAGCATAATGGCATGTGCCTGTGGTCCCAGTTACTTGGGAGGCTGAGGCAGGAGGATCACTTGAGCCCAGGAGGTCAAAGCTAAAGTTCACACCTCTGCCTCCAGCCTGGGTGACAGAGTGAGATCCTCTCTTTTAAAAAAGGCAGAGGGAGGGGATTGAAGAAACCACTGACTTTTTCCCCAGATAAACAGAGGCGTGGTGAGAAGGACTTGTCCAGCGTTACTCGGAATTAGTGGCTGCCTGGAGACTGGGGGACAGGTCCCCTAACTCCGGACCAGTGCTCTGTCTACTTATAGGCTGTCATTTGGACTCTGGGCTGCTTTCGGTGGGAGAGTGATATAGAACACCCTTTCTTTGACTCTTGGCCAGCTACCCCCACCCCTGCCTCTGAGCCCCCATGCTTGGCTCCTGCACTCCCTGGCATCTTCGACTCTCTCAGGCTCCCGCAACACCTCTGCTCTAGCCCCATCTGCGTCTCTCGCTTCGACGGGGACGTCTGGGCATGTGAGTGTCAGTGTGGTTGCCACTCCAAGTGCGTCTCACACCCAAGCTGCTGCCACCCAAGTCCTGTCCCCAGGGAGGGAGAAAGTCGGAGGGAAGGACAGACAGACACGGAAGTAGACTGGAGTAGGCGAGTGACAGAACCTGGAAGTGAGGCAAGGACGAAGGAGGGAGGGAGGGAGGGAGGGGAGAGGCAGATAGAGAACGTGGAGAAAGGGGGAGAGACGGATGGAGCGGAGAGAAAGACTTATAAACGGGCGATAGATTGAGAGGAGGACCCAGATGGGGAAAAATCGAGACAGACATGGATGACGATATGTTCTGTGGGCTGTGGGGAAACAGGCATTCTTGTACATTGCTGGTGGGAGTGCAAACTGCAAAGGGAACTTGGCAATACCTCACAAACCACATATGCAATTTGACCCAGCAATACCACTTCTAGGAATCTGTCTTGAAGATATATTTCCAACAACATGAATATATACGTATATGCTCAAGGTTATTCATTGCAGCATTTCTGGAATTACGAATCTAAGCACTCATTCACGGAAGGCTGAATAAACTATGGTTTGCCTATAAAATGGAGTACCAAGCAGCTCTATCAAAGAACGAGGAAGACAATGTAAAACGGATATGGAGTGCTTACCAGGATATAGTGTTTAGTAAGCAAATAACAAGCAAGAGAACGTCTGTGGTAAGCTCCTGTCCATGTAAGAAAGAAAAGATACGCCGGGCGCGGTGGCTCAAGCCTGTAATCCTAGCACTCTGGGAGGCCAAGGCGGGCCGATCACCTGAGGTTGGGAGATAGAGACCAGCCTGACTAACATGGCAAAACCCCGTCTCTGCTAAAAATACAAAGTTAGCCGTGCATGGTGGCATGTGGCTGTAATTCCAGCTAGTTGGGATGCGAGGCAGGAGGATGGCTTGAACCTCGGAGGCAGAGGTTGCAGTGAGCCGGGATCATGCCACTACACTCTAGCCTGGGTGACAGGGTGAGAGACATCATCTCAAAAAAAAAATATATATATATATACAAAGGAAGTATATCCATTGTACAAAAGAAATATGAGAAGGGTAAAGCAGACACTAAAGCCATAAGTTACTGCTCACACGTATAATCCCACTACTTTGGGAGACCAAGGAGGGAGGATTGCTTGAGCCCAGGACTTCAAGAACACCCCATCTCTTACTGTTAGGGGTTGAATTGTGATCCCCTAAAAAAGATATTGAAGCCCTAACCGCCTGTACCTCAGAATGTGACCTTATTTGGAAATGGGGTCATCGCAGATGTGATCAGTCAGGGTGAGGGCATGCTGGAGTGGGCCCAGCATGACTCGTGTCTGTGTAAGGAGATGACCGTGTGAAGACGGACACATTGGAAGAGCACCACGTGACAATGAAAACGGGTCGGTGTGTGTAGCTGCAAGCCGTCATGTCAGATTGCTTGCATACCGCCAGGAGCCAGGAAGAGGCAAGGAAGGGGTCAGAGGGAGCATGGCCCTCCCAACACCTTTCTCAGACTTCCAGCCTCCTGAATTGTGAGATGATCAGTTTCCATCATTTCAAACAAACAAACCCAAAATGACAGACATGAACAAGGAAGGGGGTAAAACAATACTTGCAAGGAAATACAGGCCAGGCGCCGTGGTTCACGCCTGTAATCCTAGCAGTGTGGGAAGCCAAAACGGGAGGATCCTTGAGCCCAGGAGTTTGAGACCAGCATGGATAACATAGTGAGATCCCCGTCTCCAAAATAATATGAATTAACCGAGTGTGGTGGTATGTGCCTGTGGTCTCAGCTACTTGGGAGGCTGAGGCGGGAGCATCGCTTGAGCTCAGGAGTTGAAGGCTGCAGTGAGCCATGATCATGCCACTGCACTGCAGCCTGGTTGACAGAGCAAGACTCTGTCTTTAAAAAACCAACCAAACAAAACCCCACACAGATGGAAAGGAAAGTTACTTTGTGAAACAGACACGAAAGAACAGGAGAGAGAGATGGAGAGAGTGAGGAAGGGAGACAGGTCTGGTTGCAAACAAAAGGTCCGTCGGCGACGGAAATGTCACCTGCCCTGGAGCTGGGCCCGTCACCGTGAGGGATGTGCTGAGCGTGCCGTCTGGCGCAGATCTGGCTGATGGATGTTGGGGTCCCATTGCCAGCGGCCTGTCAACATCCCCTCCCCACCACCTCCTTCCAGAGCTGAGCCTGGCTTCTCCGCAGCACTGTGGAGATGAACTTGTCATGGGGCTCAGAGTGTGGTGTCGGGAGCAGCCTCGGCTCAGGGCCTCCACCGCCCCTGCCCCCAGTCTCTGCTGTGAACAGTCGGCTCCTATTAGAGGGGCTTGCACAGGGGCGGGGGGATGGACGAGCTGGCTTGCTCAGAACCTCCTGCCAGCCACCAACTGGCCTGGGCTTGTTTTGGACGTGGTAGACTGAGGGGCCCAGGAAGGTAGCCCACATAGCAAAAGTGTGGTGGGGTACATCAGGACGGGAGAGTGGTTAGACCTTGCCTTCCCAAGATCAGGGACAAACATTAGGGCCCCCCTTCTAGCCCCCAAATCTACTCCCTGGTACTGGGGTGTGGGAAGACTGAGGGAGCCGCTTGGTCAAGTCCCAGAAGCTCAGGCCCCACCAAGCTGGTGAGTTTTTGCCTCCCAGCTTCAGCTCCTCTGACTTTCAATGGGACCTTTCCTTCTTACCCAAGGGATGGGGCCTCTTAGAGCCCAGCAAATGGATGGGGCAGAGACCCTAGGCCTGGGGGCTGCATGGCAGGGAGGGAGTGCCAGCGTTCCTTTTGTCTTTAGGGTTCCTGAGAGCCCCATGGTGGCACAGGGCGTTAAGGGATTGGGTAAGTCCATTCACCTCTCTGAGCCTTGGTTGTATCTGTAAAGGAAGAGAAACCGTCCCTGCCCTGAGTGGACATGAACAAGGTCATGGACATGAGCGTGGCCGTGAATGTGTAGGCACTGGTCAGCAGAGCACTGGGCTGGCGTCGAGAGCAGCTGCTTCCTGCTGTCTTTAGGATTTGGCCTGTTACTGTCTGCTGTGTAGCATGGAGCTGAGGGCCAGGAGACTCACGGAGCATTCATTCGTTCAGCAGTCAATTACAAAGCACCTGTGATGTGCCAGGCATTGTGCTGGGCACCAAGGAGATGCAGTGACCATGTCAGATAAAGCCCCTGAGGCTGTGGAATTGACGGTCTAGTGACAGAAGGGTAAACAGTGAAATAAAACAATAAAGATCATTTCAGACAGTGTCCTGGCTCACTGAGGAAAGGAGGGCAGCTTCCTATCATGTTCTACTGTGATTTGGGGAGGGGGGTGGGAGGCTGTCTGAGGAGAGGACTTTTGAGCTGCCCCCTGAAAGGCCTGTGGGAGAACATTCCAGGCATGGGGAGCACCAGATCCAAGGCCCCAAGGCAGGACAGGGCAGCTGTATTGAGGGATGTAAAAGAAGGCCAGAGTGGTGGTGGCAGCAAGACCGGAAGAAGGGCTGGGCAGGGGCCACTCTGCAGGCCTGGACTGAGAGGGCCTGGTGAGGAGACTGTTAGCCTGAGAAGGGTGGGAACCCTGGGAATGCATTGGAGTGCGTTCTCTAGGCTGGCTGTTGTGTGATGAGCAGGAGGGTGAAAGGCAGCCTGGAGGCCCACCTGTGAGAAGCAGATTCCAGTGGGCCAGGCAGAGATGGTGGTGGTTGGGCCTGGGCAGGGCAGGGCAGAGCAGGGGGTGGTGGCGCTGAGAGGGACCAAGATGCCTGCTCTCCATAGCTCCAAGCACACAGACACTGCTCTAGGAAGGCCCTCCCAGTTGCCATGGATTAGGGGGTGGGAGGGGAAGGCTGGCTGCTGGGAGGGAATGTGGCTTTGTGCTTGGAAAACAAAGAACAGAGCTTGGGCCCTCTTCTCCTGGGGGTGGTGGCAGGCCCAGAGGCTGTTGACAGGACCAGAGTCTGGAGCTCAGGGCTGGGCCTGGCAGGAGCAGGCTCTGGCCCCAGGCATCCAAGAGGGGGTAGGTGCCCAGCTGAGGGACCCCAGAGCCCTCCAGGGTGTGGCTGCTGGGCTTGGGGCAGGGAGCACCAGGAAGGACAGATAGCCGAATGCTCACCCCTGCAGCCCGGGAGCCAGGCCGGTAGAGGAGGTTTGGGCAACAGTGCCCTGGGCTGTGGGCTTGGGACCCAGTGTGTGGACAGATGTGTTTGGGAGCCACTGGTGGCCCTGGGGGCTGTGGGGGGAGGGACAGGAGGAGATTGACAGGACTCTGCCTCTGCCTTGCCCCCAGCCCCACTGCTGAGGCCCCGCCCTCCCTGCCCTGAGGTGAGGGCCCACCAGGATGAGCAAGCTGCCTGGGGAGCTGGGTGGAGACTTGGAGCGCAGCCTGCCCGCCTTGGCCTCCCTGGGCTCCTCGCTGTCCCACAGCCAGAGCCTCTCCTCGCACTTCCTTCTGCCACCCGAGAAGCGAAGGGCCATCTCCGATGTCCGCCGCACCTTCTGTCTCTTCGTCACCTTCGATCTGCTCTTCATCTCCCTGCTCTGGATCATCGAGCTGAATGTGAGTGGGGGCGAGGTGGGGGCACAGGCTGTGTTGCGGGCCACCCGGGCCTCAGTTTGTCCATCTGCCACGTGGGAGGTTTGCCTCTCCTCTGGGGTTGGTTAGCTGGGTAAAATGAAGACTAGGAGGATAACAACAGTGGTTCTCATCTTCTGGATGAAGAAAACGGGGCTCGGAGGGGCTGCATCATTTGGCCAAGGTCCCTCCGCATGCACTTGTGTGAAGGCTGAGGCCTTGAACCCACCCTCTGGCTCCAGAGTTCATGCTCTTGGCCTCTGCTCCATACTGCCGCCTAGTGGAAGCTCCTGAGAGAGGAGGAGGGGAAGACCCAGCTCTGGCGGAGCTGTTTGTCTTCTTTTTGCCTGCCACTGCCCTCTGGCTCCAGTTGGTTCGTTCATTCGTTTCTTCAATCATTCATTCATTTATTTATTCATTCATTCATTCAGCAAACATTTTTTGAGTCTCTGTGCTAAAAACAGAGGCTAGCCAGGTGTGATGGCACACACCTGTTTTCCCAGCTGTTCAGGAGTCTGAGGTGGGGGAGGATCACTTGAGCCCAGAAGTCTGAGGCTGCAGTGAGCCATGATTGCACCACTGCATTCCAGCCTGGGTGACAGAGTGAGACCCTGACTCAAATAAATAAGTAAATAAAAGCAGAGGGCACAGTGGGGAGCAAAACAGGAAAAACTCCCAGTGGCTCTAATGAGATGCTGCCCCTCCCCTACCCCACGCAGTGCTTGGCCCACCCTCGGAAACACAGTCGTGGGCAGTGGCTTCATCTGGTCTCTGGGCAGGGCCAAGCCCACAGAGGCAGGAGTCTTGGAAGCAGGGCACCCCAGGCTCAGTTCTGTTCCAGCTCCTCGGTTCTTTTCCACTCTGCATTGACCTGGTGACCTCAGCAAGGGACTGAACCTCTCAAGTCCTCCCCTGCTTTTCCTTCAGCAGCATGGGCTCCCCATCAGAGTTCTAGATGGCAAGGGCCCTTCCTCCAGGTCTCAAGCTTATGTGACAGGAAAACGATCTCTTGTTGATAGAAGTGATGAGCTCGGAGAAGGTGCCCGCTCGGGGCAAAGAGAATAAGTCTGATTCTGGGCATGTTGAGCTGGAGGGAGAGATGGGGCTCTGAGGGTGACTGTCCACTGTGCCCCGGAGATGAGCTGGCACCTTCAGGGAGCTGGAGCCATGGCCATGGATGGCCCCAGGGGCCATCTCACCCCGAAAAAGCTGTGACCCAGCAGGCTCAGGGCCTTCTGCAGAGCTTCTGAGGTCTTAGGCAGACTTCCTTTTCAAGGTCCCATCCAACGTCAAAGTAGACAGTAAAACTTACCTGTACCCTTCATTGAGTACATATTTCCTTACCCAAGTAGAGCCGAAAATATTTTGATAATTTTACTTTTGTTTTGTTTTGTTTTGTTTTGAGACAGGGTCTCACTCTGTCGGCCATGCTGGAGTACAGTGGTATGATCATGGTTCACTGTAGCCTCTACCTCCTAGGTTCAAGGGTTCCTCCCGCCTCAGCCTCCCCAGTAACTGGGACCACGGGTGCACCATATGTTTGGCTATTTTTTTTTTTTTTTTTTTTTGGTAGGGATGGAGTCTCACTATGTTGTGCAGGCTGGTCTCAAACTCCTGGGCTCAAGTGATCCTCCCATCTCATCCTCTCACAGTACTGAGGTTAGAGGTGTGAGCCACCGAGCCTGGCCTCTGTAATTGTGCCTTTGAAGTTGTTTGGCTGTGTCGGCTGCAGGCTGCAGCTGCTCTGCAGTCCTCACGGGTACCTAGGAATTCTTGCAAAGTGAGAAGATCTAATTTACCAATTGTTTTCAAATGTCATGAAAAATTTCAGAATACAGGATTGAACAATTAGTAAAGTCAGCATGATGTTTCCCTTGGCAGACATTTAATTAAAATTGTATTGATTTTCAGTCTTGTAGTTTTATTTTTGTATTTGGGAGCATATATATTTTTAGTTCGCTGACAGACTGAGTCTGTGTTGCCCGGTAGTTACAAGGACCTCAGTAGGGTTGTGCTGAGCCGGGGACCTGCAGCCAAAGTATAGCAAAGCAGGGGCTGAAACCTGGCTCTCCCACGTCCTGATCTGGTCAGCACCAGTGGGTGCCCAGGCTGGAGAGAGGAGGGAGGAGGACAGTGCTCTGAAGCCCAGCGACTGAGGGTGGAAGGGGCTGCAGAGCCCAGGGCGGGGTCTGAGGAGTAAGAGGAGGGCTGGGTGGCATGGGTCGGATGGGGTGGGGTGGGTAGGTGGCAGGCCTGGGGCCTCACCAGCAGCCAGAGGAGAGGTGGCATCGGATTTCAGTGGGGCTGGGGTGGGCCTGAGGTAGAGGCATGTGGTGGGGCTGTGTGCTCAGTGGGGGAGCATCTGTATCTTTAACAAGCCCCTCAGATTTGGCTGCCCTGCCGGAGAGCAGAAGCCCCAGTCTAGGCGGTTGTGAGGGGTTTTCTTCCCCAGGGTTCCTGGGCTCCATCACTCCGAGTCCCTTGTGTCCTCCCTTCTCCAGGGTGGCTGGTGCCCCACCTGAAGAAGTCTAGGTCCATCACCCCCAGTCTTTCCGAAGAGTCAGGCCACAGTCTGGCTTGGTGTCCATCCAGTCCACCAGACCTCTGGACACTGGAGTCCTGGCCAAGGCCTCAGGGGTCCTGGTAAAAATGTGGGCTGGGCTGGGGTAGGGACAGGGGCAAGGACACATCGCTCCCTCCCCACTTCAGCCTCTCCAGCAGCATGATGGATTTTGCCCATTAAGCATAAACCTAATCAATTGATTTGCCACCTGAGGCTCCGTCTGACACCACTGCCCACCCTCAGCCCCCATCAGCCCAGATGGATTATTGGCTGGGAAGATGGAGCACCACAGTGCCGGGAGGGAGATGGAATCAGAGGTGGGCTCCTGGTGCCCTTCTGCTGGCCCTGTGTGGGGCCCACTGCCTCCCTGCACAGCCCTGAAGCCTCCAAGCTGCCCCTTCCTAGGCAGGGTGTTGGAACCCAGCCCTGCCCTTCGGGGTGGCCTGCATCCTTAGAGGAATGGTATTGGTGCTGTGGTCTCTGGTCTGGGCTGAGCTCCCTTGATGCTTGGGGGCCCCCTTGGGTGGTTGCTTAGCACCAACAGCCTCCCCTCCAGGTTCCCCCTCCCCTACCTCCTGGGCAGCCCCAGGCCCTTGCGTCTACCTACAGAGCTCTTCCTGTCTCCCTCACACAGACCAACACGGGCATCCGCAAGAACCTGGAGCAGGAGATCATCCAGTACAACTTTAAAACCTCCTTCTTTGACATCTTCGTGAGTGGCCTTGGGAGATCCTGGGGACCCTGAGCAGGGAAATGACTTCTGCGGGGTTCTCCTCTTTGCATGGATATCCAGTCTGATCAGAGACTCGGCCCCCATCCTTAGGGAGCCATCAGTCTTTAAAACTGTCCCTCCACAAAGCCCCACCTTCAGAGAGCCACAAGTGGGGGAGGGAAGATAAGACCCCAGTCCAAGGTTACATCCAAATTTTCCCAGAGAAACGTTGAGTCAGTCATTGTCCCCTGAGGCATGCACGCCCATGGAGAGGGAACATGGGGGCAGGACCAGAGGGGAGATCAGCCTGCAGCAGGGTGGGGGACATTGGCTTCCTGTGACACCCGGCTCCCGTCCTCTACCAGGTCCTGGCCTTCTTTCGCTTCTCCGGACTGCTCCTGGGCTATGCTGTGCTGCGGCTCCGGCACTGGTGGGTGATTGCGGTAAGATGCCATGTTCCTGGCAGCCCTGGGCCCTAGCAGGGCTGGTGGAAGGGATGGGATGGAGGAGGACTCACTTCCCAGCCTCTGCTTCCCCCTCCCTCCATCCCTTCCCTGGGCAGGTCACGACGCTGGTGTCCAGTGCATTCCTCATTGTCAAAGTCATCCTCTCTGAGGTCAGTGGCTCAGGGTCTGGCTGGTCTGGTGGGCATCTGACCTGAGTGGTGTGCTTCTGGAGAGGAACATTTCTCTGATTTGGAGTGTCTGTCCCTGTTGTCTGGGATGGGGGAGAGGGAATCCTGAATCCTGTCCTTTGGTATCTCTAAGGAATCATTCTTCACCTGCTTCCCTGACTCAGCCCCCTGAAGCCCCAAGATTCAGAAAGTTCTTTCTCCAGCCTAACCCTGGTTTATCCTGCTACAGACTTGAGAGGGCTCCCAAGAAGCTGCTACTAGGAATGGGGTGTATGCCAGTTTGGTTGGCTAGAGTTGGTGGCTGCAGGAGGGGGCTCTGGGTTGGGGTGACCCCTGCCATGGAACTCGGCCCCCTCCCTCCACAGCTGCTCAGCAAAGGGGCATTTGGCTACTTGCTCCCCATCGTCTCCTTTGTCCTCGCCTGGTTGGAGACCTGGTTCCTTGACTTCAAAGTCCTACCCCAGGAGGCCGAAGAGGATCGATGTGAGTGCTCAGGGGTAGCGGGTGCAGTGAGGTTTACTGCAGCCCCAAGAGAGGTGAATGAGAGTCAGTCTTTTGGTTTTGTTTTTTTTTTGAGATGGAGTCTCACTCAGCTGCCCAGGTTGGAGTGCAATGGTACCTTCTCAGCTCAGTGCAACCTCCGCCTCTCAGGCTCAACAGCTTCTCCTGCCTCAGCCTCCCGAGTAGCTGGGATTACAGGCACCTGCCACCCCGTCCGGCTAATTTTTTTGCATTTTTAGTAGAGATGCGGTTTCACCATGTTGGCCAGGCTGGTCTCGAACTCCTGACCTCAGGTCATCCTCCTGCTTCAGCCTCCCAAAGTGCTGGGATTACAGGTGTGAGCCATACCTGGTGAGAGGTCTTGAGGCATCTTGCCCACCTCTAAGCAGCCTCCAGTAGCCGGAGTGGGAACCTGGGGTGGGGGTGCCCCAGGCTGCTAGGGTGTAACTGTCCTGGGTCTGGGCCATGGCGGCCCATGTCTGCTCCTCCAGGGTATCTTGCTGCCCAGGCTGCTGTTGCCCGTGGACCCCTGCTGTTCTCCGGCGCTCTCTCTGAGGGCCAGTTCTATTCACCCCCAGAATCTTTTGCAGGTGAGGGCTGATGTGTGGGGGAACTGCTTTCAGGGAGGGGCCTTGTGGGGAAAGGGGTAGGCTGGGTGTGTTCTTTCTATTCCTTCCATCAGGCTCCCTGGGGAAAGCCAGCAACCCTCTCCCACACACTTTTATCCCCCACATCCTTGCACTCACATTCCTGAACCCCACTGCCTCCCCACGCTCCCCACCCCCGCCATTGTTATCTGTGCCTGTTTTCTGCAGGGTCTGACAATGAATCAGATGAGGAAGTTGCTGGGAAGAAAAGTTTCTCTGCTCAGGTATTTGTCTGCCCACTCCCGACTTCTGCCTTTGGAATGGGCACCTGGAAGAGGGCGGTGTGGGGCTCAGCCCGGGGCAGGGGGTTTCCCAGAAGAGGCTGAACCTTGGTTACTGCCCATCCATCTGGGTGTCTGCCCCACCCCCAGTCCAGCCCCCTGGGTCTGCCTCATGCCTGGGCCCACAGGACAAGCAGCCACAAGCCTGCAGGGCCCAGGGAGACCAGCCCAGACCCCCCATGTGGCTTGTCTAGAGAGAGAACAGGCCATGAACACGAACACGGTGGGCCGTGGGCCCCAGGCTGACCCCTCCCTGCTTCCTGCTTCCGTCCAGGAGCGGGAGTATGTCCGCCAGGGGAGGGAGGCCGCAGCAGTGGTGGACCAGATCTTGGCCCAGGAAGAGAACTGGAAGTTTGAGAAGAATAATGTAAGAAGCCCTCTCCCATCTGATTCTGCCATGCGCATTAGGTGTTTCTACTCCCTTTTCTGAGGCCTAAGGAAGAAACCCAAGGATTACATGGGTTGGAGCCATATTCCTGCCCCAAGAGAGGGAGCTGGGCTCTCAGGTTGGCAGGAGGTGGGGCTGGATTGGATGTTCCCCGCCCCCCACCACCACCTTCCCCTCGGCCCCCCTCCCCACACCTTGTCTTTACGTCCCTGCTGCCCTGCCCCTCAGCTTCAGGCTTTGAAGGGGACGCCAGGCTTCTGCCTGCACCCGGTGTTTTGTTTCATGATCAAAACAACATTATCTACAAAGATCGTAGAGAGCTTAGAAAACAGGGAAACAGGCCCCAGTCCCTCTCTCTGGCCGGTTCCTGTGGCAGCCCCATTGGCCTGCAGCTGTGTTCCCATCTTTTAACTCAGCATCAAAAGCCTCTCTCCCGCCAGTGCCTTGGGTTTGTCAGGAGCTGCTGTTTTGTAATGGCTGCTCAGATGTCCCCAAACTCCCGGAGGTTTCCATCCTGAGCTGTTAAAAACCTGCCCTGCCTGTCACCCATTTCTGTGCCACCAGCCCATCCCCTGCCTCCACTCTCCTCCCTGCCACAGGAATATGGGGATACCGTGTACACCATTGAAGTACCCTTTCACGGCAAGACGTTCATCCTGAAGGTGAGTGAGGGGATTGGGTGGCCTGGAGCCCCAGACAGCACTGGTGGCTTCAGGAAGGGACCAAGGAGCCCTTTGGTGGGTGCCCCCCAAGAAGGAAGGGTTGGTCTGCCCGAGCCCATCTGGCACCACCCAGCCCTCTGCTGCTCTACCCCAGACCTTCCTGCCCTGCCCTGCGGAGCTTGTGTACCAGGAGGTGATCCTGCAGCCTGAGAAGATGGTGCTGTGGAACAAGACAGTGACCGCCTGCCAGGTGAGCCCCGCCTGGCTGCCTCTTAGGGCATGGGTCGGGGAACAGTCACACCCTGGTGAGATCACTGAAGCACTCTGCGCCTCAGCTGCCCCATCTGTACAATGGGTGTGATGGTAACAGTGCCTGCTCGAGAGGGTTGGGAGGAGGGCAGGAGGAGTGCTCATCCGGTGCTGCCCAGGGCCTGCAGATGACGATAGCTCTTAGTGAAGGGGTCCGTCCAGAGGAAGCTGTCCTGGGGGGTTCCCATCCCTGGGGTTTTCCTGGGGCAGCCTGTTCCACACATCCCCGTTGACGACCTTCAGATCCTGCAGAGAGTGGAAGACAACACCCTCATCTCCTACGACGTGTCTGCAGGGGCCGCAGGCGGCGTGGTCTCCCCAAGGTGAGTCCCTGCCAGGCCCCCTCCGCTCAGCCAGGCCTTCTGCACTTTGGCCTTGGGTCCGTGTCCTCCGATCTAACCCTCCCTTCCCCAGGGACTTTGTGAATGTTCGGCGCATTGAGCGGCGCAGGGACCGATACTTGTCATCAGGCATCGCCACCACACACGGTGCCAAGCCCCCAACGCACAAATATGTCAGGTGAGCCTCGCCTTGCCTGGGGTCACCCCTGCCAGCCCCTCCCCTGGGAGCATTGAGCAGCGCAGGGTACGGCATGTACGGCTGGGCGCCTCTCCTGCTGAGGCTGCGTTCCTGTTGCCTGCCCCACTGGGCTTTGCCCCTCCCGGCCACTAATCCTGCTAATCTTGCTGCTCTATCTATGGAGGTGGGGGGGTGGCGGACAGCTGGAACCAAGCCACCAAGGCTGGAGGGGATGTACAGGGGTGGCTGGCTGGGGTAGACCATGGATGGGGACCCATGCAGGGAAGGGGCCAGAGAGCCGTGTGGTCACTCTGGGCTGATTGACCTGAGCCAGAGGTGCTATGTTCTGGGTTTCATTTTCCTGCCTAAGGAGACTTGGGTCCGCTCTCCTCCTATTCACCCTGTCCTCACTCCCTCACCTTTCTCTGGAGTGGCTCAGGAGTCCCCCAGAGATAGAGGGCTTATGGTCTTCCGTACCTGTGCCTGGACTTCTGGAATCTTCCCTGCTGTCTCGTCTTAGTTGGTGGTGCTGTGGATGGCCCTCCCCATACACCCCACTCTTCCCCATCCCCTCCTTCCAGCAGAGAGCACTGTTCTTTGAATAGGACGCTGGGCTCTGCTTTGAGCACTGCACAAACTTGCTGGGAGTGGGGCAAGCTCACTTCCTCTCTGGGTGCCAACTTCCTTATCTTTGGCGTGGGCTTAGGCATGCTCAGTGGCACTGAGGGAGAATGAAATGGTGATGGGATGTGAACTGTGCCTCCCAGGCTTAGCCTCCTGAGCAGGCGTCCCCTCCTGAAGGGGAAGGGGTAAGAAGTGCAGCCCAGCCTACTCTGCCATAGCAGGGCTGACCTAGAATCTCTGGACAGAGTGGATGAGGGCTGGGAAGGCGGTGAGCTTCCTGCCCCTGGGGCTGTGCAGGCACCAACAAGCTGTTGTAGGAGGATTCAAGCATCACACAGTGGGTGGGGTGGGGGGCTGATTCTGCAGCCGGGGGGACACCTGTGCTAAGCCTTGTTGACAGGGTAGCTCTGCCTTTCTGCTTCCAGCCCAGTCCCAGCTGGGCCAAGAATGGAGTGTGAGTGGTGGGGGCACGGGGGCTGTCATGGCCTTGCTCAGTTCCAGAGTCCCCCTAATGACGCCTCTCTCCATAGGGGAGAGAATGGCCCCGGGGGCTTTATTGTGCTCAAGTCGCCCAGCAACCCCTGTGTCTGCACCTTCATCTGGATTCTTAATACAGATCTCAAGGTAGGGTGCTGGGGGGCTGCCATGTGGGTTCGTGGAGTGGAGGGGACGCTGCTGCTGTCCTGGTTGCTGTGTGACCTTGGGGGTTCTCTGCCATGCCTGGGCCTCCCCTGTCTCAGCCTCCTTTCTTACTTGAAAATGTGGGTCAGGGCCCAGATGGTCTTTTAGCCCTGAGTTGCTGTAGGGCATGTGCCCCCTTCTTACCTCTGAGTCCCGAGGCCCTGAGGAGGGGTGGCTGGTGGCCAGCCCAGCCCCACACGGGTCTGTTTGTGTGGCTGGTGCCAAGAGCCAGGCACAGCATGTTCTTCCCACCAGGGGCGAGAGGGAAAGGGCAGGGCAGCCCAGGCTGGATTCCAGAACTTCACCTGCATTCTGGCCCAGAGCCCCCCTGCTGGTGCCAGCTGCAACAGGGGACCCTGCTGAGGCCAGACCATCAGGTGACTTCTGCCTGCCTTCCCCCAGGGCCGCCTGCCCCGGTACCTCATCCACCAGAGCCTCGCGGCCACCATGTTTGAATTTGCCTTTCACCTGCGGCAGCGCATCAGTGAGCTGGGGGCCCGGGTGTGACCATGCCCCCACCCACCCTGTGGGCCAGGGTCCTGTCGCCACCACTTCCAGAGCCAGAAAGGGGGCCAGTTGGGCTTCAGCTGCCCACACAGGACCTGGCCCCAAGCTGCCACCCTCCACCGAGCCACGCAGTGCCTGGAGTCGACTGTCTGAGCAGGCTGTGGGGTGGAGCACTGGACTCGAAGGCTCCGCTGGCTGGAGGAAGCTGTGTCTGGCCTGCTGATGTTTACATGGCGTCCTGCCTCCTGGAAGAGCAGATTGCTGTCCCCTGCCTTGCCAGGGGCAGGGTCTGGGCTGGGCGCCTGACTTGGCTGGGGAGGGCCAGGGCCCTGGGCAGGGCAGGGCAGCCTGTAACCTGTCTGAAGATGAAGGAGCTCTTCATCTGCCTGCACTGTCATCGGTTTTTTAGGATTATTGAAAGAGTCTGGGACCCTTGTAGGGGAGTGGGTGGCAGGTGGGGGTGGGCTGCTAGCAGTGAATCTCTGCCTCTCTCAGGCTGTCTCCGTCCTCCCAGGGCCTCCTGGGGAACCTTTGTAATTTAAGCCAATTAAAAATATGAACTAAAAAAAAAAAAACAAAACCCAACCCCTCCTGCTGCCTTGCCTCTTGAGGGAAGATGAAGGCAGGCAGCAGCTTAGATGAAGAGGGAGAGCCCTCGGAGCCTCTCAGGGGCTGACAGGAGGGCGGAGCCAGGGGAGCCAGTTCTTGGAACATCCCCCAACGTGCCCCCGTTTCCTGATCTATTCAACTGAGCCGATGACTGGTCAGAAAAATATGCCCCACCCCCTGCCAGGCCTCAGCCCCAAAGTCTCTAGCCCAGGATTGGAGGTGGGGGTACAGGCACCTGGCAGTGCCCACAGCAAGCCTTGACTCTCTGGCTGGTGTGGAGGTGGGGCTTGAGCTTCAGGGTCTCTGAGGCACCTCTGGGATCCTGGCCACCTGGAGCCCTAGACCTCCCAGACTCCACTCACCCATCCCCTTTCCCTGCACCGCACTCACACCAGGGGCAGCCTGGAGCTGGATCGCAGGCTGGAGCCAGGCCACTGCCTGCCCTCCTCCCTTCTGGCTGGCCTGCCTGCTGCAGGCTTCCAGCGGAGCCAGCTTCTTCGGAGCCCGGTGGATCCTGTCTCAGTCCTGCCTAGGTGTGTGACCCTGGGCGAATCTACCTCTAACTTCTGCTTCCTGTTTTATGAAAATGGGACTGATGTCACAGGGTTGTTACGAGATTAAAAGATAAGAAGAACCGAGCACAGTGCTCAGTAATCAGTAGTCTGCAATTCTGCACCCAGGGGGGTGCCCATGGGCCTGACTTTCTCCTGGGTACTCTGCTGTCCCCACGGGGTCCTGAACTCGGCCCCCGTCACCACTTTTCCCTTTGCCGTATGCTTTGTCTGCTCGGCAGGGTCCTCACTACTCATCCCCCCATGCCCACCACCTGCGTGCCAGCTTCTTGCACCATGAGTTGCTACCCCTGGGTGCTGGGCTGTCTCCACAGCCATCTGTCCCCCTGTTCCCCATGAAGGAGAGTCAGACCCCTCCCAGGTGGCACATTGGAGCTGGCAGCCTCCAGAGCTCTTCTGGTCCTCTTATAGTGGCCAGAAGTGGGGAAAGGGGCCCAGAGAGGGGCGAGGGGCAGGGACTGACCCATTGTCACACAGCCTATGTATGGCTGATCTAGGGCTTGAGTCAGGCCTGGCTGTCACCCATCAGAGCCCCAGGATTTCCATTTCACCCAACACAGTATTGGGGTAGAACTGGGACCCCCCTTCACCCCCACCGGCCTGACTTAAGAGACCACTTCTCTGACCACCAGCCATGGGGAAGGCAAACGCCTGGCCAAGGCTCACGCCCCAGGGTCCCAGATAGGGGATTGACTTCCTTCACCCCTGCTGGTGTGGGGAGGGTGACTGGGTCCAGGCCATTGGTGCAGACGCCTGAGGACGTGGTTGCACTGTCCCTTCTGGTCGAGGGCCACAGTCTGGGGATGTGCCCTTGAGCCCAGGCAGAGGAGAGCACAGCCGGGGCAGGACCTGGCAGCCCTGGTACAGAGCCCAGAGGGGGCATCAGTTCCTGCTGGTCCTGCTCTGTTTACAGACAAGCTGCTGTCCTCCCTGCAAAGGGGAGTGGGTGGGGCAGAGGGCAAGTGCCAGGGGTGCACGAGGTTGGGCGTGTGGCTGGCCTGAGATGTCTGAGGAATGTCGGGCACCTGGAGGCCTTGCCGCAATGACCCCAGGCTGCAGACCTCTGACCGGGGGGCAGCCAGCATCCAGTACCCCAACCCCTGCCCTAGGTCTGGTGTCCCCCCCATCAGTGAGTCTTGGCTCTGCTTATAGCATCTGACGCCAGAGGGGCTGAAAATAGCCCCTGGAGAAGGGGGAGGAGGGGGCTATTTAAAGGGCCTGGGAGGGGAGAGGGAGTGAGGAGTGATCATGGCTACCTCAGAGCTGAGCTGCCAGGTGTCCGAGGAGAACTGTGAGCGCCGGGAGGCCTTCTGGGCCGAATGGAAGGATCTGATACTGTCCACACGGCCCGAGGAGGGGTGAGTGTGGGTCCGATAGAGCCCTGCCTCTGCTCCCCCAGAGCACCCTCTCTAAGCCATGTGAGGCCAGAGCAGGAAGCCCTGGAGAAATTTCTGGGGGTGGGAGCAGGAAGAACGCTCCATGGGGAGAGCGAAGGGGAACCACCCCTCCTGCGCCCAGGTCCCAGCAGCCCCAGGGCACTTCCCACCCAGCTTGTGCCCGGAGAGCAACAGCTCCCAGGAGCTCACTGCCCCTCCCCTCTTCCCAGCTGCTCCCTGCATGAGGAGGACACCCAGAGACATGAGACCTACCACCAGCAAGGGCAGTGCCAGGCGCTGGTGCAGCACTCACCCTGGCTGGTGATGCGGATGGGCATCCTTGGCCGTGGGCTGCAGGAGTACCAACTGCCCTACCAGCGGGTTCTGCCGCTGCCCATCTTCACCCCTGCCAAGATGGGCGCCACCAAGGAGGAGCGTGCGGACACCCCCATCCAGCTGCAGGAGCTGCTCGCGCTGGAGACAGCTCTGGGTGGCCAGTGTGTGGACCGCCAGGAGGTGGCTGAGATCACCAAGCAGCTGCCTCCTGTGGTGCCCGTCAGCAAGCCTGGTCCCCTTCGTCGCTCCCTGTCCCGGTCCATGTCCCAGGAAGCACAGAGAGGCTGAGAGGGACTGTGACTTGGGCTCCGCTGTGCCCACCCTGGGCTGGGCCCTTCCTGGCTAGGACTGTGGAAGGGAACTGCTGGCCATGGCTGCTTTGTAGTTTGCCCAGAGTTGGGGGCTAGGGGAGGAGGGAGCCAGAGGCCAGGATGCCTGAGCCTCCTGAGTTCCCAAAGGGAGAGTGGCAGAGATGGCGGGCACTAAGGGTGGAGAGCTGGGGGCCAGCACAGCTGAGGACCCTCAGCCCCAGGAGAAGGGACAAAAGGTACTGGTGAGGGCAAGAGGTGCCTGGGAGGAGTGGCCCTGATCCAGGAAAAATGCCGGGAATCTGGAACACACTAGGCAGAAGAGGCTGGGAGGGAGGGGGAGGTGAAGAGGGCAGAGGCAAGGATGGTGGGGCCCCCAGCACCTTAGTTAGTGCTGCAATAAACGCTCAATCATGTGCCAAAGTCGCGTCTCTCCTTGTGGTTGTGGGGCTGGCCCATGGGTGTCCCCCCAGTGCCCTTTTCTGGGTCCCGGCCCTGCATCTGAGCTAAATATGGCAGAGCTAATGGGTACGCCCATACTTGGGGTGGGGGGGCCAGAACGGAGCTGTAAACAGGGTGCTGTCTCCAGTCTCCTTTCCGTACCCTGCCCAGTCCTGGCTTCTGTGTCCAGCCCCCTGGCACTGGGTGGTACCCAGCAAGCCAGCTGGCATCCAGGATTTGTTTCAATGATGTCCCATGGAGAATATGGAGGGGCTGGCACCAGGACTGTCCTTGGCTTTGCACCAGGGTGTGAACAGGGTCAGTGACCTCAAGGCTAACCTGCCTTTCAGTTCTGAATCCAGACAGAATCAATCCTTGGCAGTCTCGGTCCACCCTCCCTGCCCTGGAATCCAGGGAAGGTTGGAGGTGCTAGGGGGTCAGGTTCCTCTCTGTGACCCCTGCAGCTGTTGCGGTGACTCATGTTCCAACCTGGCTGCCTCTCCCAAGGAGACTTTCCCCTGGGGACAGGCGGGAGGGGAGGGCACAGAGGAGGCCCGAATCAAGCAGGGCCAGGAACCCACCGTGGTAGGAGCTGGGCTGGTGGCCTACCCAGGGAGGAAGGGCCCCAGACTCATCCAGAGGGGAAGGAAGGGGTCTTCAGGGAGACCAGGGAGATACAGAATTGGCTTCCCATCAGGGGGATAGGTGGGGAGACCCTGGCATTTTTTTTTTTTTTTTTTTTTTTGTTGTCGTTGTTGTTGTTGTTGTTGAGACGGAGTTTCGCTCTTGTTACCCAGGCTGGAGTGCAATGGCACGATCTCGGCTCACCGCAACCTCCGCCTCCTGGGTTCAGGCAATTCTCCTGCCTCAACCTCCTGAGTAGCCGGGATTACAGGCACGCGCCACCATGCCCAGCTAATGTTTTGTATTTTTAGTAGAGATGGGGTTTCACCATGTTGACTAGGATGGTCTTGATCTTCTGACCTCGTGATCCACCCGCCTCGCCCTCCCAAAGTGCTGAGATTACAGGCTTGAGCCACCACGCCCGGCGACCCTGGCATTTTGACAGCCAGGACCTAGGGCACCCGAACAGAACCGCAGGCCTGGCCTGGCCGCTGCTTCGGAGCTGAGCTGGAGTGTGGGCTGCGAGATGAGAGGGGTCAGAGCACTAGCTGCAAGCCGGTCCTGCCCATCGACGTGCACCAGCCCCAGTCCCAGGATCCGCAGGACCCCAAATCTGCTGGGCCCCAAGGCCTGCACTGCGCCCCCGGTGGCCCTCGGCGAAAGTGCCCCGCGACACGCCCCCCTCATGCCCTCCTTCTGCCCTCACCTGGGTCCCGCGCCCGCGACGTGGCGAGGACAACCCGAACCCGAACCTTCTGTCCTCAGCAGCCCCCAGATAAGCGGCTGGGAGCCCGCGGGGCCTGCAAGGGAAGCCTGGCTGTCCGATGGCAGGCGCGATAGGGGAGGTCAGGCTGTTCCGCCGGCTAAGTGCATTAGCGCCGCTCGCGTCCTCTATCGCGCCTGCCATCGGACAGGCGGTGCTGCGCCCGGGTCTGGGCCCCCGGAGCGACCACAGTGGAGGCCGGAACGGACTGTCCTTTCTGGGGCGGGGTGGGGGGGCCGCTGGAGGGCCGGGTGGCGTAGGAAAGGACGAGAGAGGCCTGGAGGAGGGGAGGAGAAGGGAAGTTGGGTGGCAGTTCTAAGAGAAGGGTGGGTGCTGGGACGAGTGTCCGGGACGGAGGGGAGCCTGGCGGGGTCTGGGGCCTCGCGTGGGAGGGGGGGCGGGCGCTGCGAGGGGGAAACTGGGCAAAGGGGCAAATTCCCCAGTCTCCACCTCGAATCAGAAAAGAGATGGGGCGGGCTGCCGCGCAGAAGGGGTGAATGGCTGCGGGGAGCTGGAGAAGAGGGACGGGAGGGGCCGGGCCTCGGGGATGGGGGTCTAAAAATTGTGGGGTGAGGAACTGAGGGTGGAGGGCGGCACAGAGGCAGGACTCGGACGGGCGCAGGCGAGGCGGAGGGCGAGCGCTGCGGAAGCACGTGCGGGGCGGGGCGGGGCGGGAGCCGATTGCAGCTGCAGCTGCAGCCGCCCCCCTCACCTCCGGTGCGTCTGCCGCCCGGACACTAAGGGAGATGGATGGATGGGCTGGGGAGGATGCGGCGCGCGTAGCCCCGGGCGGCTCTGGTTCAGCTACCGCCCCCACAGCGGACGGATCGGGGCGGGGGTCGGGTAGTAGAAAAAGGGGCCGCGAGGCGAGCGTGGCATCGGGCGGGCAGCAGCGGCAGCATGAGCGGCGCAGACCCGAGCCGCGCTGCGGGCGCAGCCCCCGACTCGGCCCCGGGGCGGGCTGCGGTGGCCTCGGCCTACCAGCGCTTCGAGCCGCGCGCCTACCTCCGCAACAACTACGCGCCCCCTCGCGGGGACCTGAGCAGCCCGGACGGCGTCGGGCCGTGGAAGCTGCGCTGTTTGGCGCAGACTTTCGCCACAGGTGGGCGCGGGAAACTGAGGCAAGAGGGACAAGAGGTCGTCGGGGAGTGAAAGCAGGCGCGGGGAGACAGAAAGGAGGCGGACCGCGCGCCGGCCAGATGAGGACCAAGAAGCAGAGATAGCTGAGAGGTGCAAACAGAAGAGAAAAAGGAGAAACAGCCCTTAGGAGTGGGGCAGAGGAAAGAGAGGAGGCGAGAGGGAGCGGAGGGCCCTCAGAATTGAGAGCTAAGATTAGGGCTGAGGTGGGAGATGCAGAGGAGGAAATGGAGGCAGAGATGATCGGTCAGGGGCGAGAAACCGCCAGGATTTCCCCGCTAAGCCTGGCTGGTAGATGTAGTTTTCTTTTTTTGAGATGGAGTTTCGCTCTTCTTGCCCAGGCTGGGTTGCAATGGGCGATCTTGGCTCCCTGCAACCTCTACCTTCCGGGTTCAAGCAATTCTCTTGCCTCAGCCTCCCAAGTAGCTGGGATTGCAGGCATGCACCACCAAGGCCGGCTAATTTTGTATTTTTTTTAGTAGAGACAGGGATTCACCATGTCGGTCGGGCTGGTCTGGAACTCCTGACCTCGTCATCCACCTGCCTCGGCCTCCCAAAGGGCTGGGATTACAGGCGTGAGCCACCGTGCCCAGCTAGTACCTGAGTCTCAGAGCGGAGGAACCTGAGTCCCAAAGCGGTGAAGTTCCCTTCCCAAGGGAAGTCAGTTTACGTTGGAGCTGGGTTCAGTCTAACTCTGGGGCCAATGCTTTTTCCAGATGGAGACATACTTGTAGAGGAGAAGGAAGAATTAGAGAGAGGCAGGAAGATGAAGGGGAGGGGGGAGTGAGGAGGAAGGGGCTGCCTGGGCCGGCCTGGCACCAGGACCCTCTTCCTCTGCCCTGCCCAGGTGAGGTGTCTGGACGCACCCTGATCGACATTGGTTCCGGCCCCACCGTGTACCAGCTGCTCAGCGCCTGCAGCCACTTTGAAGACATCACCATGACAGATTTCCTGGAGGTCAACCGCCAGGAGCTGGGGCGCTGGCTGCGGGAGGAACCCGGGGCCTTCAACTGGAGCGTGTACAGCCAGCATGCCTGCCTCATTGAGGGCAAGGGGTAAGGACTGGGGTGGTGAGGGCTGGGCAGGGAGTCTTCCCATAGAGTGGCTGTGGCTGGTGGGGGCAACAGAGGCCTGAGCGCAGAACAGTCTTGAGCCCTGCCTTCTGCCCCCTGTACAGGGAATCCTGGCAAGAGAAGGAGCGCCAGCTGCGAGCCAGAGTGAAGCGAGTCCTGCCCATCGATGTGCACCAGCTCCAGCCCCTGGGTGCTGGGAGCCCAGCACCTCTGCCTGCCGATGCCCTGGTCTCTGCCTTCTGCTTGGAGGCTGTAAGCCCAGATCTTGCCAGCTTCCAGCGGGCCCTGGACCACATCACCACACTGCTGAGGCCTGGGGGGCACCTCCTCCTCATTGGGGCCCTGGAGGAGTCGTGGTACCTGGCTGGGGAGGCCAGGCTGACGGTGGTGCCAGTGTCTGAGGAGGAGGTGAGAGAGGCCCTGGAGCGTAGTGGCTACGAGGTCCGGGACCTCCGCACCTACATCATGCCTGCCCGCCTTCAGACAGGTGTAGATGACGTCAAGGGCATCTTTTTTGCCTGGGCTCAGAAGAAGGTAGGGCTGTGAGGGCCCAGCGTGCCCTGCTCTTTGAGGTGGCACCTAATAAACAAATAATGGCCTGCCACTGTGCTCAGTGCTGTCTGTGCCTCTCTTGGGAAGCAACAAGGGCCCAGAGATCTGAGTGTCAGGGTGGGGGAGACACTCGCCCTAGGCTTTCTTTTTTCCCAGAAGCTTCCTTGAGGGTAGCATTCTGTACCACTCATTCTTCCCAAACTAAGGAAGGCCAAGGTCAAGGGGAGCTCACCGGGCACCTGCGGTGCACCAGGCACTTGTGACATGCCATTCTGCCCATGACATCATTCATTCCTGCATTCAGCAGCAGGACCTGCTAGTCTGTTTCCAGGTGAAGCTCAGAGAGGTGAAGTAACAAACAGTGCAGCCTGGTTCAGACCACAACGGGGGACAGTGGGATCATGAGGAGATGGAAGTAGCATCTGCAAGGTGGTAGGGGTGTTACCATCAAAAAACAAAGGCTCAGGGAAGCCAAAGGGCAAGAGCTGGCTCCGGCTGCCCCTCACAAGTGGACTTGGGCTCTGCCCAGCTCTGCTCTGGGACCTTCCATTCCCTATGCCCACGTGCCCAGGCAGAGACCCCACCTCGGTCTACTGCCTCCAGCCAGCTATGGGGCCTTCCCCTGCCCCCACAACTGTCTTTTCCTGCCCTCCAGCCCACCCTATTCACACAAATGAGCTGAACAAAGGCAGGTGAGGCTGAAAATGATTTATTAACCACGTCCCTTGCTACCCTCCCACCTTAAAACAGTTTTTAGTATCAAAAGAACCTAGCACAGGCTACCCAAGTCCCTGAGGCTGGAGTCCTAGCATAGCTCCCCTCCCCTAAAGAGGAACCAGGGGTCAGGAGCAGAGCAAAAATCCAGTCTGCTTCAACCACGGACACTGCCTTTGGCATGGAAAGTTTCTGGCACTCACTCTATCCTATCCCTGTGGGGCAGGAACATGCCAGGGCTGCTGGCAACTGGCAGGGGTCACCTTTACCAGGGTGTCCGCACAGTGTGGCTCCTGCTCGCCCGGGGGGCCACCCTGGAACAGTAAGACCCTCTGGGGAGGGCAGAAACCAGACCCAGCCACAAGCTTTCACCCCTTCTCCCTCAATCCCTTCCTCCTCCCCAAAGTCCAGGCGATGCAAAGGGTCAGGCAGCAGGGGAAAGGGGCTTTTGGAGGGGAGGTCAACCATGCCAAGGCAAGGAGATACAGAGGCTGGAGAGAGCCCCAGGCATCCCCATTTTCCTTTCTCTGCCCCCTAGGGGCTGGTTGCTGTGTGGAGGCCCTGCGAGGTGTGCAGGGGGCGTGGGACAGGGAACACACACACAGGCAGCCTGGCTGTGCAGAGGTCCTGGCTGTCTGCCTGGCTGGGGCCTTGGGCAGAGCTGGTGCTCCACAGTGATTACTGATGGTGACATGATTCCCTCATCCTCTTCAACCTCTCAACTGAGGGCACATTCACCTGCAGTCACACTCGCCTCTCTCACATGCCCACAAGCACGCTCACATGCATGTTCCCCTAACCCAGCTAACCCACCCGCACCCTACACACACACACTTTGAAACCACACCTCGTACCCCGCAACACCCCTCTTCATGCTGCACACGTAGGCCTGAGCTCACACACACCCAAGCCCATGCTTACCACAGGTCAGCTATGCACTCGGCCTGGCCCACACTCCCGACACAGGGTGGCAGGCTCTCAACCAGACCTCAGCAAGGGATCCTTGCCCTGGGCTTGCTGGGGCCCTGGCCCTGAAGGGGAGTGTGGTGAGGCCTCCTGGGAACCTGGCAATGATCAGAGTGAAATCCCTTCCCAATCCCAATCCCAGCAGCTTGGTCCCTCAAGATCCCATCAGGAGAATCACCTTGAACCTTGGCTGGCCAAAGAACAAGCATCTGGCGCCACCTAGTGGTGTCCTGGAGGAGGGTGGGGGTGGCAAGAGAAGGGGACCTCCTGTATCCCTAAGGCCTGTGGTCCCCGGTCTCCCAAGTAGACAGAGGGCTCTGGGACCACGCCAGGCAGCGGGGGATGTGGGGAGGAAACAGGCAGCTTTCCTCCCGGTAGAGCTAAGAAGACACTCAGTTCGGCTCCAGGAGGCAGAGGGGCTGCCCATTCTTTAGTCCCAGATGCTGGGAGGCCTTCCCTAGCCCAGGCTCCAAGGCTGGTGAGAGCCAGCAGGAGTGGGCTGGTCAAGTAATTCTGGGCCCACATCCTTCATGTCCAAGTTCAAGAAGTTGAAAGGAGAAAATGAATCATCTCAAGGGTTGGGGAGAGAAGGGGGGTCAGCAGGGTGGGGGCAGGATCCCCACTGGGGCAGACCCGCTCCCAAGGTCTTCAGTCCTGCTTAAACTTGGCTTCTGATTCCTTCAGCAGATACAAGCTGTCATCTTCCAGAAAGCTGTGGGCCAAAGGAGGAGCCCACTGAGGCACACAGCTCTGAGGCTCGTGTGGGGGTGGGGTGGGGTGCAGGCAGGCAAGGTGGGAAGGGCTGGATGGGCACACAGAGCCCCCAGTCTCCCCTAAGAAGTGGGCCAGGGAGGGCTCAAAGGTGAGCACCGGGCGGGGGCAGCACTCACCTGAAAAATAGGACATGGACAGGGATGGTGCTGATGTGCCAGATGGCATGGGCATCCAGGACCCAGAAGAGCGGTGGGAAGTCCAGTAGCTCCAGCAGGGACAGCCCCTGCAGCAGCAAGACCACCACCACACACTTGCGCACGTGAGGCAGCCGTCGCTGGTTCCACAGGCACCAGGCCAGCCACCATACCACGTTGACCAGGCCTGGGTGCCAGGTGGGGACAGGAGAGACTCATTCCTTTGGCTTCTTCCCAAGGCCGCCACCAACTCCATGCTCTCTGACCCTAGGATCATCCTCAGACTCTCCTCCCAGCCTCCTCTCTCTCCCACCTCAAATTCTTCCCCATTCCTCTACCCCAAGGGTCCCTCTAGAAACTCCCTCTCCAGAAATGGCACCAACCCCCCACTCACACCCCATGCTAGCACTTCCGCAGATGGCCCAAGCTCCCCAGGGCCTCACCAATAGCCACGTTGGCCACCAGGTTGTAGCCATAGTCGAAGCGGATGAGGCTCAGGTAGGAGACGTGTGCGGTCAGCATTAGCAGCAGGAGAGCCCGGAAGGCACTGAGCACAGCTGGGTGCTGCAACCCCACGGTCCTGCCCCACCATCCAGGGCTGCTCAGAGGGCGGCGGCCCGTCTCCAGAGCAGCATTTCCCGAAGCATCTCCTCCCCACAACATGGGTACATGGTCCCTCAAGCCACTACCCCTCTCCCCACCAAATGGGTCCACTGGGCAGGCCTCCAATCCTCCCAAAGGCCAGGGGCCAAGTGCCACAGCTCCTTGTCAGAAGCCAGGGCCCCCAGTCCTACCCCAGGGTCCCTACCCAGGACAGCTGATAGGGGGGTAGGCGTTGGGAGACTAGTGAAGAAGGCCCTCAGAGCAGCACCCCCAGGGGAGGGCTGGGTGACCCCTTTCTGCCCCCAGGGCTCAATTTTGCCCCTGCAGCCACCCAGGCAGGCTCACCTGACGCAGCACAGATAGATTGAGTGTAGGATGACGGTGGAGGCACAGAAGTAGTCCATTTTCTGAGGACAGGGAAAGGCAATGAGGGAACAGCAAGAGGCTGTGCGGAGAGGACCCGCAAGGATAGGGGCACGGAGGGGTGGCAGGGAGGGGACGGGGGTCCTTGGCCTGCTTATACCTGTTTCACCCCAGCTGAGCCTTGTGTTCACATCATTGTAACAATTTTTTTGTGCTCAGGAGGCCGGGTGAAGTGGCACTTTGGGAGGCTGAGGTGGGCAGATCACAAGGTCAGGAATTCAAGACCAGCTCGGCCAACATGGTGAAACCCCATCTCTACTATTTTTAAAAATAAAAAATTAGCCGGGTGTGGTGGCACATGCCTGTAGTCCCAGCTACTCAGGAGTCTGAGGCAGAAGAATGGCTTGAACCCAGGAGGCAGAGGTTGCAGTGAGCCGAGATCAAGGCACTGCACTCCAGCCTGGGCGACAAAGTGAGACTCTGCCTCAAAAATAAATAAATAAATAAATAAATTCTTAGGAACAAGGCTTTAAGGACACTGGTGGAGGGTCCCTGCTGAGGCTCCGGGACATAAGCACCCCGCATGGAATTCAGAGTGCAGTGTGAAGTCTGATAGCCATAGGGTCCCATCCTGGGGCAACCCTTTACTAGCTGGGTGCCCCTGAGCAAGCAGGCCACCTCTCCAAGGCTCAGCTGCCTCATCAGGCAAGAGCTCATCATCATCCCCACCTGATGAGGCTCAAAGCGGCTCAAGGGCACCAACAGGTGCAGGATGCGTGGCCCTTGCTCCTCCCAGCGCTCCCCAGAGGGAGTTGGCGTGACCCTCTAAAGCCCCTCTGCCCGATTCTGGGCTCCTCTGGGACCACCCTGTGCGGAGTAGGGGGAGCTGGAGAGTGCTCACCTCTGTGAGGTCGGTGTCCCTGGTGTGGAAGACTGTGGACCAAAACCATGCGTTGAGGGACACCTGAGGAAGAAGGGGCTGGTGAGCACACTGCACCCCCACGCCCCGAGGCCAGGACCCCCACGGGCTCACATCCATTTCACCTTCGGGGAGGGGCTCTGTGGGGCAAGAAATGTGCTTTTCCTGCCCCTGGAGCCCTCCAAACAAACCTGTGTCCCTCTACCGCCACCCAGCCAGGGTCCCTGGGGTGGACTTCCTGCCGCCCCAAATCCCCAAGGCCAAAGGGGGCTGCAGCCTCCACAGGTTCCGGCCTGGCCTGGGAACCAGTTCCGGCAGAGCCAATTCCCCAGTTACTCAATCGCTAAGACAACAGCCCCCAGGGGCCCGGCCTCCTCTTCCAACCGGCAGGTGATGACAGCCCCACCCAGGCCCAGGGGAGCTGGTGACCTCAGCCTCTGGGGGCGGGAATGAGGTGGGTGGGGTGGAGGGGCTCGAGCCAGCTTGGGGTGTGTTCTGAGCAAGCCAGCAGGGGAGGGAGATCAAGCAGATCCCACTGGGGCCCAGGCTCCCAGGAGGAGGGGGAACTGAGCCCAGCTTCCTCCTGGCTGGGCCTGCCCAACCCGCCAGACCAGTGGCTGCTCCCGAGGCTGGGAGGAGCAGAGGGCAGGACCGGAGGAGCTGCAGTGGGGCCAGCGCCCAGGGGAATATTTGAGGGCTTCTTCCTGGAAATGAGCAGCGTGGAGAGAGCACAAAAGTAATCTTACGAATGAGCTGGAGAGCTTGTGGGCATTGGTGCTGGCACTTTCTTCGGGGACTGCTGTGTTCACAGCAAAGCCCAAAATGCAGAAAGCAGGGTGGACTGAGGGGAAGGGCTGAGAAACCGTGACAACCGGTCAGAGGAAGAGCGGCCAGGCCAGGAACGCCCCGGAGGTGGGGAGGGATGCGCTAGGGTAGGACAGAGCTCAGGAAAGACCAGGAGCTGCTCAGTTGGTTCCAATGTACCAGGAAAACTGGCCTGGCAGGGGACAGAGGGAGAGGGCAATAAGCCACGCTCTGCTGGGCACTGCAGCAGGCGGGTGAGACAGGAAGATGCGTTCTGAATGCAGGTCTGGAGAGCCTAGGAGAGAATGGGAGGAGAAGGGGTGCAGGTGGGGCAGGACTGCTGCACAGCCAGCCAGGTTCTCCGGGTGCTGGGCTCTGGAAGGCTCGAGGCTGCCTGGTGCACCTGTCTGGCCTGGCTCTGGGCTGAGCCTTGCTGCGTCTGCTCCTGTTGACTTCGGCAAAGGGCCCTGCCCTTCTCAGCCCAAGCTTTCCCTGGGACGAATCATAGTGAAACTTCATTTCCTTCCCAGCTTGGCGTCAGGTGGTTTGGTCTAGGCCAGGCTGCTTCTCCTTTGAGGATGGCCACTCTGTCCCTTCCACTGGACTCAAGGCTGTGCCCTGCTGCGGCCCCCACCCCAGAGACAGACATGGAGGCTGCAAAACGGGACTGAAACTGGTGGTTTCTCAGACACTGCACCCACAGTCTGAACAGCTTAGGGTCAGTGTGGGGAGAGGAGCAGGCTGGGCTAAAGACAGGGCCCAGGTGACCACATGACCAGGTCTCCATGGCAGGCCAGGAACAGGGACATCCTTAGGGAGGAGAGTGGCCCAGGAGCCAGTGTGGGAGTGAGAAGGGCAAGGTGGCAGGGACTGCCATCCAGCCAGGCCTCCTTGTCACCCACAGCAGGAAAAGGGGGGGTGACAAGGGGACTGCAGGACTGAGCTAAGTGGCTCAGAACACCAAAAGCAGGGGGTGTGTGCGTGTGTACACGTGCGCAGGGCCACAGGAAGGGCAGGCTGCTCGGTCCCCTCTCCAAATACCTCCCTGGGTGCCTTCCACTCACAGATCCACCTGAAGCCTGGCCTCTGCACCCCTGAAAAGCCCCTCCCCCCCGGGGAGTATCCCACTCTGGGGGTGCTGCTCTTCTCACCCTTTCCTCAGATTTGGGAGGTAGTGTCATTAAGAATGCAAGCCCTAGGGCCAGATTGCCAGGGTTCAGTTCCTGGCTCTGCATTTCCTGTGTGTCCTTGGGCAAGTTATTTAGCCTTGCTGTGCCTCAGTTTTCTCATCTGCAAAATGGGAATAATCACAGTTGATAAGGGTTTCATGAGCAATACAAATACAGTGTATGGCACAGAGCCCAGGGCAGGATAACACATGAGGTGCTCTTCTCTCCACCTGCCTGACCAGCATATGAAGGCTCGTCAGCTTCCCATAGAACTGAGGCCAAAGAGGATGTCTGCCTCCCACTCTCCCTGCAGGCCAAGGACGTTTAGGCAGAGAAGGGGTGGTCCCCCAGCTGCCTAGGCCCACCGCCGCAGCTCCAGGCTGAAGAAGAATGTCCAGTCTCCACAATGAGACAGAGCCTGAAGTCCTGCCTCCGCCCCTAAGTAGCTGTGTGACCTTGGACACATAATCCAGAGTCTATGATCCTCCACTGCCTCACCTACAAAACAGGTTCATAATGCCACTGCAGAGGAGGCTGAGGACAATGTCTGCAGAACACCTGGCACCAAGGAACTCCTCTGAGTGCCTGCTGGTTTTTGCTGCCTGGTCCGTGGTAGGTGCCCATCAATGTCAGTTTCCTTCATCATGTCCAGTAGGCTGACTCTCACCACGCCCCTTCACCTGACCCTCAACTTCCCTTTCCTGAGGGGTCGCAAAGTTCAAGGTCAAACTATGGGGCCCAGGGTCTCTCCATCCCGAACAGAGACACCTTAGCTATAGGAAGAGCCCCTCCTCCTTACTCTGGAGCCGAGATCCCATCAATGTGGACTGAAGGGACCCCCTGCTCTTCACTCAGAGTTTGTAATCAAGAGCAAGCAAAGGGGACAGATGGGCTCTGGAAGGAAGGAGAGTTCCAAGACACCAATGCACAGCTACTCTCAGACTCCTTGCCATGCTTGAGTGAAGGGGGCCAGGCAGGGGAACCGGCCAGGAGCATGACAGGCTGCCCGGCAGGCACCCAGAGCTTCGAGTAAGCACCGAGGAGAGGGGCGGCCAGGGGCAGGGTGCCAGTGGGGGTGGAATCGGAGGCTGGGTGGAGGGAGAGCAAGAGGCTGTTTCAGTCTGTTGGAAATAAGAAAATCAAGACAAAAATATCACAGCCGTGAAACTGGTTGGATGCCAAGTGAGCCAGATCTGTCAGGAATTCGACCCTGCGCTAAGCCCCAGTGCTTGGGGCTGTCATTGACACCACGGTGGTGGGGACAAGTGGGTCTTAAAATAGCTCGGTGTCTCAGAAGTGGGGGAGGCAGAATGTTAAATATGACGCCTGCTGCCATCCTGGGCTCCCCCGGAGGCCACAGTGTCCCACCCCCTGCCTCAAGCAGGGCAGACCAGCCCCAGCTCACTGCTGAGAGAAGGGAGAGAGAGGTAGCTGAAGATGGGAGGAGGTCTTTTTCTATCATCCCAAAGGATTCCATGATTTCCTGCCATTGCCTGTTCCACTAGCTCTTGTCTGACCCCTGGGAAGTCCTTCCTAAAATCTAACCATCATTCTACAACAGACGCAACCTACCTCTTCTTTTTATTGAGATGGAGTCTCCCTCTGTCACCCAGGCTGGAGTGCAGTGCCTTGATCTCGGCTCACTGCAACCTCTGCCTCCCGGGTTGAAGCAATTCTCTTGCTTCAGCCTCCTGAGTAGCTGGGATTACAGGTGCGTGCCACCACGCCCGGCTAGTTTTTGTATTTTTAGTAGAGATGGGGTTTCACCATGTTGGCCAGGCTGGTCCTGAACTCCTGACCTCACGATTCACCTGCTTGGCCTCCAAAAGTGCCAGGATTACTTAGCCCGGCCCCTATCTCTTCTTGTAGTTTGCTGAACAGAGGCAGAGCAGAATCTGTCCCCACCCACACAAACCACTCTACGGAGACAGTTTGCCTTCCCACCGCTTCACCCTCTTATCTCTACATCTGAGGACCTTTCCTGACTGGATGAAGGCCTGAGGAATTGGTGTGGCCTTCTGGCTTTGGCACACAGCAAGGGCCCCTGCTCAGTGACGTCAAAGGGACATGGTATGCAGAGCTTTGGTGGGCTCCCCGCTCCTTGCCTGGCTGCCCCCCAGCCCAGGCCCAGGCCTGAATGGCAAGGCAGGGGCTGCCTTCTTGTACCAACATATCATGAGCCCTGCTGGGGGGCGGGTCTCCTTATTTCTGAGGCAAAGCTGAGGTACCCTTCCCCCAAGACTTAGCCCAGAGCAGGTGAAGGGCCTTGCCTTCCTATCCTCACCCCAACAGAAATCAGGAGCCTCAGCGCCCCAGAAGGCCCAGGTCAAAGTCCACCACCGCACCCTCCATACGGCTTAGGATCCTCCCTCCTGCAGAAACTGACAGGGCTCAACAGCAACTGGGAGAGCCAAACTAGGCCATCCACAGGAATGTGGGTTGTTCTGAGGCTTTGTTCCTTGAAGGCCTAGTGAGAGCGTGAGGGGGCCCCATGTCCCTGAACGCCACATCCCATTGAGTACCCTAAGACACAGGCCCCAACTATCTGCCTTCTACCAACATCTCCTGCTTTTTCTATTTTTTGTTTTTTGAGATGGAGTCTCACTCAGTTGCCCAGGCTGGAGTACAGTGGTATGATTTCAGCTCACTGCAACCTCTGCCCCCCGGGTTCAAGCAATTCTTCTGCCTCAGCCTCCCCAGTAGCTGGGATTACAGGCACACACCACCACACCTGGCTAATTTTTGTATTTTTAGTAGAGATGGGGTTTCGCCATGTTGGCCAGGCTGGGCTTGAACTCCTGACCTCAGATGATCTGCCCACCTCAGCCTCCCAAAGTGTTGGGATTATAGGCGTAAGCCATTGCTCCCGGCCATCTCCTGCTTTTTCTCTAGGGTCCTTAGTCACTCAGGACTTTGGGCTACCCTGGAAAGTGTGACCCCCCCTCCAAGAAGGAAGTTGAGTTGCAGATACAACTCAGGTGAAAGATCTGAGGATCAGGGATGGCAAGGCCAGAGCTGTGATGTGACCCCTGGCCTCTGGCACATGGTATGAAGACAAAGGGCAGAACCCTCCGAGGTCCTCTCAGGCCTGTGGCCTATCTAAGGAGGCTCTAAGCTTCTTCAGAGTTCAGGCAGGGCTGTCCCATGCTCTCTAGTGGAGGTGGGGAATAGGGGGTGGTACACGCAGCGGGCCCAGACAAGCAGTGTCGTGGAGGAACCCCACAGGAAAGGAGACGGGGAACCTCTTCAGTTTCCCTGCCCTTCCTGCTTTCTTGGCCATGACTAAATTCGCTTTGTTGCAAGAGGCCTACGCAGGAAGTGGTGGCTTTATCTCACCCAGCCTGTGACGGTGTGTGCCGATGCCTGGCCCTGCCCACATCAGAACCCCTAGCCCTCAGGCTGGCACTCAAGGCCCTCTCTGCTCCATCTCCTCTTTCTCTACTCCATTCACACAGCTACAATGGGGCCAAGGTTGCCTGGAATGCTGGAATTCAATCCCCTGTCCCCACACATGTATGTGTCTAAGCCTTGCCAGACCTGCAAGTCCCAGATGAGACATCTCCTCCTCCCCGGACCTCCCTGGCCTGGCAGACTTCCCCAGTTAGAGGACGTGGTCTCCCCAACTCACAAATCCTACAGCTCTCTACCAAAGCACCCCCTGATTCCACGCCGTCTGCTGCTCAGGCTGGCCAGACCTGTACCTCCCACTCTGCTTAGCAACCTGGGGCAGGGGCTTCAGCCCCCACAAGTGCTAAATCCCGTCTCTACTCCCAGTAAAGGCTCAAGGAACACTCATCACAGGACACAGAGCGGCCTAGCAGAGCTAAGTTCTCAGGTCCTGGAGCCAGACAGCCCCGGACGCCAACCCTGTCTCCACTTCTTGCTAACTTGGGCAATTTTTTTTTTTTTTGAGATGGAGTCTCACTCTGTCGCCAGGCTGGAGTGCAATGGCACGATCTTGGCTCACTGCAACCTCCACCTCCCAGGTTCAAGCAATTCTTCTGCCTCAGCCTCCCAGGCAGCTGCGATTACAGACAAATGCCACCATGCCTGGCTAATTTTTGTATTTTTAATAGAGAGGGGGGTTTCACCGTATTGGCCAGGCTGGTCTTGAACTCCTGACCTCGTGATCCGCCTGCCTCGACCTCCCAAAGTGCTGGGATTACAGGCATGAGCCACTGTTAGGGAAGTTTTTTTTTCCCCCGAGCCTAACTCAGAGCTCATAGGGGTACTATGAGGGTGAAATAAGGAAATGTATGTAAAGTGCTTCAGACAAGCCTGTCACATGGCTCGTGTTCCTTCAATTATTATTAATAGTTGTTGAATAGGAAGTATTAAGGAGGGTCAATATTTCCCAGAGGTTTAACAGCTTCCTTCCCTGACCTCCTTCCCACATCCATCTCCCAAGTGTAAGGCTCGGCCTGGACTTCACAGCATACCCCAGCTCTCAGCTTTCTTAAGGTCCTAGAGACCTCTGTGTCTCCAGACTCCAGGATCTTCTTCAGTTCTCATGTGCAAAATTCAGGACAGCAGACTCACTCCCCTCTCCTTCCTGTGCTTGTCCCAGGACACACAACTCAAGCACACAATCTCCGAGTTCCCCTCCTGCCCCTCGGGCTATGCCTTCCATCTCTGTGTCTGGCTCATCTTCCTCTAGCCAGCCATTCAGTTCTGGGGTTCCTCGGGGCTTTGCCCTAGATCCCTCCTCTTTTCACTGTCTAAATTCTCCTGGGGTGATCTCATCTACAACCACAGCTTCTATCACTGTCATTTTTTAAAAAAAAAGACTGGCCTCCCTTGATCACCCAGACTGGAGTGACAAGAGTAAAGTGACAGGATCACAGCTCACTGCAACCTCAACCTTCTGGGCTCAAGTGATCCTCCCACCTCAACCTCCTCGTAGCTGGGACTACAGGCATGTGCCACCAAGCCTGGCTTATTTTTTTTGTATTTTTGGTAGAGACAGGCTTTTCCCATGTTGTCCAGGCTGGTCTGGAACTTGTGAGCTCAAGCAATCTGCCCACCTCAGTCTCCCAAAGTGCTGGGACTGCAGGTATGAGCCACCACATCTGGCCTCTATCACTGTCTTACAAGAAGAAACACAAGGGGTCATCCCTGATTCCTCTTTCCTCATCTAATCCACTCTTGAGGTTTGTCAGCACAGCGAAGATGTTGAAAGTGCGGACTTTAGAGCCAGATCCCTGGATTCAAACCCTGGCTCGGTGACCTCAGGCTGGTTACTTCACCTTTTTTTTTTTTTTTTTTCTTGAGACGGAGTTTCGCTCTTGTTACCCAGGCTGGAGTGCAATGGCGCGATCTCGGCTCACTGCAACCTCCGCCTCCTGGGTTCAGGCAATTCTCCTGCCTCAGCCTCCCGAGTAGCCGGGACTACAGGCACGCGCCACCATGCCCAGCTAATTTTTTTTGTAGTTTTAGTAGAGACGGGGTTTCACCATGTTGACCAGGATGGTCTCGATCTCTTGACCTCGTGATCCACCCACCTCGGCCTCCCAAAGTGCTGGGATTACAGGCGTGAGCCACGCGCCCGGCCTTACTTCACCTTTTCAGTCTTTGGTTTCCTCATCCATAAACTGGGGATGAGAATAATAACACCTATAAGCTGTTTTAAACAAAAATTATGGGAGGCCATAATTCTGGACTGAGCTCCTGCACTAGACCCAACAGACTAGACCAGACCAAAATGGCCACTCATGCTAAATGCCACATAATCAAACTGAAATTTTAAGGGAGCTGATAGGTCCCAAAACAGACCACTTTTTCCTGAAAACAAGAGAGTCCAGTCTACCCAAGTAAGGAAGTCTCCTCTGCTTTAACCCTTATAAAAAAAAAACAAAACCTGATGTTAACCAATCAGGTTTCTTTCTACTGTTCTGTTTCCCGGTTCCCAACTTACAAAACTTACTGTTCTTGTATTGCTCAATAGAAACTTTCACTCTATTTTGTAGAATGGAGGCTGCCCTAATTCATGAATTGCAAATTAAAGCCAACTGGATCTACAAGTAAGTTTGCTGCAATTTTGTGTTTTGCCACTTGCTATCGGATGAACACGATTAATATTTATAAAATGCTTAAAGTGATGCCTGACATACTGTAGTATGAGCTGGATATGTATTTATTAAATAAATAAAATAAGTTTTAAAAAAGTTTTAACATCATCTCCAAAACACAGCTCAAGTGTACTTTTCTTTAATACCCAAGACCCATGCCACCTCTCTAGTCTAGCTACTGGACCCTGTGCTAAAATGACCAGCTGGTCTACTGCATCCACTCTGACCCACTCCAATCTGTTCTCTACACAGTAGCCAGAATGAGCTTTCCAAAGGGCAAATCTATTCATGAAACTGCTTTTCTCCTCAACCCTCATTTAAAAATCCCTCCGCACTTCCTGATGCTTTGAGAGTCGAGATCTCCACTGTGAGGGTCTCCATGGCTGGCCCCATCTGCCCTCGGAGCTCACACCCACTCTCTGATTTCCTGCAAGCCAGGCTGCCTGGAAGGACCCTGACTCTCTCCTGCCTGTGCACTTTCTGAGACTTCTTCTAAAGCCTCCTCCTACTCTCTTCAAATTTACCTAGTTAACATTCCTGCATCATTCCCACCTTACCTTTAATGCCCTTTCCCCAGAGAAGCCTTTCCTGATGGCCCCATGCTGGTCTATGTTTGCCATTACACACACCCCTGTAGCACCTGTCCCCAGCTGTACTTTTTCATAGCCGTACTCTCACATTCAATTGTGTGACTAGCACAGAGGGCAGACTTCTGGATCTCCAGGACCCAGTAAAGTGCCTGGCATATAGTAGGTGCTCAACACCTGAGTGAATGGCTTCTGTGACAGCAGGAAGGTGAGTGAGTAGAAATTTTTTCCTTAAGGGTTGCAGGGGACCTAGAGATATCCACTGCGACCTTTTATTCTCACGCCCTTCCCAAGGCCATCATGGTTCATATCTGCACCCCAGTCTGTGCTTATCACACAATTACAGGCCCTGAATACAGCTGTTCAGACCAGCCATACTGTAAAGCTAACAGCCCTTTCTGCATCTGCAGATGGAACCATACCTGGGCTTCTCCAGGGATGGTCTGAGGATAGGATGAGCTCTAGACAGAAAATTGTGGCTGCGACTCCCTCCCCACCAGGCCTCGGCTGGAATTGAGATTGCTCCAAGTCCTCCAGAGGGGCCCTTGGAAAGACCTGTGGTCCTAGCATCCTCTCTAGCCCTCCCGCCCCACTCCCTTCTGTATTTGCAAAGTGTCCTACTGGGTCTTTTAGTGGCTTCCTTCTTCAGGACCTGAAAAATGTCCTTCTTTCCTCTCTCCTTCCCAAACAGCCCGATTCAGCACCCTCCCTGTTTTCTCCCCAGGCCTCACCATCCCGCAGCTGCAACTTTAGCCCTGGAAAACAGAGGGGAAGCTGGTAAGTAGAAGCCCTGTTGGGTGTTAATAGGGATCTAGAGTTCCTCCTTCCTAGATGAGGGGAGACAGCAGGAGTCCTGCCAGGTTACCTACCCAGGCGAAGGCCACACAGGTGTGGTACATGGGGGAGGAGACTGGCACAAAGGTGCGGTACCGGCAGAGCATCACCAGGCTGGCCAGGCCATTGAGAAAAGAGGCCACAGCAGATGCTGGCTCTTGAAAGAACAGGAACCGGGAGAAGGGCCACTGAAAAAGGAGCAGATGAAGGGGGTTTGAGGGGCAGGCAACTCCCAACTGGCCCGGTCTACCTATTCTTGACATGCTGCAGCAACAGGTCCCCAGCTGGGTCCTCAGCTCTGGACTTTAGCCAAAGCCTCAGGTTCATCCCCACTTCAGACCAATGAGCCCCCTCCAGTGCCTGGTTAAGGGTCATACCGCCATCCTGGCCGGCAGGTACAACATTGTAAGCCCTGATCTCTGGGAAGACCAGATGGGCCAGGGTAGATGGCTCAGTATGGCCTCGTGGAAACAGCACAGAGTTGCCATCCAGAAGACACAGGTCCCAACCCCTCCTCTACCAGTGTCCACAGCCCTCTGAGCCTTAGCTTACTCTGTGAAAAACTGGGGTGAATGCTTCCTGCCAACATCAACAGGCCAGAATGAGATGATACTGGATTGAAAGGTACAAACAAACTGTGCCTGGCTAGACAAGCTGAAGTGTATTACTATGAATCCAGACCCTACTGGAGAAGCAACAGGAAACGTGCCACAGTAGGTAAGGGGATGTGTCCCTGCAGTAAGGTGGCCATCTCGGCCACTTTAAAGGCCCAGCACCACTCTCTGGGGAGACTCCAAAGCCTTCCACATATTTCTACTCCAAATCCAGAGGCAGGACACATGGATCCTATCCAATTCTATGGAAACCAGCCGATTTTGGGGAGAATAGGTACCTGCCCCAAACATACACCCACCACCCCATGCCTCAGATTGCTTGGACAGTGTGGTCCAACCAGGGGGTATCTTACTCCCACCACACTACCACCATATGCCTACCCTGACCCTCCAACTCACCTTGCCATGGAACTGAGGCACTTTGTGACCTTCCTGGAGGTAGAGCCCAACGGTGACCCACATACACTCATACTTACAGTCGTCCCGACAGGTCCAGCCTGAAACAGACAAATGTGCCCTGGTGAGTTCCCCAGCACCGGGAGGCACACAGAGAGCATCAATGGGGTCCAAGCCCAAACATAGGCCAAGAGGGCCTGCAGGTTGGAGGAACCAGGAGAAATCTAAAAATTCTACCTTCCAATCTGGATGAATGAGAGATGGTAAGACATACACATAGGGGAAGGTGTATATATGTATGCATATTTTAGTGAGCAATTTGAGATTTTTTTTTTTTTTTGAGACAGGGTCTCACTCTTTCACCCAGGCTACAGTGCAGTGGGGAGATCACAGCTCACCACAGCCTCGGCCTCCTACGCTCAAATGATCCTCCCACCTCAGCCTCCCAAGTAGCTGAGACTACAATGTCTGGCTAATTCTTTTATTTTTTGTAGAGATGGCATCTTGCCATGTTGCCCAGGCTAGTTTTGAACTCCAGAGCTCAAACGATCTTTCCACCTTGGGAGACATTTCCTCTCCTTTTGTTCAAGTTCATCGAGATCTTGGCATCTGATGAACTCATCTATGGAAACCTGGGTTTATGTTTGTCCCTCCTGAATATAGGATTTACTCTTACTCTCCAGGAAGGAGTTCTTACTATCTTACCCACTTCCTGTGAAAATGAAGCCCAAATTCTTCAACCTGACTTTTGAGGCTCCAAATTGCCTTTCCAACCCTTTTGGTAACTACTCCTGTTCATGTACCTTGCTCCCTGAATAAACAAATCTCCTGGATGTGCCCACATCTGTCCAGGGCATCTGCTCTCTCTGTTCCCTCTGTCTGGAATGCAAAGTGGTACAACAGTAAAGAGGACAAGCTTGTGGTCAATCAGGCCAGAACTGGAAACTCCACTTTACCACATAATGGCTGTGTATGTGGGCAGGGCACTTAACCTCTCTAACCCCCACCTGTAAAACTGCGATTAGAGAAACTATCTCAAAAGGTTGTGATAAAAATTACCTGACATATTGTGACACCTGTCACATACTGAGTGCTCAGTATGTTGGTTCCTTGCCCACTATAGTCACAGGTCCACACTGAATGTATCAGTCCAAAGTCCCTCCTTCACACAAAATGTTCCAAGATGATCCCTGCTTCCACCTCTTCAAAGCCAGAACCGACACTTTCCTATCCCAAATGCTTGTGGGGTTTTTTTTGAGACAGAGTTTCCCTCTTGTTGCCCAGACTGGAGTGCAATGTCGTGATCTCAACTCACTGCAACCTACCCTTCCTGGGTTCATGCGATTCTCCTGACTCAGCCTCCGGAGTAGTTGGGATTACAGCTATGCGCCACCACGCCCAGCTAATTTTGTATTTTTAGTACAGATGGGGTTTATCCATGTTGGTCAGGCTGGTCTCGATCTCCTGACCTCGTGATCCACCTGCCTTGGCCTCCCAAGGTGCTGGGATTACAGGAGTAAACTACCGCGACCGGCCTCCTAAATGCTGCTGCTTCTTTTTTTTTTTTTTTGCAGGTGGCCTGCAAGACCAAATGATTCTTAATCTAAGAGTCTCTCGGGGGCTCAAATCATTCTCTGCCTTGCACTTGAGAAGGCACATATGACCGTGGGGAGGGTGAGCCCCAGTGGGTAGAACCCTGGTCTGATTTCTGTGCCATTCCTAGACATTGTAGCCCAAATGTATTTAATAAATATCTTTTTGACTGAATAAGGAAGTAAATGAAACCTTCTGGGAAAGTAAGAGAGGATGATAAGGCTCTTATCATCTTAGGGGCTCCACTCACTTAATACTTATAATATGTGACCTCAGAGTACCTAAGGTTGAGATTGCAGAGGCGTATTGGAGGCGTATGGGGCGGGAGCAAGATAAATAGGCGGGGCTTAACGTGGGGGTGGAGCTTACCTGCTAGACTCATGTAGATTGGCTGGCGGGAGCGGAAGTGCTTCAGAGCGCCCCCCGAGCAGTTCTGCTCCTCGCACTTCAGTACGCAGTCGCGGTACACCGGCTCACGGTCGCCCTGGGAGCCGCTCGCCAGCGCCGCGGCCCCAGCTAGCAGAACCAACCGCGCCGCCCGGCCGGCCATCCTTTCTCCCTGGCTCGCCGCCGGGGGAGGAGCTTAGAAGTATGTGAAGCTTTCACTTCCGGAGTAACCGGAAGTTTCTGTGTTCTTTAATCTACTCTCCGGAGGCTGACGTCCACCCAGTTTAAATTTAAGTTCCCGGATTTTTGTGGGCGCCTGCCCCGCCCCTCGGCCCCCTGCTGTCCCCATTTATCGAGACGACAGGGTTAAGGGAAGGGGGATGCCTGATGGGTTAATGAGCAAAATAAAATGTTTTCTTTTCCAGGACCTTTTTTGAGGTAAGGCTGTTTACTGTCACCAGCCCTGTGTGATTTTACTTCCTAAACGTACCTGTAACTATCCACTTCTCTGCATCTCTCACGGCACCACCCTGGTTAAAGACATCATCATGTGTCGCCAAGACAGCCACAGTAGCCTCTTAATGGCTCTCCCTGCCTCTACTTTTGCCCCATTCAACCTGCGCTCCATTTTGAAAAATTAAAATTTGCCCATACCACTTTTTTTCTTTTCTTTTTTTTTTTTTTTTTGAGACGGAGTTTCACTCATGTTACCCAGGCTGGAGCGCAATGGCGCGATCTCGGCTCACCGCAATCTCCACCTCCTGGGTTCAGGCAATTCTCCTGCCTCAGCCTCCTGAGTAGCTGGGATTACAGGCACGCGCCACCATGCCCAGCTAATTTTTTGTATTTTTTTTAGTAGAGACGGGGTTTCACCATGTTGACCAGGATGGTCTCGATCTCTTGACCTCGGGATCCACCCGCCTCGGCCTCCCAAAGTGCTGGGATTACAGGCTTGAGCCACCGCGCCCGGCCACTTTTTTTCTTAAAATCATTTGCTGGCTCCCAATTACCCTCAGGGTAAAATACTGTCTCCACAAGCCCTGCACAATTTGGCCCCTGCCCACTGGTCTCCCTCACTCCCTTGCTCCAGACCCGCTTCAGAAGGCCGTGTCCCTCAAGCTTCCTGACTACCTGGCCTGGTCTGAATCACTCACTCCTGCTTTTCCTTCTAGTCTCAATTGAAGTACCACCTCCCGAGGGTGATTGCTTTCCCACGCGGGTTGGAACTTTTGCTGTCCTGTTCCCCACTCTACCTCCAGCGCTAGCACAGGGTTTGGCTTATGGTAGGCGCTAAGTGCGTTTGTTTGTTCGTCTGTTTAATGAATGAACAGCATAAATCAACCTAAGAACTTGACACATCTAGGGCTGTCAGATCGTCAGTATGGTTCTACATTGATATCGGAGAGATGTAGTATTTCTAGGAAAATTAGGAGGAACTCTGGGAACAGGACACTTGCTTTAGTATCCCCTCCCCCCGCACCTCCCCTGCCCTCCCAGCAGCACCGACCCACACCCCATCTCATAAAAGCCTTGTAGCTAAGGGTCATCCTTTCTCCTCCCCCACTCTACTCACCCCTGGTCAACTTTTCCTTTTTATCCTGGGGGTTGGAATGAGTAAGAAGTAGCATGGGATTCCATTCACTCACTTAACAAACATTTCTGAGCCCTTGGCTCTAGCACCTTGCTAAGAAGGCAAAATCTCCAGGAGGCACCATTCACATTGCATTTTCTGTGAATGGTGCTCTGGAGAGCAGCATTCACAATGCATTTTCTGTGAATGGCAATTCTTCAAGTTAAATATAACATGAATAGTGTCCCTTGGAGTGGACCACCCAAAAGATACTGATTGAGAGGCCGAAATGAATAAAACAACCCCTTAGCCCTCCAGGAGCTGACCAGAAAAAATCCAATACTAATACTACTTTACATCTTACAGATTAGTCCTTTTATAATACTTTTTAAAATTTCATTTTGTCCTTACTGTAACTCTGTTACAGCCCTTTTTTATGAGGATCCTCATTTAAAGAGGATCCTTTAGGATTAAAGAAGATGAAATCCTGACAAAACAGGGATTCTCCCCGTTAGAAAATTCCTAAGTAGAGATTAGACTCAAAAACTTTGAAGGTTCCAATTTTGAAGGTCTCATTCTATATCATATTAAAAGTATGGAAATGTAGTAACACCCCACATTAAATAAAATTTATAAATAGTTATATATAATTTAATCTAGTTGCTGTTAATAGTTGACATTTATATACATTTAATTTTTTTTTCCATGACAGCCTGTCTCTTTCACCTAGACTGAAGTGCAGTGGTATGATCACGACCCACTGCAACCTTGACCTCCCAGACTCAAGTGATCCTCCCGTCTCAGCTTCCTGAGTAGCTGGGACTGCACCAGGCACCACTACGCCTGGCTACTTTTTAAAAATTTTTTTTAGATACAGGGTCTCACTATGTTGTCTAGGCTGGTCTCCCATTCCTGGGCTCAAGTGATCCTCTTACCTCAACCTCAGAAGTGCTGGGATTACAGGCATGAGCCATGGCACACGGCCATAAAAGATTAGTTTTCACAGCTTTATGTTTTAGAACTAACAATGGAAATTTGTTCAGGTCCAAAGTATTTCAGAGGTCCTTGAAAACCCATGCCTACATACGTGATGGAGAGAGCAATCCTAGGTTAATGGTGGAAGGGGTAGTGGAGACTTTTGTCCTGTTGACCTCTTGGAAGATGGGTTATTGTCTCTCTGAGACAGCTGTTGAGAGTTTCCCTGCCAGCACAGCTCCAGACAACAGTCTCTAGACAATTACCTGGCCTCTCGCCTTCCCAACTTTCTAGCCTAGAGCTCCTAGTTGTCCGTTGAGCTTCCTTAGCTTAACCTGCTTCCTAACTTGTATTTGGCTTCAGATGTGAGCCACAGTCTGAAAAGTCATCGATTCATCCCTTCAACTCAGGCTTATTGAGTCCTACCGTGTATCAGCCATTGTACTCATGGCAGGGGGGCAGTGGGGTTGAGAAAAGAGAAAGACAAAGCATGTGTTAATAGTATAGTGTGTTGTCTGGGTGCAGTGGCTCATACCTGTAATCCCAGCACTTTGGGAGGCCGAGGCGGGTGGATCACCTGAGGTTGAGAGTTTGAGACCAGTCTGACCAACATGGAGAAACCCCATCTATACTAAAAATACAAAATCAGCTGAGTGTGCCTGTAATCCCAGCCACTTGGGAGGCTGAGGCAGGAGAATCGCTTGAACCCGGAAGGTAGACGTTGTGGGTTAGCTGAGATGGTGCCATTACATTCCAGCCTGAGTGAGAAGAGCGAAACTCTGTCTCACGAAAAAAAGAAAAAAAATTGTATGGCGTGCTAAAGGCTCAACGGCAAGCTGACCATATTCTTAGAGCAAAACTGGTAGAGAGTCTACAATGAGGGCTCCTTATTCTTCAAATATTTATTGAGATTTACCATGTGCAAGTCCCTGGGAACAGAGTGATGAACAAGGCACTGTCCTTCTCATGGTCAGAGGAGGGAGACAGGCCGTAAACAAGTGTCAAAAGACTGAAGCCAGGTGTGGTAGCTCACGTCTATAATCCCTGCAATTTGGGAGATTGAGGTGGGCAGATACTTGAGCCCAGGAATTTGAGACCAGCCTGAGGAACACAGGAAGACCTCCAGCTCTAAAAAGAAATACAAAATATTAGCTGCGTGTGGCTTTGCACGCCTGTGTCCCAGCTACTGTGGAGGCTGAAATAGGAATTGAGGATTCAGTGTGCAGTGCACCACTGCACTCCAACCTGGGTGACAGAGTGAGACTTTGTCTACCTAAAAAACAAAATAAAAAAGACTAAGATAATTTCACTGCTGATGTAGAAGCACACTGTGCAACAACTATGTAGAATACTTTGGCACTATCAGACTGTAAAATATACATACCCTTAACCCAGCAATTTCACTCCTAGAGGTACCTACATAAGCTCCAATATACCTGCACAAGTGCAAATTTGTGTAAATACAGTTATTTGTGGCAGCATTCATCATTGTTTTCATTATTCATTTATTTATTTTTGAAACAGAGTCTCACCCTGCCACCCAGTCTGGAGTGCAATGGTGAAATCTTGGCTCACTGCGACCTCAGCCTCCAGGGTTCAAGTGATTCTCCTGCCTCACCTGGGATTACCACCATGCCTGGCTAATTTTTTGTATCTTTAGTAGAGACAGGGTTTCACCATGTTGGCCAGGCTGGCATTGAACTCCTGACCTCGTGATCCACCCACCTTGTCCTCCCAAAGTGCTGGGATTACAGGTGTGAGCCGCCACCGCGCTGGGCAATCATTGTTTTCGATAGCAAGAAAAAAAAGGAAACAACTAAATGTACATCAATAGGGAATGCATTATATTAACGGAAGGAGATCCGTGTAATGGAGTACTGAACAGAAATTAATAGGAATGGGGCAGATTTGTAATGCCCCATTTATTTACCATTTAGGATGGTAAGACCTTCATGATGTGTGTGTGTGTGTGTGTGTGTGTGTATATGTGTATATATATATATATTTTTTTTTTTCTTTTTTCTTTTTCTTTTTTTTTTAAAAAAAGAGTCTCGCTCTGTCACTCAGGCTGGAATGCAGTGGCACAATCTTGGCTCACTGCAACCTTCACCTCCCCGGTTCAAACGATTTTTGTGCCTCAGCCTCCCGAGTAGCTGGGATTACAATCACTCGCCACCACGCCTGGCTAATTTTTGTATTTTTTAAAATAGAGACAGGGTTTCACCATGTTGACCAGGCTGGTCTTGAACTCCCAACCTCAGTTGATCCACCTGCCTCAGCCTCCCAAAGTGCTGGGATTACAGGCGTGAGCCACCACACCTAGCCAGATATTTTTGATACGTAGCAAGTGCACAGTACAGAACAGTATGTGTGTGCATGTGTGTGTGCACATCTAGATCATATATACAGTATGTATGTACATCTAGACACATATATACAGTACACCATGTGAAGAAAAATAAGGGTATATAGTATTATGGTTGTTATTTAGAGAATATATCTAGAAAGATAAACAAGAAAGTAGGAGTAGTTCTTGCCTCTGGTGGGAAGTGGGACTGTGTGTCTCATCAATAGGGAAGTAAGGAACACTTTTTGTTCTTGTACCTTTAAAATTGAGTAACCTCTGTATATATAATCAATTAAAAACAAAGAAAAGGACTGAGTGCAGTGGCTCACGCCTGTAATCCCAGCACTTCGGGAGGCTGAGGCAGGTGGATCAACTGAGGTCAGGAGTTCAAGACCAGCCTGGCCAACATGGTGGAACCCAATCTCTACTAAAAATACAAAAATTAGCCAGGTGTGGTGGTGGGTGCCTGTAACCCCAGCTACTTGGAAGGCTGAGGCAGGAGAATTGCTTGAACCTGGGAGGTGGAGGTTGCAGTGAGCCAAGATTGCACCACTTTACTCCAGTCTGGACGACAGAGCAAGACTCTGTCTCAAAAACAGAAAACAAAACAAAACAAAGAAAAATGTAAAAGCAGTTTCATGCAGTAGCAAGCATCGAGTTAAATACAGTTGACCCTTGAATAACACAGGTTTGAATTACATAGGTCCATTTGTACTCAGATTTCTTCCATCTCTGCCACCCCTGAAATAGCAAGACCAATCCCATTTCTTTTCCTTTCTCTTCCTCCTCCTCAGCCTACTCAATGTGAAGATAATGAGGACGAAGACTTTTGTATGATCCACTTCCACTTAATGAATGGTAAATATGTTTTTTCTTCCTTATGATTTTCTTAGTAACATTTTCTTTTCTCTAGCTTCCTTTATTGTAAAAACACAGTATATAATACATATCACATACAAAATGCGTGTGAATTGACTGTTGGTAAGGATTCTGGTAAACAGTAGATTATTAGTTTTTTTGTTTTGTGGCAAGGTCTCACTCTGTCACCCAGGCTAGAGTACCATGGTGTGATCACGGCTCACCAAAACCAAAAAATCCTAGGATTGTCCTAAGACAGCAGTCTTCCTGTCTTAGCCTCTCCAGTAGCTGGGAATAAAGGTGCTCACCACCATGCCCAGCTAATTTTTAAAATTTTTTGTAGAGATAGTGTTTCCCTATTGCCTAGGCTGGTCTTGAACTCCTGAGCTCAGGCAATCCTCCTACCTCAGCTTATCTAAGTGTTGGTATTACAGGCATGAGCCACAGTACCAGCCAGTAGTTAAGTTTTGGGGGAGTCAAAAGTTATACCTACACAGATCGCTTGAGCACAGGAGTTTGTGGTTACAATGAACTATGATCACACCACTGCACTCCAGCCTGGGCACAGAGCAAGACTCTGTCTCTTAAAAAAAAAAAAAAATCCTGGGCATGGTGGTGGCTCATGCCTCTAATCCCAACACCCAGCACTTTGGAAGGCAGGAGGGAGGATTGCTTGAGGCCAGGAATTCCAGGTCAGTCTGGTAACACAGCAAAACCCTGTCTCTACAAAAAAAATATATTTTTCTAAAAATTAGCCAGGCATGGTGGTATGCACCTGTATTCCCAGATACTTGGGAGGCTGAGGTGGGAGGATCGCTTAAGTCCAAGAGTTCAAGGTAGCAGTGAGCTATGATTGTGCCACTACACTCCAGCCTGGGCGACAGAGCGAGATATTGTCTCAAAAAAAAATAAAAAAGTTATGCACAGTTGTTTGACTGCATAAGGGTTAGGACCCCTATCCCCCATGTTGTTTTCGAGTGAACTGTATAACTGGATAATGTAATAGTGATAGCAGGAGGCAGGGGAATTGAGAGGGAGTTAAAAACTTGATCTTGGCTGGGCGCGGTGGCTCACAGAACTTTGGGAGGCTGAGGTGGACAGATCACGAGGTCAGGAGTTTGAGACCAGCCTGGCCAACATAGTGAAACCCCATCTCTACTAAAAATGCAAACATTAGCTGGGCACGGTGGTGGGTGCCTGTAATCCTAGCTACTTGGGAGGCTGAGGCAGGAGAATTGCTTGAACCTGGGAGGCGGAGGTTGCAGTGAGCTGAGGTTGCACCATTGCACTTTGGCCCAGGTGAAAGTGCAAGACTCTGTCTCAAAATAAAATAAAATATAAAATAAAATAAGATAAAACAAAAAAAACACAGAAAAAAGACATCTGGGGACAGATTGCTCTAAGCTGAGAGAACCACCAGCACAAAGGCCCTAAGGTAGGAACAGTGTTTAGCATCACTGAATAGCAGAAAAGAAGCTACTGGCTGGACTGCTGTGAGACTGCAGCGGCCACCAGAGGCCAGGTCTCAGGTCACGGTGGAGAGTGGAGGCAATGGGAAGCCAATGAGAGGCGTTGGTCCTGGAGCAAATGGCATGACTTGATTTATGTTTAAAACATTTACTTTGGTCTAGGCATAGTGGTTCACACCTGTTATCTCAACACGTTGGGAGGCCAAGGCAGGAGGATCACTTGAGGTCAGAAGTTCAAAGTTGCAGTGAGCTATGATCAGACCACTGCTCTGCAGCCTGGGAGACAGAGCGAAACCCAGTCTCTAAAATAATAATAATAATAATAATAATAACAAATAAAATATGGCCTGATGTGGTGGCTCACACCTGTAAGCCCAGCACTTTGGGAGGCTGAGACAGGCAGATCACCTGAGGTCAGGAGTTCGAGACCAGCCTGGCCAACATGGTGAAACCCTGTCTCTACTAAAAATACAAAAATTAGCTGGGCCTGGTGGTGCATGCTTATACTCCAAGCTTCTCAGGAAGCTGAGGCACAAGAATTGCTCAAACCCAGGAGGTAGAGGTAACAGTGAGCTGAGACTGTGCCATTGCACTCCCACTTGGGCAACAGAGCAAGACTCTGTCTCAGTTAAAATAAATTAATAAATAAATAGGCCGGGTGAGGTGGCTCATGCCTGTAATCCCATCATTTTTCGAGGCCGAGGTGGGAGGATCACCTAAGGTCAGGAGTTCGAGACCGGCCTGGCCAATGTGAAGAAACTCTACCTCTACTAAAAATACACAAATTAGCTGAGTGTGGTGGCACGTTCCTGTAATCCCAGCTATTTGGGAGTCTGAGGCAGGAGGATTGCTTAAATCTGGGAGGCCGAGATTGCAGTGAGCCAAGATCATGCCATTGCACTCCAGCCTGGGTGACAGAGTGAGACTCTGTCTATAAATAAATAAATAATAAAACATTGACTTTGGCTGCTGTTGCTGGGGGCAGTATTGCAGGGTGTCAAAAGTAGCACTGGTGGAGGGCGTGGTTATCAAAATCTGGTGCTTTAGCCCAAAGGAGAAATGATAAGAGACTCAGGCAAGCTGGTGATGGAGGTAGATAAAGCATAAATGTATTAAAAAGAGGAGTTGATAGATCTTAAAGAATGGCTGGATGCAAAGGGCAAAGGAAGAGAAGAATCAACCAGGTCAGTTCAACGAATGAAACCATCTGAAGCAAATTGTCCCCTGGAATCAAGACTTTGTGATTATCCGAGTCACGGCACAAAAAAAAAAAAAAAAAAAAAAAAGACTTTGTGATTGCCATAGTTGTATCCTTCCTGAAGCTTCCTAGTCTCCTCTTCCCCAAACCAAAAGCCAGAGGCAAGAATGCCCTAATTCACACCCCAGCGGTCTATACCTCCAGGAGCAAGTTGGGTGAGCAAGTGGGGTCCTGAAAGGCCCCGTGAAGCAGTGTAGTGGAGCGGGCAGGAAGATTCAGTGCTCCTGAAACAAAGAATCCAGAATCCGGGAGAAGGATGCCTCAATGGGGCTTTCAAGGGACAAGTGTGGGGGTTGAAGGGGTCACTGTCCCTATACCAAATCCGAAAATATTGTGACCAGGAACCATTCTGTCCAACTCTTCCGTTTCAGATGGCAAAGCAATGCTATATTCAAGGCCACATGCAGAGCTACTCCCCAAGGAAAGAGTCATGGATAAAAAGAGGGCATGAGTTGAATGGCCAGGACAAACGCAGTGCAGCACAGAGACTCAGACCCGGACAGCCATGCCCATGCAGGCAGTGATGAGAGTGACATGGCGCGTACTGTGGAGGACATGCCCGAAAGCGAGGTGAGTCCCAGGACAGAAGAGTGCTTTTTGTTTCAGCAAAGCAGCCTGGGGAGAGATAAAAGCAACTCCCGGGGCCTGGGGCCTGCATTCCTGAGATGCGGGTGAGAGGCGCCCAGGGTCAGTGTGTCTGGCAGGCTTGGCTCTGCCCCTTTGTTGTCCTGGAGACAGGGGCAAATGCTGGGCGCCGGGAGTGGCCTCCCAGTGGTTAGGCTACAAGCGCTCATAAAGGGTCACCAATTTTCCTATCGGAAGCTTCTCAGTTATTCTCCTTTGGCCCAAAGAGATGCCTCAAGCCTACTCTGAGGGACTCTTTCCAATGAACGAATTCCTACAGTCACTTCCCCAGCAACCTGTGCCCCAGCCTCAAGGCAGTGTGGGCCAGGTCCCAGTTAGTGGCCCGGACCTCGGACTGTGGACCAGACAGCTCCTCCTGATTTCTGTTTGTTTTCAGTCCTCTGACCTTAAGCTGGCTGGTGAGGTAGATAGAGGGAGGAGACTCTGGTGCGTGCGCGCTGGCGTGTGCACACGAGCGCACACACACACACACACGGGTCTCCTGTGACCCCCAGTCTGCAGGGCTGGTCAATGATTGACTAGCATTTCACAGGCCACTAGTTCCAGCCCCCAGCCTGTTGACTTAGAGGTCACCCTTGGAAGCCAGAGCCCTGTCTTGCTTCTTCCTGTGTCATACACCAAAGTTGTAAGCTTCAAGAAGCATACGACTATGGCAATCACAAAGTCTTGTTGTCGGGCGACATTTTGCTTCAGATGGTTTCATTCGCTGAACCCACCTGGTGTCAGGGGTCACTCCACTGCCTACAGGCTGGGGTCTTGGGCAAAACACATGCATCTTGATCTGGATTTGCTGCCCTCTGTCCTGCAGTCAACCCTGCTCTGTGTTCTGGCTCCCTCTCCCCAGCCCCCTAACCCCTCTCATCAGGCCTCCCTCGACTACCCCGAGGGTCCCCCTCACTGTCTTTGTCCCTCAGACATCCTCTTTCCTGGGCTCTCCTGCCAGGCCTGCTAGAGGGACAGTTAAGGAGAAAATCGAATCAGCAGTGCCCACCCCTGCCCCTGCCCCCCTTCCTCTCCTCTTGTCAGACACCAGACAAGGTTTTTCCTCTGGCTTCCCGGCTCTGAATGGGCTCATTCTCTCTCGGAGGCTCGGCCCCTCTTGAGCCTCCTCCCCGGGGCGTGAGTTCTGACCCCAACTCCTCCCCACTGTCCCCACTGCTGCCCCCACTCCAGCTGGCTCCACCCTCTCTACCGCCCACTGACACTGGGCATTGTCTTCCTGGGATCTGGGATCTAGGATGCAGAGGGGGTGGGTTTGCCTGGGCGGGGATGGAGAATGAAGGAGGGAAGGCAGGATCTTTGTAGAGGGAGGGACCTGCAGTTACCCAGACTTCTTTCCTCTGGCTCCCCCCACCTTTACTGGGGCTCTTGAGGGTAATGGGTGAAGCCAAAGCCGCCATGGCTCAGTTCCCGGCTCTGTTCTGTGACCTTGGAAAAGTTCCTTTAGCTTGTGGAATCTCAGGGTTCCTCTTCTGCAAAATGAGGAATGATAATACCTGCCTCCCTGGAGCCTTGGGGACTCAGTGTTCTCAGGAACGTGGCTCTAGGTCAGAGTGGTACAGAGTTGGGTGCAATAAAGCATAGCATCCACAGTAGCTTTCCTGACTGGACTAACCTTTCGGAACATGAGAGCAGGGCAGGGGTGGGGCCTGGGGAGAAAGGACACCCTAACATCCTAACATCCTGATGGTCTCTCTAAGGCCACCTGTGCACCTGTCCAGGTGCAAGCTCTCCAAGGTATGACGAAGCAGTGACTCCCAGAGCCAGGTCAGCATGTCCTCTTTCAGCAGGCTGTAGGCTGCAGGACTGAGAGGCATGTTCCCCAGGTCCTGGACTGGATGATGGGGTGAGGGTAAGGAGGCAGGTATCCTCTGAGGGCAAATTGCATACCTCAGTTCCCCTGATCTTCACCTTAACCCTAACACCAGCCCAAGAGAAAATAGGAATATTGATGGCCAACCAGAGGGCTGCTGTGTCCCATACGCAGCAGTATTTCTCAAATGTTTGCGACAGTGGTCCAAGTACAAATTACACCTTATCCTTACTACATGCATGCATTAGGGTCTTTTTCTGTTCCATTCTATTTCTCTAAGATAAAAAAACAAGACTTGTCCTGATTGTCTAAATGTGTTTCACACTGGACCTTCTCACGGATCATAACTGCAGTTTGAACGTCACTAGTTAGAGCCAGAGGGGTATTTACTCTGGGGTTAAGAAAAGGGTAAGCTTCAGGCCTCTGCTTTGTTTGCACAGGCCTCATTTTGCATTTATAACTTTGTATTACTTTCTTTCTTTCTTTTTTTTTTTTTTTGAGACGGAGTTTCGCTCTTGTTGCCCAGGCTGGAGTGCAATGGCGCGATCTCGGCTCACCGCAACCTCCACCTCCTGGGTTCAGGCAATTCTCCTGCCTCAGCCTCCTGAGTAGCTGGGATTACAGGCACGCGCCACCACGCCCAGCTGATTTTTTGTATTTTTAGTAGAGACGGGGTTTCACCATGTTGACCAGGATGGTCTCGATCTCTTGACCTCGTGATCCACCCGCCTCGGCCTCCCAAAGTGCTGGGATTACAGGTGTGAGCCACCGCGCCCGGCTTTTTTTTTTTTTTAAACGGAGTTTTGTTCTTGTCACCCAGGCTGGAGTGCAATGGCAGGATCTCGGTTCACTGCAACCTCCACCTCCTGGGTTCAAGTGATTCTCCTGCCTCAGCCTCCTAAGTAGCTGAGATTACAGGCGCCCGCCACCAAGCCCAGCTAAGTTTTGTATTTTTATTAGGGACAGGGTTTTGCCATGTTGGCCAGGCTGGTCTCGAATTCCTGACCTCAGGTAATCCGCCCGCCTCGGCCTCCCAAAGTGCTGGGATTACAGGCGTGAGCCACTGCACCCGGCCAACTTT
>NW_022436952.1:4294150-4328864 GCF_009761245.1 Sapajus apella | reverse complement strand
CTGAGGCAGGAGAATTGCTTGAACCCAGGAGGCGGAGGTTGCGGTGAGCCGAGATCGCGCCATTGCACTCCAGCCTGGGTAACAAGAGCAAAACTCCTGCCTCAGCCTCCTGAGTAGCTGGGACTACAGGCACGCGCCACCATGCCCAGCTAATTTTTTGTAGTTTTTAGTAGAGACGGGGTTTCACCATGTTGACCAGGATGATCTCGATCTCTTGACCTCGTGATCCACCCGCCTCGGCCTCCCAAAGTGCTGGGATTACAGGCTTGAGCCACCGCGCCCGGCCTGTATTACTTTCTTAAAGATAATTTCCCAAATTATATAAGCTTCAGGCCCCACAAAACCTGGATTTGCCCCAGTATAACTAAATCTGGACCATTTATTGAGGAATTCTTATATGCCAGGTACTGCGCTGAGTGCTTCTGGAGCACAATCTCCTCTAACCCCAGCATAGTATGCCAGATGCTGTTTTACAGGTGAGCCAACTGAGACCAGAAACGCTCATTCACTTGCCCAGGGTCACATGACTGATATATGATAGAGTCAAGATTTGAATTCAGGTCCTCTTGGTCTCAGAGCCCCCTGTTTCTGGGGCTCTGTCCCACCAGAGGTGCCTGTCTATAAGTATGCTCAGCACAGGGAAGCAAGTTTAGAAATGCAAGTATATACCTTTAAAGAGGTGAGGGGGGTGCGGGGGGAAAACGAGAGAAAGGGATGCTAGTGTCGTTCATTCTCCAGTCCCTGATAGGTGCCTTTGATCCCTTCTTGACCATTACAGCTGTGTTCTTGCCTGGGGCATTCCAACAAGAACTGCCGGATTTAGCACATAAAAATAAGGAGGCCCAGTTAAATTTGAGTTTCAGATAAACAGTGAATAATTTGTTAGTATAAATATGTCCCATGCAATATCTTGTTGAAATTTCAAAAAAAAAAAAAAAAAAAAAAAAAAGTCGGCCGGGCGTGGTGGCTCATGCCTGTAATCCAAGCACTTTGGAGGCCAAGGCGGGAGGATCACCTGAGGTCGGGAGTTCAAGACCAGCCTGACCAACATGGTGAAACCCCGTCTTTAAAAAAAAAAAAAAAAAAAAAAAAACTCTTCCTTCCATCCCCACCCCTACCAGTAGGCCTAAGGAATAGGGTCAGGGGCTCCAAGTAGAATGTAGTTGGGAAGTGGAATTAAGCAGAAGGCAAGGGGCAAAGAAGAAACCTTGCATGCATGGGTGCTGGGTGCCTCCTTAAATAAGCAAGAAGGATGCACTTTGAAGAACTGAGATAGAAGTCCTCGGCCGGGCGCAGTGGCTCACACCTGTAATCCCAGTACTTTGGGAGGCCAAGGTGGGCAGATCATCTGAGGTCGGGAGTTCGAGACCAGCCTGACCAAAATGGAGAAACCTCGTCTCTACTAAAAATACAAAATTAGCTGGGCGTTGTGGCACATGCCTGTAATCCCAGCTACTTGGGAAGCTGAGGCAAGAGAATCGCTTGAACCCAGAAGGCGGAGCTTTCGGTGAGCCAAGATTGGGCCATTGCACTGCAGTTTGGGCAACAAGAGCGAAACTCCGACTCAAAAAAAAAAAAAAAGAAAGAAGTCCTTGCGATATGACTGTCTCCTCCCAGATTTGTAGACCCTCTTGAGATCATGATTTTCAGACTGGAGAAGGTACTTCAAAGATTCCAAAAGATATGCCTGGGGGTCCTGGAAGCCACAAGGCAAACACATACATCCTCCTCCTTGACTATCAATTTTACTAGAGGATGTGGTGGAAAAACCATTATTTGATTTTAAAACAGATAGGCTTGGGATGAGTAGGACGCCAGCTCCCTAGGAATGTTTAAGATAAAACCTGCGACTTAAAAGAGCATGAAGAGTGGCAGCCTAGGGAATTTGTCCTGGACTCTGGGGGAGGGGGCAGAATCACCAGCCTCTGCAGTTAGGGATTCTCCGAGGAAAATTGTGAGAACGGCTGCAGGCAACCCAGGCGTCCCGGCGCTGGGAGGGACGCACCCAGGCCTGCGCGGAGAGAGGGAGAAAGTGAAGCTGGGAGTTGCCACTCCCAGACTTGTTGGAATGCAGTTGGAGGGGGCGAGCTGGGAGCGCGCTTGCTCCCAATCACAGGAGGAGGAGGAGGTGGAGGAGGAGGGCTGCTTGAGGAAGTATAAGAATGAAGTTGTGGAGCTGAGATTCCCCTCCTTCGGGACCGGAGAGACCAGGGGAGCCCCCCGGGCAGCTGCGCACCCCTTCCCACGGGGCCCTTTCCGGCGCTGCGCGCCGGGCCTCCACCCCTCGCCGCGCCCCGCGCCCCGCGCCCCACCAGCCTGGTCCAGTCGGAGCCATGGGGCCAGAGCCGCAGTGAGCACCATGGAGCTGGCGGCCTGGTGCCGCTGGGGGATCCTCCTCGCCCTCTTGCCCCCCGGAGCCGCGGGCACCCAAGGTGGGTCTGGTGTGGGGAGGGGACGGAGCAGCGGCGGGACCTTGCCGCCTGGATCCCCCTCTGAGGTCCACCCGCCGGCAGGGCCAGAGGGGCCCGGACTAGCTCTTCCATCCCGAAGTTGCGGACGGTCCAGACGCTCAGGGCAGCGGGGCCCTCGGGCCGGAGGGGGCAGTTACACGGCAGCGGCTTGAGATGGCTCATTCCAGAGACTGGCGCTTTCCAGGCTCCCAGGGGGACCCGGGAGCTTGTCAAAGAAGTTCTCTGAAATTGTTTAGAAACTTTTCCCTCAATGAGTGTATTGCATAGAGCGTGAGCGCGTATTTCCCCCCTTCTCGAGCCCCTTCAAGCTTTCTCAAAGCCTTTCCAGTTGGCAGCCTCCGCCTCCGGACTGGCCTGGGCTGGATTCCTTGGGGGGGTCCTCTGCCCTGCCCCTCCGCCAGCCCCTCCCCGCACCCCTTCAGACGATTTTGGTTTGGTTGCTCCTGCTTCTGGCTGGGTCGGTTGTGTGTGTGTGGTGGGGTGCGGGGGTGGCATAGCAACCTGTCCCAAACATAGCTGGGGAGGAAAGGGTGGCCCAGAGGGTGGCCTCTTGCTGGGGTCTGGGTTGGGGGCGGGGGAGACGTTTGCTTCTAACAGATTCTTAGGGCCAGCCTAGGGACTGTGCTCTGTGACTTTTGGAGCGCGTGGACCATGGAGGGGTGGTGGTGGGTTACTTGGGGTGTAAAGTGGGAGAGTTCCCAGGGAAGGAAGCTAAGAAACGGGCCAGATGGGGGCCTAGGGAGGGCTGAGTGGTTCTGCCGCTTTTTCTTTGGTGCTGTGCTTGGGGAAGGGTGAGTGGGGGCAGTGTGTATCCTGACCCATCTGTCCACCTGTGTGCATTAATCATAAAAGCTAACATATAGCCTGGGCCAGGTATACTCTGCCCGGAACTATGTGTGGCGTTTTGCATGCACTCTCCTTTAATCCTGAAACACCTCTATAGTGGAAGGTTTGCCAGCATTCTGGACTTAAAGAGGTTGAGTAGCAGCCGGTAAATGGTGGGATTAACATAGGACCCCAGGCAGTGCGACCCCCAACCATGCATTCGAAATCACTGTATGAATGAATGCACCTGGAGCAATGAGGGACACTGTTCCCTGAATCACTGGGTTGTAGGGGATACAAAATGAAAGTGTTCTGGGAGCTGTGGGTGGTCCCTATAGGTCAGGGGGTCTGGGGAGGGGGTGGGTGTCATCGTGTCTGTGTGTTGCCCGAGGGGCCCTCTGTGAGTGAGTGTATGGCTGTGTTATATCTGCATGTCTATGCTAAGCTGTTCCTGAGTTGTGTGGTCTTTGTGATTGTGTGTCTGGGCTTTATGTTGCCAAACAGCAGCCCCTCTGCTGACTTGGGGACACAGGCTGAACTCTGTCCTCTCCAGGAACTCCCTCAAGGTGCTGGGCCAGATATGCCATAAACAGAGGGAGTAGCCTTCTGTGGCCACGCCTTCTTGCTGAGGAAGAAGGCTCCTCTCTTCCAGGGAGTCCATCCTTGCCCTCCCTGTTTCCCAGACAGGCATCTTCACCTCTCACCTTCTGATGAGAAGGGTGAGGCCAGGCTGGGCTGTCAGGCTGAGCTGCTGCCCTTCTTCACCTTGGGCTGATAGTTGATCAAGGAATAGCAGCTGCTGCAGAGCTGGATTTCAGGGCTGGGTTCTCTGGATGGTGCCTCCTCATGTCCTCACCCCTCAACCTGTGCTATTGATTATGTTGTGCAGGAGATGGTTAAAAAGCCATTGCACAGCCTGGGCAACATGACAAAACTCTTTCAGTACAAAACTACAAAAATTAGCTGGATGTGGTGACACATGCCTGTAGTCCCAGCTACTCTGGAGGCTGAGGCAGGAGGATCACCTGAGCTCAGGAAGTTGAGGCTGCAGTGAGCGATGATCACAACTGCACTCCAGCTTGGGCGACAGAGTGAGACCCTGTTTCAGAAAAAAAAAAGCGCACCACCCATTTGCCTCCGGCACCCAGATTTTACCCAAGGGCTGAGGGCTGGGGGCAGGAATGTGGGGGAAGGGAAGGCCTAGAGGGAGTCCCAGAGGGGTCAGGATTTTGCTGAGATCCTTTCTTAGAGGTGCAGATTTTTGCAAATTGCAGCAAGTACACCCTTTTAATCTTGCAGCACTCCTTCATATTTTAATTCCAGTATGATTCTTCCAACAGCCTCCTCTCTTTACTGTACTTGGGGAAAGTACTCATTTTATTTGAAAAAATAAAAAAGTGGAAAAGATAAGGATTAAATGTAAAAAGAAAAAATATGTGGCATTCCAAAGTCAAACATGAAGAACTTCTAATTTTCTCTTGGTTTATTACCCATATTCCTGCTGTATGAACCTGTCTTGCTTTAACTTTGAAGAAATGTGCGGTGTACTTCCTATAGGCTAGGTTTTTATCCATGGTTTCATTTAATCTCTGCAACAGTCCTGTGAAGTAGGTGCACAGATGAGACAATGGAAGTTCAGAGAAATGAAGCAACTTACCCAAAGCTCCCAGCTACCCAGTAATGTCCAGGGCATTTTTGGGCTCTGATGAGGAGGCAATAAGAGGTAGTTAGAGTTTTATTCCAGCCAACAATCATGGGTTGAACAATGCCTTAGGGGCAGGCAGGTGGCCAGGTGGGAGGAGAGGCGCTCGTCTTGTTCAGGTGAATGACCTTTCCATCCACTTCTCTAGGCTGCGGAAAGTGGGGCTGAGCTGGTGGGCCCTGAGGTCCCCTCCTGACTTCGGAGTCCTCTCCCTGTCCAGCCAGTGCCTGCCTTCCTTTAGGGACCTCCTAGCATGGCAGGGGGCTGAGGGCAGGAGGGTACAGGGGCCACTCTGACACACAGGGCTGTGGGCGAAAGAGACAGCTGAAGTGGCAGCATGAGGGGCCAGTGTGGGGCTGTGGCTGGGAGGGCTGGGGTGGGGCCCGGGGTAGTTATGGCTGTCCTTGGGTGATAGAATGATCTGGAAAGAGAGTCAGTCCCCTTACGACCCTCCACCTATAGGAAGCCCCTCTAGAGTGGTACCTTTGTCTTTTGTTTGGCCACCCATCCTCCCGCTGAGAAGAGAGAGGAGGTGGGGGTAAGGGATGTGTGCTCTTTCAAGGAGTGGGAGAATTGTTCTGGCGAATGTTTGTGTTGTCCCAGTTCTGTTTACAAAGCCTCCTCATGTTTACAGATGGCTGCGCAATTCATTACCTCATTTAACTCTCATATACCTTCTCTGAGGGAGTAAGAGCTGTTCCAGCCCAGTTGAGGTCAGTAAATATCCACTGAGTTGCAGGCACTGCGGGGCATAGAGATGGATCCGATTTAGCTTCTGCCCTGGAGGTCTGGGGACTTGCTCAAGATCGCTCAGTGAATAGCCGAGCTAGGGCTCTCATCTAAAGACCCTGGGCCCAGGCCCTGGTCTGATGTCAGGCCTGATACACCAGGTGTTTGTGGTCGGGGAGTTCCAGTGTCACTTTAATGGGCGGTGACATTATGGGTCTGGGGATGCAGATTGTTTTACTGTGGTGTTCATGGAAACCAAGGGAAGTGATGGCTCTTCTGCTGTGAGCAAAAGGAACAGCTGGGGCTGCAGGCTGGTGGGGAGGAGAGAACCCACCTGAGGGAAACCCAGGGCTGGGGTCAAGTCCTGACCACCAGAATCCAGAGAGATATGAAGGACTGTGACCAGCTCTGAGCAGAGAGAGAGATACCATGACCTCAGCTGGTTCCTTTTGTTTGGAGACTCTTGACTGGATTTAATTCATTCATTCACTCACTCAGCAGACACTTAACCAGCACTCCTTGTGGCTGGTCCTGCCTCATACTATCTTTGCTCTGGAGAATTGGAGGTGGGGGTTCCTGAGGGCCAGGGTCCTGGAGACAAGGACACTCCTGGGTAGAATTAGACCTACCTCCCAAAAAAATCAGTGGGGGCCGGGCGCTTTGCCTCATGCCTGTAATCTCTGCACTTTGGGAGGCTGAGGCAGGTGGATCACAAGGTCAGGAGTTCGAGGCCAGCCTGGCCAACACAATGAAACCCGGTCTCAACTAAAAATACAGAAATTAGCCCGGTGTGGTGGCAGGTGCCTGTAATCCCAGCTACTCAGGAGGATGAGGCAGGAAAATTGCTTGAACCTGGGGCAGAGGTTGCAGTGAGCTGAGATCGTGCCACTGCACTCCAGCCTGGGCAACAGGGCAAGACTCCATTTCAAAAAAAGAAAATCAGTGGGACAGGCAGATGTGGGGACCATGCTAAGGAGATGGGAGAGTGGGAGGGAGGTGTCAGGAAGGCCTTCTTGACCTCATGTGGGCTGGTGGGGGTGTTAGCCAGCAAGCACCCAGTTCCCTGGGAACGGTTCTCAGGGTACCAATTTTACCACCTGTCTGCAGACACTAAGATTCTTAATCAGACTCAAATTGGCCACAAATCAGGTAAACAAACTCACTAGTGGGGTGGGGCTACAACCCGTTCTGACCCTCCAGTCCAGCCCAGCCCAGCCACCCTGCCCTGCATAGAGCCTGTGGTGATTATCGGAGGCATCGGGAGAATTAGCATGTATTTACGTTGGCGTGGGGTGTGGGGTGGATTTGTATATGTGCATTTAGACCTAGTGGAAGGAACGCGGGATCTGAAGGCAGGCTGACCTGAGTTCCAGTCCTGCCTATTGCTCGAAAGCTTTATGATGAGGAGCTAACCCCTGCCAGCCTCAGTTGTTTTCTTTGCAAGACGGAGGAGGTTGCAGCCCCAGTCTGTGGAGCATGTTATGCAGATCCACCCAGAGTGCCTGCTGGGCACAAAGTAGGTGCTCAGCTGGCACACGGTAGGTGCTCAGCTCAGTGACTGTGGTGGCCCCCACTCCCCATTGTTGTTGTTTTCCTATTGCCTGGTGGCCACAGCTGGCATCCCTTGAAAAGGGCTGCAGGGGGTGGAGTCGGCCCCTGCTCCAGCCCTGTGGGGACCCTGGGCTTGGGCCAGGGCCTGGGGTCTGGGCCTGCAAACAGCTGTGTCTATAAAGCAGCTGAAGGGCTGAGGCCGGGGGAGGTCCTGGCAGCAGGGCGTTATTTTGGGCCTGGCCTGCCACCCCCAGCTCCTGTTTCTCTTGGGAGTCTGTAGGGGGAGGAGGAGAAGAGGAGGGGGTGCAAGTGGGTGAGGCATGGAGCGGGGAGGCCTCCATCAGGGACATGGACCCTTGAGTTCTATTTCTGGGCCCTCCTATTCCTCCCTCTTTGTCCATATCTGCCCAGAGAGGTGGGAATAGAGGCCACTCTGGGTATTACTGGGAGACCACCAGTTTGTGGCCAGGCCACTGGCCTGGGCAGGGAACCCAGGGGCTTACCCTACCAGGCTCTCCCAGCTCTCTGAAGGCAGGGGGTACCTTGTATTACCCCCTAGGATTTGACCTTAGGCTCTGACTTGCTGGGAGAGCAGTGCCTCTTGGGTCAGACCCCAAGCCAGCACTTGTGCTGTCCCTGAATCTGCATGTAGCCTGTGGGAGGCGGAGCAGTAACTGGCAGGAATTCTGGGCAGCTCAGGCACCTGTGGGCCTGTGGGCCTGAGGGTGCCCTCCGCCCTCACCCTTCCGATCTCCTGGGCAAGACACGCCAGGTGATTCATCTCACCAGAGCAGAAAAACAAGTTCAACTGGGCACTTTCATCTCCCCCCGCTGGCAGGCCTGGTGTGAACTGCTACCCTAGCACCCCCTCACCAGGGATTCTTTACCCCCTCTAGTATTCATGGCCTTCATGGACATTTCTGGTCTCAGGGATACCAGGCTGGGGTCCAGGTGGGCCAGGTGTGGCAGTTCAGCTCTGTGTCCCATGGCTTATGGCTGATGGCTGATGGCTGATGCTGGGCAGGTACGCAGGGCTGACGTAGTGCCTTTGTAGCAGCAGTTTCGTGGCACAGATTCTGCCAGCTGGTTCTGGAGTCTTGCCCTGAGGAGGTGGCCAGATGAGGGTGCCAGCGCAGGAAACCTTGGTGCAGGATCTGTGCCACCCTGGCCCGGGATCTGCAGCCTGTGTCCAGATGCCCACAGCTGGAGTCTCATGCTCCTTTTCTCTTCATGGGGGACTCCCAGAGGTCTCTGCAATGACCAGGGCCCTGGTTGCCCCATGCCCCCACTACAACTCCAGCTGACCTTCCTTCCCCACTCTCTGGGTGGCATTACGGGGGTGTGCACCCCTTGCCAAGAGGTTGGCATGTGGGTGTACTGGAATGGCATAGGGAGAATGCCCCAAGTTTGTTTGCTTGGGAGAGGGGCAGGGGGTATCCAGAAGATTCATGATTCGTCATCGCCTCTCTTGGGGGATTTTTACCCCTGGCTCTGAGTTGTCCCTTTGGGACAAAGGGAGTCTTTCTTTTCCAGCCAACACCCTGTACTGGCGGGCGAGCTCCACAGGGCTGGCACGCTGGGGCAGCCTCTGGATGTACAGGGTGGGCCCAGTCAGAAGGAGCCTCTCCCCTGAAATCCGTCTACTTCCCAAACACACAAGCTTTCTTCTGCTGTTAACCCTGCAGGTTCAAGGGATGTGGATGGAAGGGTCCTTCAGTCAGGCCTTCTCCCTGTCTGAGGTGGCATGACTCTGGGAATGAGTTTGGATGGGGTGGCCAGATCTGAGAAGGTCCCTGGCCAGTGTCCTCTGACCCATCTGCTCCCTCCTGCCAGTGTGCACCGGCACAGACATGAAGCTGCGGCTCCCTGCCAGTCCTGAGACCCACCTGGACATGCTCCGCCACCTCTACCAGGGCTGCCAGGTGGTGCAGGGTAACCTGGAACTCACCTACCTGCCCACCAATGCCAGCCTCTCCTTCCTGCAGGTGAGGCCCATGGGCAACCCAGCCAGGCCCTGCCTCCAGCTGGGCTGAGCCCTCTGTTTACAGGTGGGTGGCAGAAGAAGGTGCCATGCCCTTTATTTCCTCTCTTGTTGTTTCTCAACCAGGAAGTCCTTTCTAACGTCCAACCCCCATTCATTTTACTGCAGCATCAGTTGACTCTCTCTATAATGTGGCTGGCTGAGGACATCTCTGGATGGGATGCATCTGGGTTTCTGCTATAGCTTGTGCTCTCTTGTCAGCATGATCATGTCCCCCTTCCACCTGCCCCAGCCACTGTCCCTCTCCCACCCAGAGCAGCAGAAACGGCTGGTGAGAAAGGTGGATTACAGGCCCAGTTCTGCCACTGCTGAGCCCTATGAATGTGACCTATACCCCCTTTGATTCCTATCTGCATATTGGGAGCAATAGGTACCCATTGTGAAGCTCGAAAGAGAAATGTCTGTGAAAAGGCTGTGAGCAGGAGAGAGAGGGTGGAAACCAGCCTGCTGGGCCGTGTCCACGGACCCTGGAGTGGGGCCACCTGCTTGGTTTGTCAAATTGTAGACACGATCCCATCCAGGCCTTTGCTTTCACTGATGAAGAAACTGAGATGCAGAGAGGGTGGGGCACCTGTTTAGAGTTTACGAAGTGTCCCCCCCGCCGTTATCTTTCTTGATCATGTAAGAATCTAGTGAGGCAAGGCAGGGCATTACCTTTCTCTCCATTTTATCATGTTATATATGAGGGAACAGGACTGCTCAGTAGCTGGGGGCCTTGCCCAAGATCCCCAAGTACTGGGGAGCCCCAGGGAGGCCTTGGGGTGTGGTAGTGTTCCTGCTTCAGCCCCACCCTACTGCTCCCTACCAGGATATACAGGAGGTGCAGGGCTACGTGCTCATCGCCCACAACCAAGTGAGACAGGTCCCGCTGCAGAGGCTGCGGATTGTACGAGGCACCCAGCTCTTTGAGGACAACTATGCCCTGGCTGTGCTAGACAACGGAGACCCTCTGGACAATACCACCCCTGTCACAGGGGCCTCCCCAGGAGGCCTGCGGGAGCTGCAGCTTCGAAGCCTCACAGGTGGCCTTCACCATCATTAAAACTTTCTCTTGGTTATTCAGAGCTGACCAGGGTCACAGCTGACCATGGGGAGGCTTTTTTATGTGGATTAGAAATGGTGTCCTCTCTGCTGGGCATGGTGGCTCACGCCTGCAATCCCAGCACTTTGGGAGTTGAGGCGGGTGGATCACCTGAGGTCAGGAGTTTGAGACCAGCCTGACCAACATGGAAAAACCCTGTCTCTACTAAAAATACAAAATTTGCCGAGTGTGGTGGCGCATGCCTATAATCCCAGCTATTTGGGAGGCTGGAGCAAGAGAATCCCTTGAACCCAGGAGGCGTTGGTTGCGGTGAGCTGAGATCGCGCCATTGCACTCCAGCCTGGGCAACAAGAGTGAAACTCCATCTCGGGAAAAAAAAAAAAGAAAAAGGAAATGGCGTCCCTCTAGACAGATACAGGCAGAGCCCAGGAAGACGCCCTCAGAAGATTGGAAAAAGATTCCCCGTCTTCCTAGGAAGGTGCAGCTTGCATAGCACACATCATTCAATCATAGAATGCAGGCTGGGTTTTTGCCCCAACTTGGCTGAGTGAAGTGTACAGTGAACAACCCGTGTCACTGTTTGGTGGCCTGGAGCCAACTGTGCCCAGAGTCTGGGTGCCATGTGTTTTGCCTGCAGGGTCCCATTTCAGTCACGCTGCAGTCCTGTCAGGAAAGAATCAGTGACTCTCATTCTACAGATGAGATAAGGGACAAAAGTTACGTAGCTAGTGAGTGATGGTGCTGGGTTTCGGACTCCACGGTCTCTTAACCACCAAGCAGCGTGCCCAGAGTAGAGGTGAGAGGGAAGGAGAAAGCTGCGGTCCACGTGGGCGTCTGGACCTAGCATGGACAGCTCACTCCTCCCTGGGTCTCGCTTTGTTCATGTTGTGGGGGTGGTGTTGGTGGGGCTCGAAGATGCCGAAGATCTCTTCTCTCCTCCCTGGGAAACCGGGCGGTTGTTTAAAAGGCCCGTTCCTGTCTTAGAAGGCATGAGGGCTCCAAGGGAGGCAGAAGGTGACTGAAGGAGAAAGGATCCCTGATCATTGCTCACCCCACAGAGATCTTGAAGGGAGGGGTCTGGATCCAGCGGAACCCCCAGCTCTGCTACCAGGACACGATTTTGTGGAAGGACATCTTCCACAAGAACAACCAGCTGGCTCTCACACTGATAGACACCAACCGCTCTCGGGCCTGTAAGCTATGCTCCTCCCTGCTGCTCCTTCTCTCGTACAGCCTGACCCCAGCCCCAGACTCCTGACTTACAACCCAGCACCCGCCCGCCACTGCCCCAGCTGCCTACACCACCTATTTCCTCCCTCTCCATCCCTCCTGCCATCTCTCTGTGCCTCTTCATCTCTGACTCTGGGGTTCCCTGTCCCGTCTCCCTCTGCCTCTAGGTGGTGCCTCTGGTTTGGGGGCCTCTCTGCCTGTTAGGGTCCCTCCCTTGCTGTGCAGTTGGCCTTGTGGCCTCTGCTGCTGTTTGTGTCTCTCTCCATTGTTAACCTGTCCTCTTGCTGTTAGACATCTCTCTCACTGCCTCTCTCTGGTTCTGTCCTCAGGCCACCCCTGTTCTCCGGCATGTAAGGGCTCCCGCTGCTGGGGAGAGAGTTCTGAGGACTGTCAGAGCCGTGAGTCTCAGGGAGGCCTGGAGTCAGGGGAGGGGAGGGCCAGGGCAGGGTAGAACACAGGTGTCATATAGGCGACAAGGGAGGGGTGGGATAACAGGTTTGGGATGTCTTCCCTGGGGTAGATAGTCTCCCTAGAAGGTGATGCTGATGAGGGTCTAGTGCCCAGGGTGCCACTCAGCCCTCATCCTGCCCTTTGCCCAACAGTGACACGTACTGTCTGTGCCGGTGGCTGTGCCCGCTGCAAGGGCCCGCTGCCCACTGACTGCTGCCATGAGCAGTGTGCTGCCGGCTGCACGGGCCCCAAGCACTCTGACTGCCTGGTATGTGCCTCTGCCTTGTGCCTACTGTGCCCTATTCCCCAGGATGCAAGGGGTGGGTACCCTGCCTGGTACTGCCCTATTGCCCCTGGCACACCAGGGAAAAACAGCAGTGACAACCAGCCACCTGTCCCCCCAGGCCTGCCTCCACTTCAACCACAGTGGCATCTGTGAGCTGCACTGCCCAGCCCTGGTCACCTACAACACAGACACCTTTGAGTCCATGCCCAACCCCGAGGGCCGGTATACATTTGGCGCCAGCTGTGTGACTGCCTGTCCCTGTGAGTGACAGGGAGAAACACGGCTTTCATCGTTTGGTGGGGAGGTTGGTTTCTGTAAATGGGAGCATATGGGGAGCACTGTCTGCACCTTGCTTTGGGAGCCAGTCATGACAGTTCCTGCCAAACTGCCTTGTTCTTTCAACAGCTGTGGGGCAGGTGGCAGTAAGGAGAGGCAGCTAAGAGCCCAGACTTGGGAGCCAGACTGCCTGGGTTTAAAACCTGGCTCTATCACTTATTAGGCACGTGACCCTTGTGCTGTGCCTCAGTTTCCTCATCTGTAAAATGGGGGCAAGAATAGTCCCAGCCTCATAAGGTGGTTATAAAATTGTTTGAAGGCCGGGCGCGGTGGCTCAAGCCTGTAATCCCAGCACTGTGGGAGGCCGAGGCGGGTGGATCACGAGGTCAAGAGATCGAGACCATCCTGGTCAACATGGTGAAACCCCGTCTCTACTAAAACTACAAAAAATTAGCTGGGCATGGTGGCGCGTGCCTGTAATCCCAGCTACTCAGGAGGCTGAGGCAGGAGAATTGCCTGAACCCGGGAGGCGGAGGTTGCAGTGAGCCGAGATCGTGCCATTGCACTCCAGCCTGGGTAACCAGAGCGAAACTCTGTCTCAAAAAAAAAAAATAAATAAAATAAAAATAAAATAAAATTGTTTGAGTTAATATTTGTAAAGCTCTTAGAACAATGTCTGCTATGTACTAAGTGCTCCTAAATGTTAGCTTTTATTCTATAGTCTGGCTACATCATCAGTTTTACCTTTTATTTTTATTTATTTATTTTTTAGACTGAGTTTAGCTTTACTGCAGTGGCACGATCTCGGCTCACTGCAACCTCCGCCTCCTGGGTTCATGCTATTGTCGTGTCTCAGCCTCCTGAGTAGCTGGAATTACAGGCGCCCACCACCATGCCTGGCTAATTTATTTTTTTTGTGATAGAGTTTTGCCTTGTTGCCAGGCTGGAGTGCAGTGGCGTAATCTTGGCTTACTGCAAACTCTACCTCCTGGGTTCAAGCAATTCTCTGCCTAAACTTCCCGAGGAGCTTGGATTACAGGCGCCCGCCACCACACCTTGCTAATTTTTTTTTTTTTTTTAGTGGAGACGGGGTTTCACCATGTTGGCCAGGTGGTCTCGAACTCCTGACCTCAGGTGAGCCACTCGCCTTGGCCTCCCAAAGTACTGGGATTACAGGTGTGAGCTACCGTGCCTGGTCAATTTTTGTATTTTTAGTACAAATGGGGTTTCAACAAGTTGTCCAGGCTTGTCTTGAACTCCTGACCTCAGGCAATCCACTTGCCTTGGCCACTCAAAGTGCTGGGATTACAGGCATGAGCCACCTCACCTAGATTTTTTTTTTTTTTTTTTTTTTAAGACAGAGTCTAGTTCTGTTGCCCAGGCTGGAGTGCAGTGGTGCAATCTCGGCTCACTGCAACCTTTGCCCTCCGCATTCAAACTATTCTTGTGCCTCAGTCTCTAGTAGCTGGGACTACAGGCATGCCCCACCACACCTGGCTAATTTTTGTATTTTTAGTAGAGATGGAGTTTCACCATGTTGGCCAAGCTGGTCTCAAACTCTTGACCTCAGGTGATCAGGGATTGCAAAGTGCTGGGAGGACAAGTGTCAGCTGTCGTATCCGGCCTAGATCAGTTTTATTTAACAGCTCATCTGTTTTCTAATGAGCATTTATAGACTGGGCTCGGACCTGGGGAACCTCTTTCCTCCTCTCACAGGAACAGGAGTGGGCCTTCAGGTCTTGGCTGATTGTGTTGGGAAGAGAACAAAATGTAGAGCCAGGCCAGGTGCAGTAGCTCATGCCTGTAATCCCAGCACTTTGGGAGGCTGAGGTGGGTGGATCACGAGGTGAGGAGTTCGAGACCAGCCTGCCCAACATGGTGAAACCCTGTCTCTATTAAAAATACAAAAATTAGCCAGGTGTGGTGGCATGCGCCTGTAGTCCCAGCTACTTGGGAGGCTGAGGCAGGAGAATCGCTTGAACCGGGGAGGCGGAAGTTGCAGTGAGTCGAGACTACGCCATTGCACTCCAGCCTGGGTGACAGAGCAAGACTCTGTCTCAAAAAAAAAAAAAAGAAAAAAAAAAAAAAGAAATGTAAAGCCAGACCATTTGGGTTCAAATCCTCATTCCTCCACTCACTAGCACAATGACCTTGGATAATTTACAGAGCGCTCTGCTTTGGGTCTCCCTTTTTGCAAAATGGGAATCTCACAGTGCTGATCCCATGCGGTTGTTGTGAGGAGTGAATGGGTGTCAGGTGCTGGTGCGTGGTAGGGCATTTAAGTATTGGTTGATATTATTCTTCTTGCACCTGGGCATGGTGACACTGCTCATGGTGGTGCACGAAGGGCCAGGTACGTGGATACATGTTCCCGCTCTCCTTAGACAACTACCTATCAACGGACGTGGGATCCTGCACGCTTGTCTGCCCCCTGCACAACCAAGAGGTGACAGCAGAGGACGGAACACAGCGGTGTGAGAAGTGCAGCAAGCCCTGTGCCCGAGGTACCTACTCTGTCCCTCTGTGCCTGCAGCCTGGCCCAGCCCACGTTTTCCCGTCTTTCCTCAGACCCTCCTGGAACCCAGTCCTTTCCTTCTACTCTCTCTACCCCTGGCCCGCCTCAGCCCTACAAGCATCCCTATATCCTTTGTCAGCATGGGGAGGGGCCTGGACCCTAAGGCCCATGTGGCTGTTGACCTGTCTTGGTGTGAAGGCTGAGACGGCCCCTTCACTGCCCACTTCCACCCCTCAGTGTGCTATGGTCTGGGCATGGAGCACTTGCGAGAGGTGAGGGCGGTCACCAGTGCCAATATCCAGGAGTTTGCTGGCTGCAAGAAGATCTTTGGGAGCCTGGCATTTCTGCCGGAGAGCTTTGATGGGTAAGAGTGGGCACGATGGCCCTGAGACTGTGTCAGGGCAGACAGAGTCCTGAGGACCCAGATGTGGCAGCATCTCTGGGGGGTGGCAGGAGACAGAAGTTGTCGGCGGGGTGGGTGGTGGCTGGGGCAAGAACATACAGGAAGCAGATGGGAGACCAGAGGGAGCAGCGTCTTTGGGGTGGGGGTGGTTATTTTTGTAAAGGACATGCTATCCGTGAACAAGGACTTGTAAGGAGGTCAGACCATCTAGATAAAGCAAAATTCCCTTTGAGTTCATAGCAGCTTTATTCAAAATATCCCCAAATTATAAAAAACTCAAATGTGCATGACTTGGTGAAGGGCTAAACAAGCAGCAGTGTATCCATTTGGTAAAATTCTACTTAGCAACAGAAGGAGATGAACTACCGATACAACATGAATGAATCTCAGACACATTACACTGAGCAAAAGAAGCCAAGATTCCATACTGTCTGATCCCCTTTATGTGAGGCTCTGAACACACAAAACCACTCTGTGGTGGGAGAGATCAGAACGGTGGCCGCCCTAGGGTGTGGGGGGGCCTCAAAAGGGAGGGACACAAGGGACATTTCTGGGGTAATAGAAATGTTCTGGGTCAGGCATGGTGGCTCACGCCTGTAATCCCAGCACTTTGGGAGGCCGAAGAGGGCGGATCATGAGGCCAGGAGTTCGAGACCAGCCTGACCAACATGGTGAAACCCTGTCTCAGCTAAACATACAAAAATTGTCCAGGCATGGTGGTGCGTACCTGTAATCCCAGCTAGCTACTCAGGAGGCTGAGGCAGGAGAATCGCTTGAACCTGGGAGGCAGAGGTTGCAGTGAGCCAAGATCGTGGCACTGCACTCCAGCCTGGGCGACAAAGCAAGACTCTGTCTCAAAAAAAAAAAGAGAAAGAAAGAAAAATGTTCTGTATATTGAATGGGGTAGTGGATACATGAGTGAATGCTTTTGTCAAAACATCAAACTGTATGCTAAGAGTCTGTGCATTTTATTATATATAAGTTATACTTCAATAGAAGATGAATTGGGGCCAGGCACAGTGGCTCACACCTGTAATTCCAGCACTTTGGGAGGCTGAGGCAGGAAGATCACTTGAGGTCAGGAGTTCAAGACCAGCCTGGCCAATGTGGTGAAACCCCGTCTCTACAATAAAAAAATTAGCCAGGCTTGGTGGTGTGCGCCTGTAGTCCCAGCTACTTGGGAGGCTGAGCCAGGAGAATTGCTTGAACCTGGGAGGTAAAGTTTGCAGTAAGCTGAGATTTTGCCACTGCACTCCAGCCTGGGCAATAGAGTGAGACCCTGTCTAAAAAAAAAAAAAAAAAAGAATCGGGCCAGGTGTGGTAGTGCACATTATAGGCATTGGCTCACGCCTGTAATCCTAGCACTTTGGGAGGCTGAGGCAGGAGGATTGCTTGAGCCCAGGAGTTCAAGGAAACATAGTGAGATTCCCATCTCTACAAAAAATAGAAAAAATTAGCCAGACATGGTTGTGTTCACCTGTAGTCTCAGCTACTAGGGAGACTGAGGTGGGAAAATCACCTGAGCCTGGGAGGTGGAGGTTGCAGTGAGTTGAGATCATGCCACAGTACTCTAGCCTGGCTGACAGAGTGAGACCCTGTCTCAAGAAAAGGAAAAAAAAGAAAATTCTCTTTCATGCTTCCTTTACCTCCGCTCTCCATTCCAGAGGGGATCAGGGTTAACAGTGTGTCTGTTCATCTAGATCATTTATGCATCGGTAGACACACACACAGTGAAGTGTGGTTTTCAGCGTTTTGGTGGGGAGGTTCGTTTCCGTAAATGGGAGCATATGGGGAGCACTGTCTGCACCTTGCTTTGAGAGTCAAACTGCCTCGTTCTCTCAATAGCTGCTGAGCAGATGGCAGCAAGGAGAGGCAGCTAAGAGCCCAGCCTTGGGAGCCAGACTGCCTGGGTTTGAAACCTGGCTGTACTACTTACTAGGCATGTGACCCTCGTGCTGTGCTTCAGTTTCCTCATCTGTAAAATGGGGCCAAGAATAGTCCCAACCTCATAAGATGATTGTACCACCGCACCTGGCCAGATGATTATAAAATTTTTTTTTTTTTTTTTTTTGAGACGGAGTTTCGCTCTTGTTACCCAGGCTGGAGTGCAATGGCGCGATCTCGGCTCACCGCAACATCCGCCTCCCGGGTTCAGGCAATTCTCCTGCCCCAGCCTCCTGAGTTGCTGGGATTACAGGCACGCGTCACCATGCCCAGCTAATTTTTTGTATTTTTAGTAGAGACGGGGTTTCACCGTGTTGACCAGGATGGTCTCGATCTCTTGACCTTGTGATCCACCCGCCTCGGCCTCCCACAGTGCTGGGATTACAGGCTTGAGCCACCGCGCCCGGCAATTATAAAATTTGAATGAGTTAATATTTGTCAAGCTCTTGGAACAGTGCCTGGCAGATACTAAGTGCTCCCAAATGTTGATTTTTATTATGTGGTCTGGGTGGCTCAGGGCTTTGTTTAACAGCTCCCCTATTTACTAATAGACATTGAAATCATGTTCCATTTTCACTCTTACAAACAGTTCCACCTCGTATGTGGCTCTGGGAACACAGGCCAGTGTCTCCCTAGGCCACATTCCTAGAAATAAGATTTCTAGATCAAAGGATAAATACTGTTTTCATAGATGTTGCCAAACTAAGGCCTGGACTTTGAAGTCCAGGATGGGAACAGCCAGTCTGGATGGGCAAAGGGTTTGAGGGAAGGCATTCATGGTGGGGAGTGGGCTGGCACACCCAGCGCTGGGAGTGATGTCCAACCTGTTCCTGGCCCTGCTGACTCCTCCTGATTCCTCCAGGGACCCAGCCTCCAACACCGTCCCCCTACAGCCAGAGCAGCTCCAAGTGTTTGAGACTCTGGAAGAGATCACAGGTGGGCTGTCTTTGTATCCTGCTCTGCAGGGGCTGGGAGTCCTTGTCATGTCCCCAACCCCCTCATCTCACCCTCTGCCTGCAGGTTACCTGTACATCTCAGCATGGCCAGACAGCCTGCCTGACCTCAGCGTCTTCCAGAACCTGCAAGTAATCCGAGGACGAATTCTGCACAAGTGAGCACTGGGAAAGAGGGGGCCTGGTAGGGGAGGAGTCCCAGGGAGGAGTCCCTGTGGGAAGCTTGGGGCCTGGGGGAGTACTCCTGTTCCCCTGGGACATAGCAGTAGCCTTTCTGTGAGAGTTTGCAGAGTGTGCTGGGGGCGGAGGAAGATGAAGGGAGCCTTTGCTGACTGTGAAGGGCGTGCATTCTCCCATAGTGGTGCCTACTCGCTGACCCTGCAAGGGCTGGGCATCAGCTGGCTGGGGCTGCGCTCACTGCGGGAACTGGGCAGTGGACTGGCCCTCATCCACCACAATGCCCGCCTCTGCTTCGTGCACACGGTGCCCTGGGACAGTCTCTTCCGGAACCCGCACCAAGCCCTGCTCCACACTGCCAACCGGCCAGAGCACGAGTGTGGTAAGACAGGGAGCCCAGTGCGTACTCCCCATCTGCCAGCACATAGGAGTGCCCACGGGGCCCTGGCAGCAGCGTTCTTGGACTTGTGCAGGCTGCCTGTCCCTGTGCGCCCTCTTGACTCAGCTCTGGCTGGCTTGGCCTCTTGGCATGGCTTCTCTAGCTGGGTCCTACCTGCCTTGGCCTCCTTCCCTCCCCCTCTATTTCTGAAATCTCATAACTCTTCCTCTTCCTACATCTGCCCCACCTGTCCTCACCCCTGCAGCCCAGAGCCATGCCCACAGCCAGTTCCCTGATTCACTTGGACCTGGGGCCTCCCCCAAAAATCCCCTGTGGCCTCTTCCTCCTCACTGCAGTGGGCAAGGACCTGGCCTGCCACCCTCTGTGTGCCCGAGGGCACTGCTGGGGTCCGGGGCCCACCCAGTGTGTCAACTGCAGCCAGTTCCTTAGGGGCCAGGAGTGCGTGGAGGAATGCCGAGTACTGCAGGGGTATGCGGGGCAGAGGAGAGGGGCGGCTGGAGGGGTGCAGGGGGCCACTCTCAGACCCCCTCACCACCGTTTCTTCTCTCAGGCTCCCCAGGGAGTATGTGAATGCCAGACACTGTTTGCCGTGCCACCCTGAGTGTCAGCCCCAGAATGGCTCAGTGACCTGTTCTGGACCGGTGAGCTGCTGGCAGGCTCAGAGCTGGGTGGAGGGAGGCAGCGAGGGGGCATTGCCAGGGACTTGGCAGGCTGGTGAGACGCGGCAGGGTGTGCTGTCTGGTAAAATATCCCTGGAGAGGGCGCAGTGCTCAGACCTGAACAAGCAGCAGGGTGGCAGGAGCGGGGCCCTTCAGACTATGAAAAGTTCCCGAGGTCTGTGTTCGTGGCTGTGGCTGTGCTAGGTGGTTAGCCCTGCGGGCTTAGGTGTCAGACTACCTGGATTCAGATCCAGGTCCTGCTTCCAACCTTGTTTTTTTCATTCCTAAAATGGGTATTGTAATAGTAGCTGCCTTGCTGGGGTGTGGCGAGAATGAAATTAAACAGGGCTTGGCACAGCGAAGCACGGGAAAGGCTTTCTACGCAGCAGTGACTGTGGTTACTCGCTGTTACACCTTAGGTAATGCATTTTCCTCTCTGGGTGCCTCCCATTCTCCGGCTGAGTCCCCGCCCAGGATCCAGCTTGGAGGAGGGCCCTGAGGGAGGGGCCACAGAGACTGGGTGAAGAGCAGGAGTGTTTGTCCCAGGGGCACGGTGAAAATCGCTGTTGTGTAGCTGTGGGAAGCAGGAAGGGAACCCAACCAGGGGCCTGATCCTGCTGCTCTGGGGGTGTCAGTGTCAGCCCCCCACAAACCTTTTCTGTCCCCACCAGGAGGCTGACCAGTGTGTGGCCTGTGCCCACTACAAGGACTCTCCTTTCTGCGTGGCCCGCTGCCCCAGCGGTGTGAAACCTGACCTCTCCTACATGCCCATCTGGAAGTTTCCAGATGAGGAGGGCACATGCCAGCCTTGCCCCATCAACTGCACCCACTCGTGAGTCTGAGGGTCTTTTCTGCAGAAAGAAGGACTTTACTTTCAGGGGCCTTTCTGGGGCTCTTATAAAAGGGGGCCAACTCTCCCTTTGTCATATCTTGTTTCTGATGACAAAAGCAACACATTGTGAAAATTGTAAAATTAAAACATGAAATATAAGTTAATGTCGGCCGGGCGCGGTGGCTCACGCCTATAATCCCAGCACTTTGGGAGGCCGAGGTGGGTGGATCACGAGGTCAAGAGATCGAGACGATCCTGGTCAACATGGTGAAACCCCATCTCTGCTAAAAATACAAAAATTAGCTGGGCATGGTGGTGCGTGCCTGTAGTCCCAGCTACTTGGGAGGCTCAGGCAGGAGAATTGCTTGAACCCAGGAGGCGGTGGTTGCGGTGAGCCAAGATTGTGCCATTGCACTCCAGCCTGGGTAACGAGCGAAACTCTGACTCAAAAAAAAAAAAAAAAAATTAATGTCCTAGCAGTTCTATCCTCACTGTTAATAATTTGAATTATTTTCCCTCTAGTTATTTTTGTCTGTGCACATTCTAATATGTATACATATAATATATATGTTAGCATGTATTAATATTATTCTCCATCTATTTTTATCTGTGTACATTCTAACATATATATATATGTATGTGGGGTTTTTTTGTTGTTGTTTGTTTTTTTTTGAGATGGAATTTCACTCTGTCACCCAAGCTGGAGTGCAGTGGTGTGATCTTGAGTGCCACCATCGCCGGCTAATTTTTGTATTTTTAGTAGAGATGGGGTTTCACCGTATTGGCCAGGCTGATCTCTAACTCCTGACCTCGTGATTCTCCCGCCTTGGCCTCCCAAAGTGCTGGGATTACAGGCATGAGCCAGCCACTGTGCCTGGCTTGTTTTTTTTTTCTTTTGAGATGGAGTCTTGCTCTGTTGCCCAAGCTGGAGTGCAGTGGTGCGATACTGGCTCACTGCAAACTTCACCTCCCGGGTTTAAGCAATTCTCCTGCCTCGGCCTCCTGAATAGCTGGGATTCCATGCCACCTCACTTGGCTAATTTTTGTATTTTTAGTAGATGGGGTTTCACCATGTTAGCCAGGCTAGTCTTGAACCCCTGACCTCAGGTGATCTGCCAGCCTCAGCCTTCCAAAGTGTTGGGATTACAGGGGTCAGCCACCATGCCCAGTCACATATTTATTTTTACCAAATAGAATCATAGACCATACCTATTGTTTGCAAATTGCTTTCTTTTTCTCATTTTCCAGAAACTTGCAGTGTTTTTCCATGTTCAAACATGGTGATCTACCTTATTCCTTTAATTTTTCTTATGTAGTTGTCTTTACACATGAAACACATGAATACATCCTTGTGATAAACATTTTCAGTAACATAAAAGTATAAATGTTACAAAGCTAACGGGCCCTTTCACTCAACTCCCTGCCCACCCAGCCTCTCCCGTCCCCTGGGGGAGAACCATCACATTGACTTGTGTGTTCATCCTTCTGGGGTCTTCTCTATATGCCTTCATAGACATAGTACATTTATATTAGGTCAACTCAAATAAGATTGCTGTTTGTTTGAACCAAAAATGGTCAAGAGGCTGGACATGGTGACTTACACCTATAATCCCAGCACTTTGGGAGGCTGAAGCAGGTGGATCACTTGAGATCAGGAGGTCGAGACCAGCTTGGTCAACATGGAGAGACCCCATCTCTACTAAAAATACAAAAATTAGCCAGCTACTCGGGAGTCTGAGGCAGGAAAAAACCCGGGAGATGAAGGTTGCAATGAGCCGAGATCATGCTGCACTCCAGCCTAGGGGACAGAACAAGACTCTGTCTCAAAAAAAAAAAAAAAAAGGTCAGGAAACAGCAATTTTATGTAGTTCCACTTATCATCAGATTTGTGTGCATGTACATTTTGTGATGTACATGGGAACATTCTCTGCATACTGTTCTGCACTTTGCTTTCCCCACCACTTGTGGTATCCTTTCTTGTGAGTACAGACGGATCTACCAGCTTTATTTTTTTAAATTACTCAACCTGTAACATGGATGTAATTTTGTTTTTGAGAGATATTGAGTTTGTTTCCCTGTTTTCAGTTTATTGCAATTGAGCTCCATAAAGTGACGGTCTTGTGTATGCCCCCTAGTGTCCACGTGTTGGCATTTTTACAGTATATAGTGCTGGCAATATTTATCACGAGGATATATTCATGTGTTTCAATTTAAATACAATTAAATGAGAAAAATTAAAAGATTATGGGTCCGGGCCAGGCACAGTGGTTCTTGATTGTAATCCCAGCACTTTGGGAGGCTGAGGCTGGCGGATCACCTGAGGTCAGGGGTTCAAGACCAGCCTGGCCAACAAGCAAAACCCCGTCTCTACTAAAAATACAAAAACTAGCTGGGTGTGGTGGTGTGCACCTATAATCCCAGCTATTCTGAAACACAAGAATCGCTTGAACCTGGGTGGTAGAGGTTGCAATGAGCCGAGATTGCACCAGTGCACTCCAGCCTGGGGAACAGAGGGTAACTCTGTCTCAAAAAAAAAAAAAAAAAAAAGAGAAAAGTCCAGATCCATATGGATCCTAGATCCAGAACACGGTGTTAGAACATGGAAAAACACTGCAAGATTCTGTAAAGTGAAAAAAGCATTTGCAAACAATATGTACAGGTGGAGCTGCTGAGTCATTGACACTAATAGTTGTTACCAAACCGTTCTCCGAGAAGTTGCCTCAGTTTACCCTGGGATTCTCCTATGGAGGGAAGAGTTGAGCTTTCAGACTTGACGCACTTCTGGGTGCCCCTCCCCACTTTCTACCCACCACAGGCCACAGGGATCTGGACCCATATTCTTTTATTTTCTTTCTTTGAGACGGAGTTTCCCTCTGTTGCCCAGGCTGGAGTGCACTGGTGCAGTCTTGGCTCACTGTAACCTCCGCTGCCCAGGTTCAAGCAATTCTTGTGTCTCAGCCTCCCAGGGATTACAGGGCATGCTGGTTCCTTGGCTGGGGAAGGAATCTCCTTGTGGGGTGCTAGAAGGAGCACTGATGGCCTTGAGCCCAGTTTCTGCCTTTGTCAAATGGGGATAATGATCCAGCCACACCCCTCCCAGGGTTGTTGTGAGGCTGGAACCACCCAAGAGGGTGGTTCCCAGAATTGTTGATGAGACTCTTTTTCCTGCAGCTGTGTGGACCTGGATGACAAGGGCTGCCCCGCCGAGCAGAGAGCCAGGTTGGCCTGGACCCCAGGATGGACCCCCCATTGCCCTTCACTCCCCCACTGGATGCTGAGTGATCACTGCTGTAGGGAGGGGACCCCCTGACATATGTCCCTTCCCATCCACTCTTCCACTGTGGAACCTCCTGTCATTTTCCACTTCAACAAGTGACAGAAGACCTGCTCAGGTGCTGGGGGGAGGGGGCTGCAGGGAAAGATGGCTAGGAAACCCATTATCTCCCTACCCTGGAGTAACTGATAACTTGTGAGGGACACAGGTAAAGTTCAGTTCCTTGAGACTCAAGGTAGACTGAGAAGAGTGAAGCTGCAGTGCTGAGGGAGCGATGGTAACTGGGGACAGCAGGAGGCTTCAAGGAGGAGGTGGCTTTTGAGCCAGGCTTTGAGAGAGGAGCAGGTATTGCATTTGCATTTAGGTGGAAAGCACTGGGGGCAAGGTGACACTGGAGTTGCGAGGCATCAGGAAGTCCAGGATGTGTTCAAAGGTTCTGGTGTGGGGGGCTGTTGAGTAAGCACAGGAGTAAGGGGGTCAAGTTAGAGTCAGAGTAGGGCCCCACCTGGAGGGCATAGGGCCTGATCCCCAAGCCACAGGGTTGGACTTGGCTATCTGGCAAGCTGGGGAGCTTTGGGAAGGACTTTAGAGAGAAAAACAGACCCGAGTCTGTCCTAGGCAATCATCTGTCCATGAAACGAGCATGCATTACAGGTTTGGTATGTGCCAGACCCTGTGCTAAGCAAGGGAGTGTGGAGGGGACAGGATGACAAGAATATCGGGTCAACACCCAGGAGCTCCATCTAGCCCAGGATGAGCTATCTTTTTTTTTTTTTTAAGACGGAGTCTCACTCTGTTATCAGGCTGGAGTGCAGTTGTGAGATCTTGGTTCACTGCAACTTCCACCTTGTGGTTCAAGCGATTTTCATGCCTCACCCTCCTGAATAGCTGGGATTACAGGCACATGCCACCACACCCAGCTAATTTTTGTATCTTCAGTAGGGATGGGCTTTCATAGTTTCCCTGTGTTGGCCAGGATGGTCTCAATCTCCTGACCTTGTGATCTGCCTGCCTCAGCCTCCAAAAGTAGCGGGATTACAGGCACAAGCCACCGCGCCCAGCTGGATGCACTATCTTTTTACTGATTGATTGAAACAGGGTTCTTGCTCTGCAGGCTGGAGTACTATGGCACAATCTCAGCACACTGCAACCTCCGCCTCCCGGGTCCAAGTGATTCTCCTGCCTCAGCCTCCTGAGTAGCTGGGGTTACAGGTGGGCACCACTGCGCCCAGCTAATTTTTGTATTTGTGGTAGAGACGGGATTTCACCATGTTGGTCAGGCTGGTCTCGAACTCCTGACCTTGTGATCCACCCACCTCAGCCTCCCAAGGTGCGGGGATTACAGGCATGAGCCACTGTGCCTGGCCTGTTGTCCATTCTTAAATGTGGTGGTGCAATCACAGGCTAAGTGAAGCCTTGACCTCCTGGGCTCAAGCGACCCTTCTGTAGTAGCAGGGACTATGGAAGCATGCCACCACACCTGGCTAATTAAATTTTTTTGTGTGTGTATAGCCAGCGTCTTGCTATGTTGCTTAGGCTGGGCTCAAGTGATCCTCCTGCTTTGGCCTCCCAAAGTGTTGGGATTACAGGTGTGAGCCACCATTCCTGGTGATGAGCTGAGTCTTAAAAGATGACCCTGTGGAGAAATGGTGGTCCAGGCTGAAGGAACAGCCTATGCAAACACTGGGAGGTGTGAAAAATCATGACTTGCTGGTGGAAATTTTGGCTAGAACATCAAAATCATCGGGTGATTCCTATACCCATGCAGCAGTCAGAATCTCTGGGGGTGGGGTCCCAAAATTTCATGCATATAGATGGTCCCCTATTTATGGTTATATTACTTAGGATTTTTTGACTTTACATTGGTGGGAAAGCAATAATATACAGTCAATAGAAACTCCCTTGAGTACCCATATAGCCATTCTGTTTTTCACTTTCAGAATTCAATAAATTATATAACCAGGCATGGGGGCTCACACCTGTAATCCCAGCACTTTGGGAGGCCAAAGTGGGAGGATCCCTTGAGGCCAGGAGCTCAAGACCAGCCTGGGCAACACAGTGAGACCCCACTTCTACAAAAAGTAAAAAAATTAGCCAAGTGTTGTGGCGCCTGTCCATAGTCCCAGCTACTTGGGCAGCTGAGGTGGGAGGATTGCTTGAGCCTGGAGGTCAAGGCTGCAGTGAGCCATGATCTCACCATTGCACGCAGCCTGGACAACACAGCAAGGCCCTGTCTCAAAAATAAATAAATAAATAACAGGAGCTATTTAACACTTTATTATAAAATAGGCTTTGTGTTAGATGGTCCTGCCAGCTTTGTGTAAGCTGCTGGCGGTGTAACTGTTCTGAGCACATGTAAGTCAGGCTGAGTCTTAAATGCATTTTCAGTTTCAACTTACAATTGGTTTATCAGGATGCAGTCCTATGGTAAGTTGAGGAGCATGTGTGTTAACAGTCTCTTTAGTGATTTTTACACTGTGAAGTTTGAAGCCCTAAGCCAGAGCCAAGGGCAAGAGCACAGAGAATCTGGAGATGTGGGGAGGGTTCTGATTGCCTACAAGGAGTTTGAATTTTATTGTGGAGGCAGTGGGGAGCCAGGGCAGGTTTTAGAGTAGGAGAGGGTCCAAGTGTGTGGGTTACCCTTCTGACTTCCCTTTCTACATGCTAAATACTTTCATGTCCCCCGTGGGCCCCTTCGTCCCTCCCACCCCAAACTGGCCTGTATTCCCTGACTCTGGCTCCTGTCCCCAGCCCTCTGACGTCCATCATCTCTGCGGTGGTGGGCATTCTGCTGGTCATGGTGTTGGGGCTGCTCCTTGGGATCCTCATCAAGCGACGGCAGCAGAAGATCCGAAAGTACACGATGAGGAGGCTGCTGCAAGAAACGGAGGTGAGGCAGCCTGAAGGCCTCCCAGCCCTCGTGGGGTCTGCACTGGCCCCCGGCACTGACCCACCACCCCCTCATCCCAGCTGGTGGAGCCGCTGACACCGAGCGGAGCCATGCCCAACCAGGCACAGATGCGGATCCTGAAAGAGACCGAGCTGAGGAAGGTGAAGGTGCTTGGATCCGGAGCTTTTGGCACAGTCTACAAGGTCAGGGCCTGGGCCAGGTCCTGGGGTGGGCAGTCCCAGAGGATGGGGCCAGTGCCTGGAGGGTTGTGGTCGGCAGTTCCGGAAGGGTCAAGAGCCGGAGGCAGTGTTTGGGGGAAGGCTGTTACCGAAGGGAGGGGGTGGGGGGCAACCCCCAGGGTGGGGAAGGAGGTTTGGAGCACAAGTAACATCTCCTGGAAGGTAGGCAGGATCCGCCCATGCTCTTCTCACTCACATCCTCCTCTTTCTGCCCAGGGAATCTGGATCCCTGATGGGGAGAATGTGAAAATTCCAGTGGCCATCAAAGTGTTGAGAGAAAACACATCCCCTAAAGCCAACAAAGAAATTTTAGACGTAAGCCCCTCCAACCTCTCCTGCTGGGAGGACAGGAAGGACCCCATGGCTGCAGGTCTGGGCTCTGGTCTCTCTTCACTGGGGTTTGGGGAGATATGACTCCCTCAAACCTAGACTCTTTTTGGAGACAGAGTCTTGCTCTGTCACCCAGGCTGGAGTGCAGTGGCCCGATCTTGGCTCACTGCAATCTCCGCCTCCTGGGTTCAAGCAGTTTTCATGCTTCATCCTCCTGAGTCGCTGGGATTACAAGCACCCGGCTAATTTTTGTATTTTTAGTAGAGACGGGGTTTCACCATGTTGTCCGGGCTGATCTTGGAGCCATCATAGGCTGTGGCTTGTGACGGTTGGGAGGCTGTGTGGTGGGTGGGGGTGTGTGGTCCCTGTACCCTCTCAGCGTATCCTTGTCCCCAGGAAGCATACGTGATGGCTGGTGTGGGCTCCCCATATGTCTCCCGCCTCCTGGGCATCTGCCTGACATCCACAGTACAACTGGTGACACAGCTTATGCCCTATGGCTGCCTCTTAGACCATGTCCGGGAACACCGAGGACGCCTGGGCTCCCAGGACCTGCTGAACTGGTGTGTGCAGATTGCCAAGGTATGCACTTAGGGCACCTGGGCTCTGCGCAGGTCACTTTGGAGCAAGCTCCTGTATCCACATGGGGCTAGGAGGGGGACGCTTGCTGGGCATGTGGCCAGGGCCAGGCCCTCCCAGAAGGTCTACCCGGGTGCTTCCCATTCCAGGGGATGAGCTACCTGGAGGATGTGCGGCTCGTACACAGAGACTTGGCTGCTCGGAATGTGCTGGTCAAGAGTCCCAACCACGTCAAGATTACAGACTTCGGGCTAGCTCGGCTGCTGGACATTGATGAGACAGAATACCACGCAGATGGGGGCAAGGTTAGATGAGGGAGCAGGGGAGGCAGGGTGGAGTGGGTCTGGCCCCTGGGAGGACTCTGAGTGGCCACCTCCCCACCATATCCAGCTGAAGGACTTCCTCTTCTGCCCTCCAGGTGCCCATCAAGTGGATGGCATTGGAGTCCATTCTCCGCCGGCGGTTCACCCACCAGAGTGATGTGTGGAGTTACGGTGTGTGGTGGGGAGGGGTGGGTGAGGAGCCCTGGCTGGAGGGAGGATGAGAACTGGGATGGGGAGAATTTTGGGGCCACCTCAGCATGTGGAGGGAAAGAAGCAGCTGCCTGTGCCCCGCCTTGCAGGGTCTATGCACTAACCAGAATTAGAGAACGACCGGGTAGGTTCTGTCTCCTGACTTCACATCTCCCCCCGTTGCCATGGTGCAACGATCCTGGGCAGAACCTCTGGCTCAAGACACTAAAGCTCCTGCTGGCCCTCCCACCCCTGACCCTGTCTCTGCCTTAGGTGTGACTGTGTGGGAGCTGATGACTTTTGGGGCCAAACCTTACGATGGGATCCCAGCCCGGGAGATCCCTGACCTGCTGGAGAAGGGGGAGCGGCTGCCCCAGCCCCCCATCTGCACCATTGATGTCTACATGATCATGGTCAAATGTGCGTGGCTGAGCTCTGCTGGCCACTTGGAGGAGGGTTGGAGGTCCCAGGTGGAGGAGCCCACAAGGGGCATGGGAGGGAACCAGGATGTATGTTGACCCAGGAGCTCTGGTATTTTAAAAGGAGCCTCAAAACCTCGTATCCCTTTTATGGTCAAAGTCCAGAGCCACTCTAGAGGAACAACCAGAGAACCTACTGTACAAAATTAAGCTGGGCACAGTGGCTCATGCCTGTAATCCCAGCACTTTGGGAGGCTGAGGTGGGAGGATCTCTTGAAGCTAGGAGTTCAAGACCAGCCTAGCCAACATAGTGAGACCCCGTCTCTACAAAAACTAAAAAAAAGTTTGCTGGGTGTCATGTGTGCCTGTAGTCCAAGCTACTCGGGAGGCTGAGGCAGGAGGATCACTTGAGCCCAGTTTAAGTTTGCAGTGAGCTATGATTGTGCCACTGAAATCCAGCCTGGGCAACAGAGCAAAAAAAGAAAAAAAAAAAAATTAAAAGGGAAATTAGTAGAGGTGCCCAAAGTTCTGGCCGAAGAGTCTAGTACTACTTCTTTACCACCCGGGGCTGTCCCCTTGGGACTGTCTAGACCAGACTGGAGCGGGAGAGGGAGGGGAGAGGCAGCAAGCACACAGGGCCCGGGACCGGCATGCTGACCTCCCTCCTGCCTCAGGTTGGATGATTGACTCTGAATGTCGGCCAAGATTCCGGGAGTTGGTGTCTGAATTCTCCCGAATGGCCAGGGACCCCCAGCGCTTTGTGGTCATCCAGGTACTGGGCCTCTGTGTCTGCTCCCTGCCTATGGCTAAGAGCACCCTCCTGCAGAGGGTGGGAAGGGGAGATGACTCCAGCGTGCCAGACCCCTCACGGAAGGCTGCATGCTGGGCTAGGGAGGGGCCACCATCCCTCCTCTCCTTCTCCTGCAGAATGAGGACTTGGGCCCAGCCAGTCCCTTGGATAGCACCTTCTACCGCTCACTGCTGGAGGACGATGACATGGGGGACCTGGTGGATGCCGAGGAGTATCTGGTGCCCCAGCAGGGCTTCTTCTGCCCAGACCCTGCCCCAGGTGCTGGGGCCATGGCCCACCACAGGCACCGCAGCTCATCTACTAGGGTCAGTGCCATCGGTCACACTGTGTGGCTGTTTACTTCCCCCAACCCCAGTGGACTAGGGTCCCTTTCTCTGATGTTCCCTCAACTGTCACCTCTCATGGAGACCCCATTATCCCTACAAAAAATTCTTACCACCTTCCAACCTCTGTGACCCCATTCTCTCCACGGTGACTGTGTCATGTCCCAAAGGTGACCTCTGTTTTTCTTCTATGACCTTGTCACCTCCCATGGAGTCCCCATCCCAGATCCATGAGTGATCCCCATCATGACATTTTTTCTTGTCCCCAGAGTGGCGGTGGGGACCTGACGCTAGGGCTGGAGCCCTCTGAAGAAGAGGCCCCCAGGTCTCCACTGGCACCTTCCGAAGGGGCTGGCTCCGATGTATTTGATGGTGACCTGGGAATAGGGGCAGCCAAGGGGCTGCAAAGCCTCCCCCCACACGACCCCAGCCCTCTACAGCGGTACAGTGAGGACCCCACAGTACCCCTGCCCTCTGAGACTGATGGCTACGTTGCCCCTCTGACCTGCAGCCCCCAGCCTGGTATGGAGTCCAGCCTCAGCTGAGAGACTTATGGGCGGGTGAGGTGGGGACCCTCAGTCCAGGGTCCACTGTGGGGGCAGAGGGAGTAGCAGGGACACTGGGGCTCCTCCCCCTAACAGGTCCTCTTCTCTTGCCCTTTTAGAATATGTGAACCAGCCAGATGTTCGGCCACAGCCCTCTTCGCCCCGAGAGGGTCCTCTGCCTCCTGCCCGACCTGCTGGTGCGACTCTGGAAAGGCCCAAGACTCTCTCCCCAGGGAAGAATGGGGTCGTCAAAGATGTTTTTGCCTTTGGGAATGCTGTGGAGAACCCCGAGTACTTGGCACCCCGGGGAGGAGCTGCCCCTCAGCCCCACCCTCCTCCTGCCTTCAGCCCAGCCTTCGACAACCTCTATTACTGGGACCAGGACCCATCTGAGCGGGGGTCTCCACCCAGCACCTTCGAAGGGACCCCTACAGCAGAGAACCCAGAGTACCTGGGTCTCGACGTGCCAGTGTGAACCAGAAGGCCAAGTCCGCAGAGGCCCTGATGTGTCCTCAGGGAGTGGGGAAGGCCTGACTTCTGCTGGCATCAAGAGGCAGGAGGGCCCCCTGGCCACTTCCAGGGAGGCTTCCTGTGCCGGGAGCCTCTCCTAAGGAAACTTCCTTCTGCCTGAGTTCCCAGGTGGCTGGAAGGGGTTCAGCCTGGTTGGAAGAGGAACAGCACTGGGGAGTCTTGGTGCATTCTGGAGCCCTGCCCAATGACTCTAGAGCCCAGTGGATGCCATGGCCCTGCCTGGCCCTTTCCTTCTAGATCCTGGATACTGGAAGCCTTAGGGAAGCTGGCCTGAGAGGGAAAGCGGCCCTAAGGGAGTGTCTAAGAACAAGAGCGACGCATTCAGACTGTCCCTGAGACCTAGCACTGCCCCCCATGGGGAAGGAGCAGCAATGGTGTCAGCATCCAGCCCTTGTACAAAGTGCTTTTGTTTAGTTTGTACTTTTTTTGTTTTGTTTTTTTAAAAGACGAAATAAAGACCCAGGGGGAGAATGGGTGTTATATAGGGGGGGTGAGGGGGGTCCCTGGGGTTGGGGGAGGGATGGCCCTTCACACGCACTTTCTCCATTTGTAAATGTATTTCGGAAACTGCTGGGCACCCGCCTATGTTTGGGGGTGGCTCTGCACCATCTCTTCCTGCTCACCTTACACTCAACTCTTTTCCTGGAGGGAGTGGCTGGGAATCTTCAGGAAACTTGGATGATGAGGCACCTCATATCCAGTTCCCCAGCTTCAGGGTAGCGGGGGGATTAGGAAGCTCGATTTGGATCTGAGAGTCCTTTGATGACCAGATCATTCTTAGAACAAACTAATTCCTAAGGCCACTCACCAGAATGGGGTTGTTTCCTCCTTGTGGGAAAGGAGGGTAGGGTGGGGGCCGTATCTATCGTGGGACTCTCTTTCCTTGCCTTGGCTATGCCAGAGGAGCTCACTGACCTAAGGAGTAGCTGTCCAGAAAGTCCACCCAGCCAGCACAGCCACCCTGGCGGCACAAAGGCTGGGCTGGCCTGATTTCTGTGCCCCACCACATTCCTAGACTGGACATATAAAAACACATACTAGTTAGCATTAGTGTTGGTAGTGCTACTTTATTGCCAATAGCTGACACTGCACTGGAGTAGGGGAGAATAAATAAGATCTACTGTGACATGGTACAGGTGTTACCAAGCTGGAGAGAGGGCTGGGCTTGCGTGGGCACTTATCCTGGGAAGCGGGTATAAGGTGGCTGGGGAAGTGTCCGTGGAGAGTATCTCTCTCCTGCCCCCAACACCATGGAATCTTCTATTCCTTCTGTGAACTCAAAGGGGCAAAGTGGAGGCCAGGGTCTCTTTGCTAAGGAGCTAAGTACAGGAAAGTGGTAGGGGGAGCTCCCAGCAGGACCACAGGGGAGACCAAGACTCGAACCCCAGAACAGAGCAGGAACCCAGTCTGTGCAGTCACAGGATGATGCAGGGAGGACGGCTGTTGGTGATCTTTTCTAGGGGTTCTCCGTTGCTGGCTCTTCGGATGGCCTCAATGAGCTAGCGGATAGAGATGCAGAATGGCAGGATGTGCTGTTGGGGTAGGTGACCCAGAGGTCCTCCCAACACTGCAAATACTTACATCTTTCTCATAGGGAAAGCCCCCATTCTCCAGCTTGGAGAACACCAGTTGTCCATTGATCTCTATCTCAAAGGTGCCTGGTAAGAAATCAACAGATGAATAAATGGTACACTGAGAACACAGGCAGAAGTCAGGAGTTCCTCCAAAGGGATCCTCTGACCACACAGGCTTTTTCAAGTCCCCCATCAGTCCCACTGGATACTCATTTGTAGCTCCTTAAGCCACTCCCCCACCCTGAGTCAACTCCAGGGAACCTGAGGGAGGCCTCACCTGTGTGTCCCCAACAATACTCAATAAAGGACCCCTCCCCTCCAACTCTGCACGATTACAGTCTAATTGATTTTTCTCTACAGGCCTCCTCTGTGACCCCCCCGACCTATGGAAGGGAGCTCATGTTGGCTGGACATTTTCCCAAATGCTAGGTACTGCGGGCACTTTACATAAACCAGCCAATTTCAGAGCTAGAAAGCGGGAGAGCTGGGATTTAGAGCATAGACTGACTCAGCACGTGTTCCGCGAGCCTCACCTGTGCCCCCCAGGCGCGACTCGATCTCAATGCCCGGATACTGCTCCTTCACAGCACTGGCCAGCTCCAGGTAGGTCGCCTCGAAGCCGCAGGGTTCACTGGGGAGAAGAGATCGGGCTGGGCTGGGGATTCGGGGGTGGGGCCTCCCGTGGACCAACCTCCGTCCAGCCCGCGGGACCAGGTTGCGGGCCCTCCAGCCGGAGCCACTCACCAGTACTCCACCACGATGTGGACTCCACTGCCCGGCTCGACCTCCCCGGGAAGGGGCGCTACGGACGTCTGCGCCGGCTCCCCGCTCATTGCTGCCGGCTCCTCGCGGGGCCCTGCTTCCGGGTGTGACGCTCGCCGCGGGCACGTGACGGGGCGGGGCCTCTGGAGCGGGGCGGGGCCGAGCGTGGCCTCTGGGCGCCCCCTGCAGGCCTCGGCCACTGCTACGTTTTGACTTCGTAACGCGGCTCCGGAGCTCACACCCTGTTTAGCGACTGGGAGGACCGGTCTGGACCCTACTTCCCTGGCCCGGGCTCCCGGAGTACCGGGCTTCCCCACTCCAGGTGTCCGCCGGACTTTATAACTTCATTTACTCTAATGGACAATCTCAGACTGCAAAGCACTTTTTAGTTTACAAAAGAAAGAGAAAGTGGTGGGGCAGCCATCCTGGGGCTGGGGGCGGGTGTGGCTGATGTATGAAATAGCTGACATTTTCTCTCTAACATGCTGATGACACTTGTTTGTTTTGAGACGGAGTTTCGCACTTGTTGCCCAGGCTGGAGTGCAATGACATGATCTCGGCTGACTGCAACCTCCGCCTCCAGGTTCCAACGATTCTCCTGCCTCAGCCTCCTGAGTAGCTGGGATTACAGGCTTGTGCCACCGTGCCCGGCTAATTTTGTATTCTTAGTAGAGAGGGTTTCACCATGTTGGTCAGACTGGTTTCGAACTCTTGACCTCAGATGATCCACCCACCTTGGCCTCCCAAAGCGCCGGGAGTACAGGCATGAGCCACCGTGCCCGACTCAGTATTTATTTTTATTTTTTTAGTGGAGACAGGGTTTCACCATGTTGGCCAGGCTGGTCTTGAACTCCTGACCTCAGGTGATCCACCCACCTCGGCCTCGCAAAGTGCTGGGATTACAGGTGTGAGCCACCAAGCCTGGCGATGATGGCATTTGAAACCACCCTGTAGTTATATAAACAAGTGTTTCTGACCCCAATGCTCGAAACTGCTTTTTCCAGTCTCACAACCACCCCTTCCTGCACTGGAGAACCATAAATGCTCTTCAAGCTCTGTGCCCCTGTCAGTTCCTGCGCATCCCCTTCTCATCCCAGCCTCTCACTTCGGGGCTAGTGTCATTCTCATTTTGCAGCTCGGGAAATGGAGGCTGCCCAAGTCCTCAATGCCTTTTCCCTGCCTGCAGTACCACTGTGGTATTCTAACACACCACATACTCTGGTGCCCCTTTAGGCTATTCAATTATTATTATTATTATTTTGAGACAGAGTCTCGCTCTGTCACCCAGGCTGGAGTGCAGTGCACGATCTCGGCTCATTGCAACCTCTGCCTCCCGGGTTCAGGCGATTCTCCTGCCTCAGCCTCCTGAGTAGCTGAGATTACAGGTGCCAGCCACCATGCCCAGCTAATTTTTGTGTTTTTTTTTTTTTTTTTTTTTT
>NW_022436952.1:4257029-4294050 GCF_009761245.1 Sapajus apella | reverse complement strand
TTGAGACGGAGTTTCGCTCTTGTTACCCAGGCTGGAGTGCAATGGCGCGATCTCGGCTCACCGCAACCTCCGTCTCCTGGGTTCAGGCAATTCTCCTGCCTCAGCCTCCTGAGTAGCTGGGATTACAGGCACGCGCCACCATGCCCAGCTAATTTTTTGTATTTTTAGTAGAGACGGTGTTTCACCATGTTGACCAGGATGGTCTCGATCTCTTGACCTCGTGATCCACCCGCCTCGGCCTCCCAAAGTGCTGGGATTACAGGCTTGAGCCACCGCGCCCGGCCCTAATTTTTGTGTTTTAATGGAGATGGGGGTTTCATCATATTAGCCAGGTTGGTCTTGAACTCCTGATCTCAGGTGATCCACCCACCTGGGCCTCCCAAAGTTGGCCATAGTGGCACCTTGCCTATAATCCCAGCTATTTGGGAGGCTGAGGCATGAGAATCACTTGAACCCAGCAGGCAGAGGTTGCAGTGAGCTGAGATCGTGCCACTGCACTCCAGCCTGGGTGACAGAGTGAGACTGTGTCTCAAAAAAAAAAGAAGGAAAGAAAGAAAGAAAATTCAGTGATTTGTACAGTTGCCTAACCATGACTACAGCCCAATTACAGAACGTTTCTGTCAACCTGATAAGTTTCCTCCTGCCTGTTGCTGGTCAATCTGTCTCCCAGTTCCAGTCCTATGCAACCACTGATCTGCTTTCTGTCTCTAAATTTGCTTTTTCTGGATGTTTCACATACACCATAATAATACACTATGTAGTCTTTTGCTTCCGGCTTCTTTCACTCAATATGATTTTTGAGATGCATTCATGCTATAGCATCTAGAGTAGTTTGTTCCTTTTTATTGCTGAGTAGTATTCCACTGTGTGGTTACACCACATTTTGTTTCTTAATTCACTAGTTGATGGAGATTTAGGATTCCAGTTTTTGTCTACTTTGAATAATCTGCTATGAATGTTTATCTAGGTGTCTTTTTTTTTTTTTTTTTTTTTTTTGAGACGGAGTTTCACTCATGTTACCCAGGCTGGAGTGCAATGGTGCGATCTCGGCTCATCGCAACCTCCGCCTCCTGGGTTCGGGCAATTCTCCTGCCTCAGCCTCCTGAGTAGCTGGGATTACAGGCACGTGCCACTATGCCCAGCTGATTTTTTGTATTTTTAGTAGAGACGGGGTTTCACCATGTTGACCAGGATGGTCTCGATCTCTTGACCTCGTGATCCACCCGCCTCGGCCTCCCAAAGTGCTGGGATTACAGGCTTGAGCCACCGCGCCCGGCCCCCTTATCTAGGTGTCTTTGTATAGATGTGTCTTTTCATTTCTCTTGGGTTGATTCCTAAGAGTAGAACGGCTGGATTGTGTGGTAAGTTTATGATTAACTTTTTTTTTTTTTTTTTGAGACAGGCTCTCTCTCTGTTGCCCAGGCTAGAATGCAGCAGTGCAAACACAGCTCACTGCAGCCCTGACCTGCTGAACTCAAGCTATCCTCTTGCCTCAGCCTCCTGAATAGCTGAGACTACAGACACGCACCCCCATGCCCCCCCCCCTAGTTTTTTTGTAGAGACAAGGTTTTGCCATTTTCTCAGGCTAGTCTTTAACTTTTTAAGAAATGGCCAGGGTGGGGCATGGTGGGTCATGTCTGTAATCCCAGCACTTCGGGAGGCTGAGGTGGGTAAATCACCTGAGGTCAGGAGTTCAATACCAGCCTGACCAATATGGTGAAATACCACCTCTACTAAAAATACAAAAATTAGGGGCCGGGCATGGTGGCTCACCCCTGTAATCCCAGCACTTTGAGAGGCCAAGATGGTCAGATCACTTGAGGTCGGGAGTTCGAGACCAGCCTGACTAACATGAAGAAACTCCGTTTCTACTAAAAATACAAAATTAGCTGGGTGTGGTGGTGCATGCCTGTAATCCCAGCTACTCAGGAAGCTGAGACAGGAGAACCCCTTGAATCCGGGAGGCGGAGGTTGCAGTGAGCTGAGATTTTGCCACCTCACTCCAGAGACAGAGCAAGAATCCATCTCAAAAACAAAAAACAAAAATTAGCCAGGTGTGGTAGTGGGCGCCTGTAGTCCCAGCTACTCAGGAGGCTGAGACAGGAGAATTGCTTGAACCCCAGAGTTGGAGGTTGCAGTGAACCAAGATCGAGCCACTGCACTCCAGCCTGGGCAACAAAGCGAGACTCTATCTCAAAAAATAAATAAATAAAAAGGAAAAAGAAACAACCAGACTGTTTTTCAAAGTGGCGGCACCATTTTACATCCCCACCAGCAATATATGAGGATTTGTCTCTCCATATCCTCACCAATACTTGCTTCTGTCTCTTTGATTATAAGCATCCTAGTGGGCATGTCATGGTATATCACTGTGGCTTTAATTCTCATTTATCTAATGACTATGTTGTATGTCTTTTCACGTAGTTATTAGCCATTCATATACATATTATTTGAAGAAACATCTATTCAAGTCTTTTGCCCATTTTTATTAGAATTGTTTGTCTATTTTTGATTTGTAAAAGTTCTTTATATATTTTGGATACCAACCAAAATATATACAACCATATATGGTTGTATATGATTTGCAACTATTTTTTCCCAGTCTTTGACTCGTTTTTTTTTTTTTCCTTCTTTCTTTCTTTTTTTGAGACAGGGTCTCACGGTGTCACCCAGGCTGGAGTGTAGTGGCACAATCTCGGCTCACTGCAACCTCTGCTTCCCAAGTTCAAGCCTCCCAAGTAGCTGGGATTACAGGCATGCGCCGTCACGGCCCAGCTAACTTTTTGTATTTTTAGTAGAGATGGCCAGGCTGTGTTCGCTGTGTTGGCCAGGTTGGTCTGAAGCTCCTGGGCCTCAAGTGATCTGCCTGCCTCAGCCTCCCAAAGTGCTGGGACCACAGGCATGATCTATTTCACCTGACTTCTTTTCTCCTTTCTTTTTTAGAGATGGGATCTTGCTGTGTCACCCAGGCTGGAGCACAGTGGCACAGTCACAGCTCACTGCAGTCTCAGCTTTGCAGGCTCAAGCAATTGCCACACCTCAGCCCCACCAAGTAGCCAGGACTACAGGCCTGTACCATGATACCCAGATAAATTTTATATTTTTTGTAGAGATGAGGTCTTGCCATGTTGCCTAGGTTTGTCTCAAATTCCTGGGCTCAAACAATTCACCTGCCCAAAGTGCTGCTGGGATTACAGGTGTGAGCCACCAAGCCTGGCCTCTTCTTAATGGTGACTTTTGAAGTACAAAAATTTTAAATTTTGATGAAGTCTAACATCAGTTTTTTTCTCGTCAGTTGTCTTTTGCTGTTCAATTTAAGTTCTCTGCCTAACCCGAGGTCATGAAGACTATCTTGAGACCATGGTTTCTTCTAGAAGTTAGATGGTTTTAGCTCTTACATTCAGGCATATGATCTGAGGTTTTTTTTGTTTTGTTTTGTTTTTTTTAATGCATCCTATAAGCAAAAGATCTAAATTCATCTTTTGGCCTGTGGGTATCAAATTGATTACAGCATCACCCTCTCCTCCATCAAATTGTCTTGGCACTCTGTAAAAAATCAATTGACCAGAAATGTAAGGGTTTCTTCTTGGACTCTGGATTCTGTTCTACTGACCTATAAACACATTCTTATTTATTTATTTATTTTAGACGGAGTCTCGCTCTGTCACCTAGGCTGGAGTGCAGTGGTGTGATCTCGGCTCACTGCAACCTCTGCCTCCTGGTTTCAAGCGATTCTCCTACCTCAGTCTCCCGAGTAGCTGGGAATACAGGTGCACACCACCACGCCCGGCTAATTTTTGTATTTTTAGTAGAGACAGAGTTTCACCATGTTGGCCAGGCTGGTCTCAAACTCCTGACCTCATGATCCACCTACTTTGGTCTCTCAAAGTGTTGAGAGTATAGGCATGAGCCACCGCACCCAGCCTTATCATTGTTGTTTTTGAATTTAGATACAACTCATACACAGTAAATTTTATCCTCTTGTGGGTACCTTTCTATGAGTCCTAATAAACGCACACAGTTGTGCATCCAACTCCACAACCAAGATATAGAACGGTCCCATCACCTCCCAAGAGTCCCTGTGCCCCCTACTGTGGATCCTTTTCCCTCCTCCCCAATCCCAAGCCTGCTTTTTGTCCACACAGTTCCACCTGCTCCAGAAAGCCATATAAGTTGATTCCTGCAGCACTCAGCCCTCTGAGTGTGGCTTCGTTTCCATCCCATCCTTCAACATCCAGGATGATCTTTCCAAAATGTCAATGTGCCCTCTCCTCTGTGCTTCTACTCAAGTCTAAATACAACTTGCAGGGTCTGGCCTTTGACTGCTACTCCTACCCATCTGGACAAACAGGATGGATGGCTCTCAAACCTGGCTTGCAGAACAGCCACCTGAGGGCTTGTCAATATCACACATTCCTGGGTCTTAGCCCCAGAGACTGAGATTCAGTTGCTGGAGAGGAGCCCAAGGATCTGTTTTTCACACAGGCTTAGGGAGGTGTGGAGGCAGGTGTGTCACAGGCCACATTTGCAGAGGCACAGCTGCCTCTCTTCACACCTTCCACAGCCATGCAGCTTCACCTGCGTGGCCTCTGCTGCCTCCCTTCTCCTCCAACCCTGCTCTGTCTCTGCACGTTGCGTTCCCTCCTGCCCAGAGCTCTGGTACTGGTTTCCTCACCGGGGACTGTGGCCCCCTTCCCAATTCCCATGCACCGATTCCAACCTCCTTCCCATGTCAGCCAGCTTCTCCTCTGCTTGGCTGTCACCTCCACAGAGAAGTCTTTCCTGACTCCCTACGTGAGTCACTCTCCCAGTGTAGTTGTCACCTGCCATTTCTTATTTGTGTGATTCTTTGATTAACACCAATCTCCCTGATTGGCTGTGTGAGGATGGGGTGGGGCCTGTTTTTGTTGCTTACCCCTGTAACCCCAGCACCAAACATGGGGCTGGAATATGGTAGGTACTGAACAGATAGTTGAATAAATGAATGAGTGAATTGTCTACTCTGCCTTTGCACAGACTGCTCAGGAGAACTTGCCTCCTCCCCAACTTCTTTGCTTGGCTCACTCTTACCAGTTTTCTGAGGAAAACTTTGGTGAAAATTGAGGCAGGAGCCACTCCTCTGTCCTTCCCCAGGGTGGACCTCTTATCCCCCTAAGGCTTGTTTTTTTTTGTTGTTATTTTTTTTGGAGACGGAGTCTCACTCTGTTACCCAGGCTGGAGTACAATGGCACTATCTCGGCTCACTGCAACCTCTGCCTCCCGGGTTCAAGCAATTCTCCTGCCTCAGCCTCCTGAGTAGCTGGAACTACAGGTGCATGCCACCATGCCAGACTAGTTTTTGTATTTTTAGTAGAGATGGGGTTTCACCATGTTGGTCAGGATAGTCTTGATCTCCTAACCTTGTGATCCACCCCCCTTGGCCTCCCAAAGTGCTGGGATTACAGGCATGAGCCACCGTGCCCGGCGCCCAGGGGATTGTTTGTTTTCCTGTCACCCACATCAAGCTGGGTGGTGGCCACAGCCTTTGATCTCTGCCTCCCAACCCCTCTCCCAAGTACCCTGTGTTTGCCTACTGCTGAGTGAGAGAGCCAAAGTGATCTCTCTAAGAGGAATCCCCAGGTGCCCAGGCCAGAGCTTTCTGCAGATCATTATGGCTCCTCCACTGTGCCACCCTGCCAAACCCCCTCAATTTTGAAGGGGAAGCTGAGACTCTGGACTTTGCTCAGAATTGTGGGGGGGTGTACCCTGGGTGCCTCCGAGGGGCCAGGGCGCAGCCACCACGGAATAGGTGGTTGCAGGTAGAGGGGCTGGCCATGTTGCTGGGCAACCCCCTGGCTGGCATCCCTCCTTGGCAGGGTGCTTTTTGCTCCAGGGGGTGGGAACCAGAGCTGTAGATGGGCCCCCTGGCTTGGCCAATGATCAAACCAGGTTTGGGGAGGGTGTTAGGGAAGAGTGGACCGGGTGGTTCTTACCTTGCAGCCCCCAGGCCCTCCCCCCTCCCTCCCAGGTGGTCGGGACTCTTGATCTTGGCTCTTGGTGCTGTCTCTTTGGTTGTCTTCCCTGCCTCTCCCAGGCACCTGCACCCTCCCTTGGCACCTGCTGCCAGGCTAGGAAGGGCAAAAACAATCCCAGTTGGCCTAGAGTGTCAGTGAGTCTCCGCCCTCCTCCCAGGCGCCTCCCCCGACCCGCCCCTATCTGCCCAAGATAATTTTAGTTTCCTTGGGCCTGGAATCTAGACACACAGGGCTCCCCACGCCCCTGACTTCTCCATCCGAAGTCGGGACACCCTCCTGCCACCTGTAGAGTGGATCTGAAATAAAATCCAGGCATCTGGGGGTTCCTAGACAGAGCCAGACTTCAGGCCGGGTGTCCTGCTACTCCTGCTGGGACTCCTCCAGGTAAGGCGACCTATATCGGTCTCAGACGACAGCTTGCCAGGCAACCCCCAGCCGCATCAGGGCCCCAGGCTGTGCCCGTTTCCGGCTGAACTGGCCGGCGGCCCAGGTGGGCGGACTGGAGGCCACCTGGCTCTCCCCCTCCCCCCGCTCGGTGATGTCAGGCCCGGGGCGGGGGCCGAAGGGGGACAGGTAGTTAAGGGCCTGGCGTCTCCCTCCCTAAAGACGTGGTCCCAGCCTGGTGTCCTGACGCCTGGGGTTCAGGTAAGGACCCAAGCGGGCATTCATCCTTTGGGGGCAGGCGCGGCCGGTCTGGGGGCCGGTAGGGAAAGTCTGGGTCTCCTGCTGGGCTGCTGGGCCTCCCACTTTTCTCTTTTCCGCCCACTTCCCATCCCGCCCCCTCCTCCCCGCCCGTCCGCTTTCGTACCCATCCTGGCTTCCAGCCCTCCTCGTTCCCTCCCTGTACACCTCCCAGCAGCCAGCAGCTGAGAATGGGAAGGAAGACCTGATTCTCTCCTCCAACCTGGCTTTCCCGCTGAAACTAGCCCCTCCCCGCACACCCGGAGAGAGCCGCCCTCACTACCCGGCTCGCCCAGTTTACCCCAGTTTGGGTCTTCCCAAGTCTCTAAGACGGACGTCTCCTCGGGCTGGGGGGAGGGCCCCCTCCACTTTGGAGGGCAGTGAAGGAGAGGGATCCTCTAAATTGTTGAGGCTGCGTCTCTCCAGATTGTATGCGCTGCTCAGCAACACCGTCTCCGGCCCTCGGGTGGGAAAGTGCAGGCCGGGTGGGGCGCGGCCCCGCCTGGCTTCTGCATGAAGTGGGCAGGAAGGCTTGAGGGGGTGGACGGGGGACCCTGCAGTGCGGTGGGGCCTGGGGAGAGCGGGGTGGGGGGTGGCAGATGGTCTCTTCTGCTTGATCAGGCTAGAGAGAGACCCTGGTTCCCAGTCTGGGTCTCTCTGGCAGACGGGGACAGAGAATGCACCTGCAGGCAAGGTGGGACCACCCCCCCCGGCCAGCCGCACTGCCCCCCAGGAAGGCTCTCTTTTGGTCCGCCAGTCTTGGACTCTGCTCTCTCCCCTCCTGATATTCTGCTGTGTGCGGGGTGGGGGGACCTCCCGGAGGCGGGCAGCCTGTAATGATTAACCGCACAGACACTCCAGCATTCTTCCCGAATTCAACTTTAAAAGAGCTGCCCCGCCTTCTCCCATTGGGTGTTTTTCCTGAGTGAGAGAGTGGGCCGGGCCTCAGAGTCCTGGGTCCTCCCTTCCACTCGGAGTCATCCCGGGGTTTCTTAACCTTCTCACCTGGGCCCTGCACCCTAAAAGGTTATAAGCCTCTCCTGTGGGGGCGGGGCTGGAGTGCTGAGGGGACCGGGGCTCTCCCGCCGCATCCAGATCCAGGCCCCGGCCCCGGCCTCAGTGCCGCCAGCCCTTCCCCCTGCTCTGGGAAGCAGGGTTGTTTTCTGTTGGCCCTGAATACTGGGCCCCGCCACCCGCCCTTAGGGCCAGCCAGGTGGGGCGTGATTCAGGAAGTAAACAAGGAGGTTGGGAGGATGGGAACGCAGGTGAGGCTGGAGCCACTAGCAGAGGAGGCAGCTGGAAAGCCACGGCCGGAGTGGCCTCCTTGAGGGGACACACTGATTTTGGGCGTCAGTTTTTCCAACCGAAGCTTTCCTGGGGCCTCAGTTTGAGCTGCCAGGCCCACAGCGAGGACCTCTTCCTCCTCCCTGGTCACGCCATTGGTCTTGACGATCCCACTCGCCTCCAGCCTTAGAAGGGGCTGAAAGACACGGTGGGGGATCTGAGGGTACTTCCCAGCCTTGGGCCGGCCCTCTCTGATCTCTGAGGCCAGGTGCTAATGTGATTCGAATCCACTTCTAACCCCTTCCAAGCACTGCCCTCCCGAATTCTCTACACCTCTCCCACCCCACTATTAGTCTGTGACTTCGTCGAAGGTGTGGCCCCCTGCAGCCTGAAATGAAGTCACCAGGGCTGTTTGGAGAGGTTAGACAGGGGTGGGAGTGGGGGAGTGTGTTCTGGTGTTGAGGTGCTGGTCTCTTGCCAGCGGCGGTGGGTGTGTCTTACCCCTCCTGGCAGGACCCTGAGCCCCTCCCTGGCCTTTTGTCCTGTCTGGCATCTTGAGTGTTTCCCTTTCCATGCCTGCTCTTGTGCTACCCCTCTGGCCAGTACACCCAGGAGAATGTATCAGGAGGAGCCTCATCCCCTAGGGGAATGTGGACGAGTCCCCTGGGCCAGGTGCATCCCCCAGTGCTGGGGCACCCAGCAGCAGGGTGAGACCCGGTAGACCCCAGACACAGGGCAGGGGCTCTGAGTGATGCTTTGGGTCAGGAGGGGCACTGCTGGGCTGCCAGCTTCTCTCGAATCCAGGTCGGGCATTGCCTCTCTCCCTCCCAGGGGAGGGACTGGTGGTGGTTTGGGACTGGGGCTGAGAGCAGATCGTGGGTCCCACCTGGCCTGGAGCTAGGCCAAGGGTAGGGAGGAGGAGGTGACGTCAGAGGAGCCTCAGGCCCCACATCCTCCTCCCTGTCCTGTTCCCAGCCCCTTGCCTCCTCCATTTCTCTCCGGCTACCAGTGGGTTGGGGAGTTGGGGGGAGGGTAGAGGCAGGGCTGTTTTTGTTTCTCCTAAGCCAGGAAGTTGTGTGGTGAGTCAAGGTTGAATGGAGAGCCCTAGGCAGTGTCGTCCCGCCCGCCCTGACTCACCTGTCCCCCAAGTCCCCCAGTGCCCTCACTGAAGGGTCAGGTGCCTGCTCCATCCTGAGGGGTCAGTCCAGGTGCCCTAAGTGGCCTTATAGTACTGGCCCAGTGTTTGGAGAACAGCTGGGGGCTGGGATTGCAGGTTCTCCCAGGTCTCAGCCCAGCGAAAGGGGTCTGCTGGGTTCCTGCGGAGAAGGGGGCCAGCCCTGCCTCCACCTCTAGGGCTTGCCTTTTCCACCCTCCTGTCTTGACTGGTTCTGAGTGTCTGAGCAGCCCCTGTAGGTGATAAGACATGGGTGAGAGATTGGCCTTGGCCGGGGCTACCAGGTGCCCTCGGACAAGTGGGCAGATAAGACAGGTGCACAGTAATGGATGATGCGGCCCCACACAGTGCTGAGGGAGTCGTTCAGTCTGAATGTGGAAAGCTAGGAAGGCTTCTCAGAGGAAGTGGCTCTAGCACTGGGGCTTCAGGAAAGAGCTGGGCAGGAGGATGGCCTGGGAGGGTACACAGGTTTGTGGGCTGCTAGGGCTGGGTCCCCACCCCAGACCTGCGCTCGCCCTTGTGCTGCGGCCAAGCCAGCCCTCCTGCCTTCCTGGCTCCCATCCTTCCCCGCCTCCTTCTCCTTCTGTATCACTCATCACTTGGGCAGGCCAAACTTTGCCAAGTACGAACAGGCTCTGGCAACTGGGTCTGGCAACAAAGCGCTGGAAAAACCCGGGGCAGAGCCCGGCACAGTGAGTGGCCCACCCGTGGAGGCAAAGGAGTGGGCCTTAGTCTGTGGGTGGTGAAATCTGTTGTGACCACCAGGCTTGTGATGGGTGGACCCTCAGCTCTTCCCACGAACAACTTTGTGCTAAAGAAAGAGTACTGGGGGCCAGGCGTGGTGGCGCGTGCCTGTAATCCCAGATACTCGGGAGGCTGAGGCAGGAGAATCGCTCGAACCTGGGAGGTGGAGGTATCATTGCACTCTAGCCTGGGTGACAGAGAGAGACTTCGTCTCAAAAAAAGAGCCTGGGGCTGGGTGTGGTAGCTCATGCCTGTAATCCCAGTACTTTGGAGGCCAAGGCAGGCAGATCAGGAGTTCGAGACCAGCCTGGCCAACATGGCGAAAGCCTGTCTCTACTAAAAATACAAAAATTAGCCGGGCATGGTGGCACACACACTGCAACCGACCAACCAACCAAACAAACAAACACAGAAACAGGAAGAGCACCAAGGGTGCCGGACTGGGTCCAGACACCAGCTTCTACCCGACTCACCTGTGACTAAGGGCAAGCGTGCCTCCTTCTCAGAGACCTGGTGTCCCCTTTTGTAAAATGAGGCTCATTCTATCCTTCCCTAAGGGCTTCAGGGAAACTCCAGTTAGAGCAGTGAGGTGCTAGGTAAACTCTGAGGGGCACCCTAACTGCCGTGTGAGGTCAGGAGGTCTGAATTCTCTCGTCCCCTCTCCCCAGGACAAGGCTACACAACTGGTTCCCTTCAGCCCCTCTCCCTCAGACGCCATGGAGCTGGATCTGTCTCCACCTCATCTTGGCAGCTCTCCGGAAGACCTCTGCCCAGACCCTGGGACCCCTCCTGGGAGTCCCCGGCCCCCTGAGGCCCCTGTGCCTGAGGAGGTAAAGAGGTCCCAGCCTCTCCTCATCCCAACCACTGGCAGGTATGATGGGACGTGCAGCCTGCGGGGGGTCAGTGCTGGATGACACACGGAGGCTTGCAGGCCACGCCTCCTCCTCCCCACACCTCTCTCCCTTCTTTTTGCCCCAGGAGACTTCGAGAGGAGGAACGGCGCGCCACCTCCCTCCCCTCCATCCCCAACCCCTTCCCTGAGCTCTGCAGTCCTCCCCCCCAGAGCCCCATTCTCGGGGGGCCCTCCAGTGTACGGGGGCTGCTCCCACGCGATGCCAGCTGCCCCCATGTGAGTTGTCCCTCAGAAGGGAAGGCAGGGATTTGGGTGCGTGCTGGGTCCGCGGGAGATACACAGCTGGTTCCCTGGAGGCGGGGGCTCTTGGTCAGGTCCCTGAGGGTCTAGCAGGAGGGGAAAGGGAAGGAATCACCCTTTGCTTCCCCTCAAGTCGTCTGCAATTCCTGGGGCACAGGTAGTAAAGGTGTACAGTGAGGATGGGGCCTGCAGGTCTGTGGAGGTGGCGGCGGGCGCCACGGCTCGCCATGTGTGTGAAATGCTGGTGCAGCGAACTCACGCCTTGAGCGACGAGACCTGGGGGCTGGTGGAGTGCCACCCCCACCTAGCACTGGGTGAGTCCAGTGTATGGAACCGCCTGGGCCGGGAGGCAATGCCTTGCGTCTTGGGCTAGGCATGTGGCTCATCCCGGAGATCTGGTTGATCTCCAGTAACCCCTGTTTTTTGCCCTTGACCCCAGAGCGGGGTTTAGAGGACCACGAGTCCGTGGTGGAAGTGCAGGCTGCCTGGCCCGTAGGCGGAGATAGCCGCTTCATCTTCCGGAAAAACTTCGCCAAGTATGAACTGTTCAAGAGCTCCCCAGTGAGTGTGTTCGGGATGTCTGGGCGCTGGGACGCCCTGATCCTCAACCTGGACGCTGGAGCCCTGAGCCCTGCCCCTTTTCCACCCACAGCACTCCCTGTTCCCAGAAAAAATGGTCTCCAGCTGTCTTGATGCACACACTGGTGTATCCCATGAAGACCTCATCCAGGTGGGGGGACCACCCATTTCACGTTTCACTGCATATTCACGGCTCCCCAGAACTGGCCAGTGCTTCTCTGCCCTTAAGTCCCATGCCTCCTCTCTGTGGTAGAAAGAGCCCAGCCGCAGTCCTGTGTGACTGTGGACAGGTCATTTTTCCTGCCTGAGCATCAGTTTCTTCTGTTGAATGGGGGCGAGAAACGCATGTGAATCATCTCCTTGTAAAAACCTGAGGGTGGGCTGGGTGCGGTGGCTCACGCCTGTAATCCCAGCACTTTGGGAGGCTAAGGTGGGAGGATTACTTGAGCCCAGGAGTTTGAGACCAGCCTGGGTAACATAGTGAGACATTGTCTCTACAAAAAAAAAAGCAAGGAATGGTGGCATGAGCCTGTGGTCCCAGGTACTTGAGAGGCTGAGGTGGGAGGATCAGTTGAGCTTGGGAGGTGGAGGTTGCGGTGAGCTGTGATGGTGCCACTGCACTAGAGTGAGACCCTGTCTCAAAAGAAAAAGAAAAAGATCTTGGTGGTAGAGGGGAAAAGGGGAGATCAGATCTCTCACTCTCCTCTGCTCTTTGGCTCAGAACTTCCTGAATGTGGGCAGCTTCCCTGAGATTCAGGGCTTCCTGCAGCTTCGGGGATCAGGACGGAAGCTTTGGAAACGCTTTTTCTGCTTCTTGCGTCGATCTGGCCTTTATTACTCCACCAAGGGCACCTCTAAGGTGAGGTCTTGAGGGTGCCAGTCCCAGCCCCTCCAGTCCCACCAGTCCCTGGTCCTTCTAGAAGTTGCCCCTTCTCTGCAGGAACCCCTGAGCCCTTCTCCCCAGGTGCCCCCAGGCCAGCCACCTCCAGTTTACCACCCCTTCCCACAGCCTTGCCCAACTCACCTGCCCAGGGAGGGAGCAGGAGAAAAGATGACCCCGAGTTTAAGTCCTGACTCTACTGCTATTTGCTGTGTGACCCTGGGCACTCCCCTGCCCCTCTCTGGTTCTACATTTGCCCCACCTGGCTTGGGGAGGGGCAGTAAGAGGGGTTGGGATCCACCTGTACCAAGTCCTGCTCTCTCATGCTACTCAGGATCCGAGGCACCTGCAGTATGTGGCAGACGTGAATGAGTCCAACGTGTATGTGGTGACTCAGGGCCGCAAGCTCTACGGGATGCCCACAGATTTCGGCTTCTGTGTCAAGGTGAAGACCTGGCCCGGCCTGACCCTTGGGGGAAGCAGGAACTGCTCAGGCCTCTGGATCCTGCCTGGGGCTTCTGAGCCCCAATTCAGACACCCAGACTCCTCTCCCTGCACCCTGCCCTGCTGGAAGCTCTTTGGATCCTGCTCTGCTCTGCGGAGCAGGGACAGACAAATGGTCCTACAGACAGATACAGGACCAGCCAATTTCCTCTCCCTGCAGCCCAACAAGCTTCGAAATGGCCACAAGGGGCTTCGGATCTTCTGCAGTGAAGACGAACAGAGCCGCACCTGCTGGCTGGCTGCCTTCCGCCTCTTCAAGGTGAGGCCCTGGGAGTGGCCTGGTGGGCTGGCCTGGCCAGGGGGATCCCCAGTTCTGCCCCCAGGAAGCCTCTGGAATGAGGAGGGCATCACAGCCTTGCTTTCTGATAACCCCTGTCCAAACCTGATGTTATAGGAAGCGCCCATCCAAGGCAGACACACAGCCCTGCCCTGGGCAAGTCCTGTTCTGCAGGGGGTGTCACAGCTGCTCCCCCCCAACCTCAATCTCAGGCCCTTTTTCTCTCTCCACCCCCAGTACGGGGCGCAGCTGTACAAGAATTACCAGCAGGCACAGTCTCGCCACTTGCGCCCGTCTTGTTTGGGCTCCCCACCGTTGGTGAGTGCACACAGGGGGATGGGGGGGCACGTGGGCCTCGTCCCAGGGTACCTGTACCCTGTCCTGACCTCTCCCCTCTCCTTCCCTCTCCAGAGAAGCGTCTCAGATAATACTCTGGTGGCCATGGACTTCTCTGGCCATGCTGGGCGCGTCATCGAGAACCCCCGGGAGGCTTTGAGTGTGGCCCTGGAGGAGGCCCAGGCCTGGAGGGTGAGGCCTGCGCCTGGCTGTGTGTTTGCATGGGGGACCCGCTTTCTGGGCGGGATCCCTGAAATAGGGAGGAAGAGGGGGTGAGGGGGGCCCCAGCTGGGGAGAGGCGCGCTACCTCCCTGAGGTGCTGGATAATGCCCCCAAATGCACCCTGACTCTCTCATGTCTCCCACTGCTCTGCAGAAGAAGACAAACCACCGCCTCAGTCTGCCTACGCCGGCCTCTGGCACCAGCCTCAGTGCAGGTGGGTGACAGCCCTGAGTCCCGGGCAGGGGCTGCCTCAACTTCTCTGAGCATTCCCGGGGTGAGCAGGTGGTATAGGGGTCCCCTCCCCAAAGTGACCACCCATGTGCTTTCCCCACCGCAGCCATCCACCGCACCCAACTCTGGTTCCACGGACGCATTTCCCGTGAGGAGAGCCAGCGGCTCATTGGACAGCAGGGCTTGGTAGACGGGTAAGGGGCAGGGCTGGGCAGCAGACCCAGGGATAGGAGAGACTGGGATTCAGGTGGCAGCCAAGGGCCCTTGGGTAACGCTGCCCCCTCTCCTGTCTTCTGGCAGCCTGTTCCTGGTCCGGGAGAGTCAGCGGAACCCCCAGGGCTTTGTCCTCTCCTTGTGCCACCTGCAGAAAGTGAAGCATTATCTCATCCTGCCGGTGAGAATCCCCTCATCCCCCCATCCCCGGAGTCCTGCAGTGAGACACGGGACTCCTAGCAACCTGTCCTCCTCACCAAGCCCTCCAGAGGCTCCCTGGCCCCCAGTGCATCTCCCCTTTCCCTGCACAAGAAGTGGAAGGCCGAGTGCCATGGCTCACACCTTTAATCCCAGCACTGTGGAAGTCCAAGGTGGAGGATGGCTTGAGCCCAGGAGTTCGAGACCAGCCTGGGCAACACAGGGCGACCCCCCATCTCTAAAAATAATTTATAGATAGCCAGGCATGGTGGTGTGCACCTGTGATCCCAGCTACTCAGGAGGCTGAGATGGGAGCATTGCTTAAGCCCAGCAGGGCCAGGCTGCAGTGAAAGCCATGATGGCACCATCACACTCCAGCCTGAATGACAGTGAGAAAACCCTGTCTCAAAAAAAAAAAAAAAAAAAAAAAAGAGGCCGGTGTGGTGGCGCATGCCTGTAATCCCAGCACTTTGGGAGGCCGAGGCAGGCAGATTATGAGGTTAGGAGATCGAGACCATCCTGGCCAACATGGTGAAACCCCACCTCTACTAAAACATACAAAAATGAGCTGGGTGTGGTGGTGCGAGCCTGTGGTCCCAGCTACTTGGGAGGCTGAGTCGGGAGAATCTCTTGAACCCAGGAAGCAGAGGTTGCAGTGAGCCAAGATCGCACCACTGAATTCCAGCCTGGGTGACAGAGCAAGACTCCTTCTCAAAAAAATAAAAAGAGAATAAAAGGGAATGGATGGGGCCCTGGCTATGGAGGGAGCTCCCGAAGCCTCAGGCCCCTCCCTGACCTCCCACCCACTCTACTGTACCCCAGAGCGAGGAGGAGGGCCGCCTGTACTTCAGCATGGATGACGGCCAGACCCGCTTCACTGACCTGCTGCAGCTCGTGGAGTTCCACCAGCTGAACCGTGGCATCCTGCCGTGCCTGCTGCGCCACTGCTGCACGCGGGTGGCCCTCTGACCGGGCCACAGGCTGGCTCATGCCTCAGCCGCCTTCAGGCTGTCCACCACCCCTCCATGCATCTAGTGAACTCCGGTCGTGGCAGTGGGGGACTGGATGAGGAGCGGCAGGGTTCCCTCACTCCAGTTTTCTCCTCTGCTTCTTTTCCTCCCTCAGGTAGAAAACAGCACCTCCTCCAGTCCACTCTCGAACCCTCTCCTCAAGGGAAGGCCTGGAGTGGCCCCCTCCCCTTCTCCTCGCACCTGGGGTGCTGCTGTAGGGCGGGGCATTATGGGAGAAGTGTGGCAGCCCAGGTGGTCCCATGCCCCACACTTTGTACAGACTGAGAGGCCAGTTGATCTGCTCTGTTTTATACTAGTGACAATAAAGATTATTTTTTGATATACCTATGAGTTGTGTCTGGCAAGGCCTGGCTGGCTGACCCATGCCTGTAATCCCAGCACTTTGGGAGGCCACGGTAGGAGAATTGCTTGAGTCTAGAAGTTTGAGACCAGCGTGGGCAACATGGCAAGACCTCGTCCCTACAAAAAATAAAAAATGAGCTGGGCATGGTGGTGTGCCTCTGTAGTCCCAGCTACTCAGGAGGCTGAAGTGCGAGGATCCCTTGTCCCTTGAGCCTGGGATGTCAAGGCTGCAGTGAACTGAGATTGCACTACTGCACTCAGCCTGGGTGACAGAGTGAGAACCTGCCTGGAAAAAAAAACTGGGGGCGACCCAGGAAGGTGGGCACCTGTGGAGGCCTTGTTGAAAGTGTCAAATGGATCGAGGCCATGTCCCAGCTGGCCTGGATGTTCCCTGAGGGCAGGACTGGTCGTGGTTATCTGAGAGTCTCCAGTGCCCCCCATGCAGCCTGGCACATGGTGGGTGCCCAGTCACTGCTAGTTAAGTAAGTGAATGCACAAGATACCATGATCCCAGAGAGCCTTTCTGACAGTCTAAGCCTAGAGGGGTAACTAGCAGGGCCTGGGAGTTGGAGGTGAGTCGGATAGCATGCTTGTTCTCAGCTGGTCCTGGACTAGCTGGTGGGACGGTCGGCCCCAGCACCAAGACACAGAACGGCCTCATCCCCCAACAAGTCCCTGTGCCCCCTACTGCCAGCCTCTCTCCCTCCTCCCCAACCTGAAAACTCTCTGTCCTAGTTCTGCCCCTTCCAGATAGCCATGCAAACGGAGCCTGCTACCATTCAGCCCTCTGTGTCTGGCTTCCCTCTCCAACATGTCCTTCAACACCCAGAGTGATCATTCCCAAATAGAAATCCACCACTCCCCTGTGCCTCCAATGAAGCCCACATAGACAGTGTAGGGTCTGGCCTTTGCCCACTGCTCATGCCAGTCTATGTTTTTGTCTAAGAGTTTTTTTTTGAGATGGAGTCTCATTCTATTGCCAAGGTGGAATGCAGTAGTGCAATCTCAGCTCACTACAACCTCCATCTCCTGGGTTCAAGCAATTCTCCTGCCTCAGCCTCCCAAGTAGACTACAGGCGCTTGCCACCACGCCTGGCTAATTTTTTGTATTTTCAGTAGAGACGATGTTTCACCATGTTGGCCAGGCTGGTCTTGAACTCCTGACCTCAAGTGATCCACCTGCCTTGGCCTCCCAAAGTGCTGGGATTACAGGCGTGAGCCACCGCGCACGGTGTTGTCTAAGAGTTTTTTAGTTTCAGCTCTTACCTGATTAGAACTCCTCAATAAATGTATCAGATTGTATCAGGTTGGCTGCACCTGAACTTGCTGCTCAGCTCAGGAGACAGACCCTCTCGCCAGACACGTGAACCCCAACCAGTCACTGTTTTTGTGAAAACTCCAAACCTGAAACTGATTCCTTGGATTCAATAACTAGTTTACGGGAAATACAAGGGAAACAATGGCAAAAATCCAGATTGGGAAATTCTACAGAACAGATAACCCAGTTTCTTCTTCAATAGCAACAAAATTACGAGAAAAGATGGGGAATCTCTAGATTTCAAGAAAATTAGACATATGTCAACCAAATGATGTGTTGACCTTTGATTCAAATCCAAACTAACTTAAAAAGCATTTATGAGCAATTGGGGGAAATTTGAATTCTGATGAGATAGATATTTGATGATATTGAAGGATTATGGTTAACTTTTTAAGGTGTAGTCATGGTATTGTGGTTATGGTTTTTTCTGAGTCTTTACCTTTAAGAGATTCATTGTGAAGTATTTAAAGGTTAAATCACAAGATGTCTCAGCTTTGTTTTTCTTTTTTTTTCAACTTTTATCTTAGATTCAGGGAGTACATGTGCAGGTTTATTTCCTGGGTACATAGAGTGATGCTGAAGCTTTGTTTTTAAAATAACCCAGTGGTGACCGGGCGCAGTGGCTCATGCCTGTAATCCCAGCACTTTGGGAAGCTGAGGCAGGAGGAGTGTTTGAGATCAGCCTGGGCAACATAGTGAGGCCCTCTCTCTACAAAAATAAAAAATAGATTAGCCAGGTGTGGTGACATGTATCCGTGGTCCCAACTACCTGGGAGGCTGACGTGGGAGGATCGTTTGAGCCCAGGAGGTTGAGGCTTGTGTGAGCCCTGATTATATCACTGCACTCAGCCTGGGCCACAGAACAAGAGCTTGTCTCAAAAAATAAAGTAAATAAAATCCAGAGGTTAAGGGAGAGGGTGTGGGCACAGTCATGGCATGGCCATGAGTTGACATTGGTTGAAGCTTGGTGCTAGGTACTAGGTATGTGGGGATTTGTTAAATTATTCTCTCCACCTTTGTATATAGCTGGATATTCTATTATATATTGATATGTTTTAATGGAGAGCCTCTCCTCAAATCTTTGGGGCTGACTGGGCAGGAGGTGGTAAGATGCTGTTTTGTAGGTGAGGAAACTGATGGCCCAGTGGGCAGCCTGGCCCCAGATCGCAGTGGGAGAGCCGAGATTCCAACCCAGGTCTGAGGACCAGGTCTGGGCATGTTCTGCACCCCCTGTCTGGCTGACTTCCAGGTGGCATTCCTCAGCCTCAGTAATAGCAATCGTGGCCTATGAGTTCCTCTCGTAGAAAGCCCCTGCCTTCCCTGCAGCCTTGGTCTCTGGCCTGGAGGGTTGTCCCCAGGTGACCTTGAGCTGGTCCAGCCTCTGCAACAAGCCCCTGGGCTGGGCTTGGCAGCCCTGGCAGCCACTCCTGACCAAGGCACCCCCCATCCTCGGCTAACCTCAGGCTGGGAAGCTTGGAGCCAGGCCTGGCAGACAGAGGTGGGCAGAAAGATCTCATGCATACCCTAGCTGGGACCTCCTGGGAATCTGCCAGAAGCCCTTACTGCAGCCCAAGAGCAGGAAGGGTGGCAGATTTTTTTTTTTTTTTTTTTTTTTTTTTTTGAGACAGAGTCTTACTGTGTCACCAGGTTGAAGTGCAATGGCACGATCTTGGCTCACTGCAACCTCTGCCTCCTGGGTTCAAGCAATTCTTCTGCCTCAGCCTCCCGGGTAGCTGGGATTACAGGCACCCGCTACCATGCCCAGCTAATTTTTTTGTATTTTTAGTAGAGACGGATTTCAACATGTTGGCCAGGTTGGTCTTGAACTCCTGACCTCAGGCGATTCGCCTGCCTTGGCCTCTCAAAGTGCTGGGATTACAGGCATGAGCCACCACACCCAGATATTTTGCTTCTTTTTAGCAGGACTGGAGGCAGGGCCCAGTGCAACCTGCTGCCTGCCACCTGCCAAGGTCCCCGAGCCATCCCCACCATGGGCAGTGTCGGCTGTGTGGCTGCCGTGGGTACCCAGGGTTACTTCTGAGGTGTGGGTGTCAGGGTTCCAGGCTGGGGTGAGAGTGAAGGGGTCAGGATGAGTCACCTCTTCAGCATGTCCAGAGCTTTAGACTGCACAAAAAGAGGACCCAGTGTCCCTTCACAGCTAATTGGAGACTGTGAGACAGATATCCTTCCCACTTTACAAATGGGAAACTGAGGCTCAGAGAAAGACAGCCACTCACCTGGGGTCATGGAGTTCGGGACAGAAGCCAGACTCAGCCCAGTGGCAGGCGGTGAAATGCAGCCCTGCCCTGCTCTGGCCTTTGTCCTCTGCCCCTTCCCTTCTCAGTGCTGGCCACTGAGAGGCTGCTGGGAGCCCTTAGAGGGGACAGCACTTGGCTCTGATCTGGCTCCCTGAGACAGGCAGCAGGCCATTCTCAGTGAGTGTCTGAGATTTCTGGCGTTTTGGAGATGTAGCCGCTAAAAGTTTGGGGGACAGGGATCCTCTCAGGGCCAACTCATAGAGGGACCCCTGGGCAAGATTCCCTAGCTCTGAGGATGTGGGAAGGCTGCTGCTCTACCTCAGAGACTGCAGCATGACCTACAGTGGTCAGATAGCAGAAAGGACTGCCAAGGACAGCTTCAGTGCTAGATAGGGGAGGCTTGCAGTTCTGAGAAAACCTGGGCTGGTGGGAGGGGAAGCAGGGGCTTCTCTGGTGGATAGGGAGGGGCCTGGGACCTCAGATACTGTCTTTTCAAAATTGATTTATTGGGTTTGATCCTAAAATTGTATGTACTTATTAAAAACATTTCAGAAAAGAACTTGAGGGCAAAGGGGAAATTCCTCATCATCTTTCCATGCGGAGGAGGACCCAGTACTGACAGAGGGTGACAGGGCCCACGTCTGGGGAGCTGACCCAAAGTGCCGCGTGCCGTGCATCATGCTCTCCGGCTGCCCAGGGCCAGCGTGGCCGGTGGGAGCCAGGCGCCAGGGTATGCGGCCATCCTTGGCAGCACTGTTGGCCTGTAGGATAGGGGTTCTGTGGCGGGTGTGGCTACAGTGTGGGCCTCTCTGCCTGCTCAAGTGTGGAGGGGAGGGAGGACTGCTGCCAATGCTCTGGACTCTGGAATGGGGTGGGCGTGATTCTAGGGGTGCCCACCTCCCTGGGCAGGGCATCCAGACAAAGCCCTGGCCAGTTCTGCAGCATCCAAGTTCACGGGTGGTGCATAGGCGCGAAGGTTCAACATCAGGTCAGGGACTCTGCCTGGCTCCTTCCTTGGGCCCCAGTGCCAGGCACCCTGATGAGGGATGAAGAGAGGACGGGCGAGACACAGGGAGGGGAGTCCAAAGCCACTGGGAAGGATTCTTTCTTCCAAACTATCCACATAAGCAGTTTTCTAACTGCTTCCCGGAGTCCCAGGCTTCCAGCAGGAGCTTGAGGGACAGGTTGGGTTGGTGATGGGGGATGCACTGCCTTTCTAAGTGGAAGTTCAGCCTTACGGTGTATTCGTGAAAAAGGCTTGCACCACTGAAGCACTAATCTGGTCCAACGGACAGAAAGAGGGCCCAGAGAGCTCAGAGCTTGGTCCAGCTCGCACAGTGGTGGGGTCTGCAGAGGCTGCTCTCCTGTCCTGTGCTGTTGGCAGAACCTCAGCTTTGGGGCTTGAGGGGGAGTACGAAGTGGCAATCAGGACAAAGGACTCTGAGCTCTCAGTTGAGTTGGGAGATGACAGAAATGAAGGAGTTGGGGCTGGGAGCTGTGGCTCACGCCTGTAATCCCAGCACTTTGGGAGGCTGAGGTGGGCAAATCACGGGGTCAGGGCGAATTTGAGACCAGCCTGGCCAATATGGTGAAACCCCATCTCTACTAAAAAAATACACACACACACACACACAAAATTAGCTGGGCATAGTGGCAGGTGCCTGTAATCCCAGCTACTCAGGAGGCTGAGGCAGAAGAATCACTTGAACCCAAGAGGCAGAGGTTACATGAGCCAAAATCACACCACCGCACTCCAGCCCAGGCAACAGAATGAGGTTCTGTCTCAAAAAAAAAAAGGGAGTTGGATCCTGGGGGAGTTGGATGTTGCAGACTGGACTCCAGAGGCTGGGGGCGAGGTGAGTGGGTGATCCCGGGTCTGAGGCTGCTCCTAGGGGTCCCCCTGGCTCTCCATACAGGAAGGGGTGGTGTTGGGAAGTGGGGATGAGGCCTGAAATTCAATCCCATGTGGGTTGAGCTATGATGTCATCTGACATCTTCTTCCAGAGTTGCATCTACCCCAAGGAAGGGGCAAATTTTTCTTTGCTGGGCACCTGGGGGGCTGTCTAGCTGGAGCTGCGTTTTTGTTGTAAGCAGTTTGTTCTTACTTAGATTGGGTTTATCTTGGGGTGGTCTGGGGCAGACTGAGGGAGATTGGAAGGCAGAAACCACCCCCTTAGAGCCACCATGTGGATCCCCTTAGGGTCTGGGTAGTGGAACTGGGCCCTGTGACCTTGGAATTGGAGGGGAAGCTGTATGCAGGAATGGAATGGGCTGTGACCGACTCACACAGCTGTGACCAACTCCCGTGCCCCGAGTCCTGTACTCCAGGATATTCCTACTGGCACTACCCCAATTTCCCAAAAGATTCCAGGGATCTCTCCTTTTTTTTTCCAGACCCTTCTGTGGTAGATTTTTTTTTTTTTTTTTTTTTTTTAATTTCACAGTCTCTCTCTGTAGGGCTGGAGTGCAGTGGCACATCTCGGCTCGCTGCAACCTCTGCTCCCCAAGTTCAAGCGATTCTCCTGTCTTGGCCTTCCGAGTACCTGCGATTACAGGCATGCGCCACCACGCCTGGCTAATTTTTGTATTTTTAGTAGACGGGGTTTTGCCATGTTGGCCAAGCTGATATCGAACTCCTGACCTCAAGTGATCCTCCCGCCTTGCCTTCCCAAAGCGCTGGGATTATAGGCATGGGCCACCAGGCCTGGCCATCCAAGGAATCTCTTCTTTTTTTTTTTGGAGACGGAGTTTCGCTTTTGTTACCCAGGCTGGAGTGCAATGGCGCGATCTCGGCTCACCGCAACCTCTGCCTCCTGGGTTCAGGCAATTCTCCTGCCTCAGCCTCCTGAGTAGCTGGGACTACAGGCATGCGCCACCATGCCCAGCTAATTTTTTTGTAGTTTTAGTAGAGACGGGGTTTCACCATGTTGACCAGGATGGTCTCGATCTCTTGACCTCGTGATCCACCCGCCTCGGCCTCCCAAAGTGCTGGGATTACAGGCTTGAGCCACCGCGCCCGGCCGGGAATCTCTTCTTTGCCCAGCCTGGCTCTCTTCCACCCATCAGTCCCGACTCGGGTTCCCCATCTTTGGGTTCCTTCCTCCCAGTCTGAGGTACCCTGCCCCACACATCTACTGGATGAGCTTAGTGTTGGGGCCAGCGGGGTAGCTGGGTAAGGCTGGACCCCAGTCTTGTCAGGCCAGGCTGGGGTAGGGGAGGATGCACCGGGGACCCATCTCCCAGCTGTTCTAGGCCGGTGCGCCAGGCGATCTGCCCCGTCGCCCGCCCTTCCGCCACCACCCGGGCCGCACGCGCGCGCCGGGGCCGACGGGCGCCAGGCTCCACCGAGCCACCCGCGATCGTGGCGACTCCTCGCACCTCTGCGGGGAGAAGGACACCAGCTTCGCCAGGGGGCGCGCGTCGGGGTCGCGGCTCTTTGAACTCGGCCCAGCGAGGCCGCGGGGGGATGCGCAGTCGGTATCTTGGCTTGCGTGGCGCTGCAGCAACGAGCCCATGGCCGCAGAGCGTAGGTTAGTCCGGGCCTCGCCGAGGGTCGGTGGGCGGGGCGGGGGGTGCTCCCTTGGCCAGGCGGGTGGAGGTGTGGGAGCCGCGTTCCAGCGTCGCGGAGCCTCCGGGCGCGGGCGTGCGGGACCGGCGTGCGGCGCGGCAGCCTAGTCCCGGCGTCCCAGCGTTCCCGCTTACCGCCTCCAGCAGGCGCCGAGCCGGTTCAGCCGCGCAGCTGCAGTGACACCCTGCGGCCATAGCGGGAAGTGCGGGCGCCGCGGCCTGGCCTCCCTGGAGCTCGGGTTTCTTGAGGTTCCCACCCGTGATTATGCGCGGACACCCCCGAGGAGAGCGGCCACGCGCTGCAGATGCCCGCGGGGCACTTCCCCTGCCCCTCCCCCGTTTCCTCCCTGGCAGGCGCCTGAGCGCGGGGAGATCCTGCGCCGCGGCAGTGCCCGGAAGGGCGGGGCGGGGCGCAGCGGCGGCGCTGGGCTGTGACCCTGACAGTTTCACTTCTGGATCCCGTTCGGGCTGTGATGGGACAGCGTGGGGGCGGCAGGGGGACACGCGGGCACGCCGAGATCCGGCGCTCGGGACCCTGATGAGGGGAGGCGTTTTCCTCTCGGGGTGTCAGGCGACCCACGCTTTCCTCTATGTCCACCCCATCCCCCCTGGGTTCCACTTTGCTGTCCCCAGAGCTGCCCTCCTCCCCAGCAGCTACCACCTCCGCCGGGGCTGCCGACCCCCGGAGAGGCCCCGAGCGGCGTGGGCGGCGGGGAGGAGCGAGCTGTGAAGCCGCAGGCAGGGGCTTAGGCTGCGGGCTGCTGAGACGCCGAGCTGTTTCTCAGAAGTGCAGCTGCCCTTCCCCTCACACACCCTCACTCCCACCGCGCGCCGCACCCCTGCCCCATCTCCGCAGGCCTCGCTTTCCTCTCCCAGGCACCCCGGCCGGCCGGGAATCTGGGGTTGGGGTCTACGCAGAATTTAGAGGAGAACCTGAGAAAGGGCAGGGGCCTGGGGTTCAGACCCAGCCTCAGCGCGCATATTCTGAGCCTCCTACACTTCCACAGGCGTTCCCTACCCCTGGGGACCAGGATTGGAATTTGATAGAGCAGTTAGGAAAGTGACTTCTTGAAAGGGTCACGGGCAGGGCCACTGTTACTGCAGCTCCAGCGCCCAGTGAGGAGAGGAGGGAGAGGGAAGGCCTGGAGCCGGGCTGCTGCAGTGAGGTTGAGGCCAGTCTTAGGAGTACCAGCAGGAAGGCCCTTCAGAGATCCCTGACTCGGGGGAAAATCAGCGCTCAGAAGGGAAAGTCAAGTGTTTGGGCTCATCCTGAGAGCTGCAGGGCTGGGATTGGAACCAGGACTCCAGATACTCGCAGGAGTCTGCGCCCGGCTGTCTTTTGCTTGGGACTTAGGAGCTTTGTTGGATTCACTGACTGTGCCTGCTTTTCCCCAGCACACAAACAAGACACGTGCACGTGCACACGGACACACGCGCACACACAGACAGACACAAAGATATTCAGAGAGAGAGAGGCAGATGCACATGGAGACAGACACGCACACGCAAAGGGACACACAGCTCCCCGGGAGTCTAGTGGGGTAGCTGAGGTCTGCGAGTGAGACATTCTCAGTGAGTTACTGATAATGCAATTCCAGTGGGGGTGAGATGGGGATTGGGGGGTGGAAGGACAAGCCTAGGGGAGGAGGTGGCAGCGCCCCCCTAGTTCCCATCCACCGCCACCCCCAGGGCTGTGGTTTATTTGCCTAGGCAGCTCTTCTGGGCCAGGGGGCCAGGGGACTGGGGTGGAGAGGCGAGGTGATAGGAAAGGCTGTTTCGGGGCTTCCTGCCCCCTCACTCCCGGGGAAGGGGGGCAGCTGACATCACCCGCAGGCCTTTCCACTGCAGCCCTTTCCTTGGGTATGTGTGTGTTATTCTGGGGGAAGATCTGTTATTTGGGGTGAAGGGAGGCAGCTGCCTACTTCACAGGTCAAGACAGAGTTAAAAACAAAACCACAGCAAATTCAACACCCCGTGTCCTTCAGGGACTTTCCATGACACCTTCCTTCCCCCATCTCCCCCAAGCCAGGGAGCACCTCCCCAGAGGGCCTCCCCACCCCAGGTGCAGTGGCTTTTGGCTTTTATGCAAACAACCGTCTGATCCCGGAATGCTCCGCAGCTGGAACTGTGGCCTGGCCCGAATGTGCCCCTCTACCATTCCTCAGGCCAGTGTTTCTGGTCTTCTGGGAGCTGTCACCTCCACTCTCCCTCAGACCCTGGATTCTGAGGGACAGGAGATGAGGGCAGGGAGCTAGGTCCTTTCCCCCTGCCTGCCCTCGGGTGGCAGTTGCCTGCAGGTGGTGGTTTGGACACAGCAGCCTAAGTGAATGGCCCAGGTTTTTCGTGATGGGCGAGGGGGAGGAGGAGGGTGCAGGTGTGGGGTGGCCTTCACTGCCAGGTCCATCCATCACCCTCTAGGGCATCAAATTAGTCCATTTGGCCCCAACGCCACTGCGCACTGGCAAAGGGGGTCAGGGTCTCCCTGTCTCCCTGTCTTCTGCCTGAGCTGCTTCTGCTTTGGAAAGGGTTTGGGGATGGGAAAGGCCATATAATCCTCTCTCCAGGGCTGAAAACCAGCTACTGAGGGGCCATTTTTGAATGTATTCAGTGCTAAAATGCAAAGGCAGGGTGCCGTGCCATTCCTTTCTCCTCCTCAGCTTGAGCAAGCCTGGGAAACCCCTCAGCCTGCTTGGACAGTTTGGGGTACTGATGGGAGGGAGATGGTGCTGATCATAGAGCCAGAGGATGTTGCTGCCAGCCTGGCCCCACACTGCTCGTCCTAGACTTCAGACCATCTTTCTCATGCCTCTTCCACAGAAGAGGGAAAATGGAGGGTGCTTTAGATGAGGCTGAGCAGGAGGCCAGACACTCTCGCTACCTTCTCTAACATTTTCTAAGACAGAACGCAATCATGAGATGGGAAGAAAGCAGCCCCATCACTATGCCACTCCCCCAGGACTTTTCCCCCTAACACCTTGGGTTTGGGTCTCCAGGTTTCTAAAGACTGTATTTAAATAGGGTCAAGTTTAAGGACTGCAACTCAAGTTTCCCAATGTGGATATCTGTGAGCCCCAGACATGAAAAAGTCGGAACTTGACTGTATTTTAAGAAGAATCTCTGTTAAGGGAGGAGGGCAGAGCAGTGGTTTGGAGGACGGGTGCACCGTGCTGAATGTGTTGATCATGCAAAGTCCAGGTCCCCAACCTCCTCCAATTTCCTTAGTGAACTAAGGACCAGTGGGACCAGGAACCCCATCATGTGGGTTCAGGGGCCAGCGGCAGGATCCCAGTGGTAGGCTCAGCAAGGTGTCAAGTGAGAACCCTTATTTCAGTGATAATTCATTGTTCTTTTTTTTTTTTTTTTTTTGAGACGGAGTTTCACTCTTGTTACCCAGGCTGGAGTGCAATGGAGTGATCTCGGCTCACCGCAACCTCCGCCTCCCGGGTTCAGGCAATTCTCCTGCCCCAGCCTCCTGAGTCGCTGGGATTACAGGCACGCGCCACCATGCCCAGCTAATTTTTTTTTTTTTTTTGTATTTTTAGTAGAGACGGGGTTTCACCATGTTGACCAGGATGGTCTCGATCTCTTGACCTCGTGATCCACCCGCCTCAGCCTCCCACAGTGCTGGGATTACAGGCTTGAGCCACCGCGCCCGGCCATTCATTGTTCTTGATAACTGGACTTTAAGAAATAGAGGAACGAAATTAAGAAAGTATTCCTTGGGGCGGGATGAAACCCTCCGCATCCTGCCAGCAGCAGCTACAAATGATAAGGATGCACAAGGACTCATTTCAAACATACCAGGATTTTTTTATTTTTCAGTGTAAAAATCAAGCATGATAAACCTAGAAAACTATCAGCAGGGCTATTTCTTACAGGGTTCTGGCAAGGGCTAGCATTGCTACATTTCAGAAGCTGACTTTCTTTAAACCATCTTTACAAAGGAGTAAACTTCACAGTGCTACACATGGTCAGACTCCGGGTAGAACTCCATAGGAGTGACAAGGGAAAGTCGTTACTGGGCAGGGAGGACATTTCTGAGAAACGAAGATGAGAGGAGAGGCTGTGAGCACAGGCTGTGTTAAAACGCAGGGCAAGGGCTCCCTCTCGCTTTCCTTCCCAGTGGGAAGGCCACCCTCAGCCCCAAACCACATTCTGTTCCTCTCTCGTCATTCTGCAGACAATGGTCATCCACAGACCACACGTGTGGTGGCTTTGGCAACCAGAAATTTAAAATAAGCTATGGTTTTTCCAGTAGCCAAAATGATCCTGCACCAAAGCTCATAGACTGAGAACCTGAGCATGTAAAACCACAGTCTGGGGAAGGGATGTCTGCTTTGTAAATGACCTGCTAATTCTTTGCAACCCACAGTAATTTGGTTTCTGTGAACCCACAGAAGCAGGCCCACCAAAAAGGGCCTTGTCTGCTAGCCTGGAGTATACATGAGTCACTGGCGGTGGGATCAGTCATTTTTAAGGCTGCCCCATTTTCCTAACATTTTAAAACGTGTGTTCTCAGTCTTTTCAAGAGAGGAAGAAGCAAAGCTGCACTTACATTCAGAGTGTGAAATAGAACTCATAGATGTGTGGCAAGGGCTTGGGGAAGGTGGGTGGCATCTTGGTTTTCTGGAGTGGGGTCCATGGAGAGATGAACAGTGAGAACCATTTGAAGAAGCTCAAGTTCTGCGGGGGAACTAACGGTTTAGGACTCACAGGCAGTGGGGGAGCAAAGCGCTTCGACTTCCCTGGGTGCGACACCATGAAGTGTCTGTAGCACGTGGTTAGCTCACATTGGTTCCAAGGGTCAGCAGATCCTCTGCCCTTGTCCATTAAAACAACATGAAAGAAACTGTGTTAGAGATCAGTTACTTCCATAATTCATTTGTAAAGGAATTACTATTATGTTCTAGTATGGTCTTTGGATATTTTTCATGTCTTTAAATTTAGGTCATGGTACATACAGTAGAAAATTTACAGCCATCCCACATAATCCACACCATCTCTCAAAGGTAACATTAGCTCTCATACAAAATTATGGAAAACCTCACAACATCCTTGGAAGGTATATCCTTACAAAAATTTAATATACTCATTAACATTCCTATTTCAAATAGCTCAATCAATATCAACACATAAGACAGTCCACTATTGTAATACAGTATTAAGAAGAAACTTAGGCTGGCCACAGAGGCTCATGCCTGTAACCCCAACACTTTGGGAGGCTGAGGTGGGCAGATTACTTGAGGCCAGGAGTTCAAGACCAGCCTGGGCAACACGGTGAGACCCGGTCTCTACCAAAAGTACAAAAATTAGCTGGGTGTGGTGGTGCATGCCTGTAGTCTCAGCTAGTTGGGAGGCTTAGACTGCAGGATCTCTTATTGCTTGAGCCCAGGAGGTTGAGGCTGCAAGTGAGCCATGATTGCGCCACTGCACTCAGCCTGGGCAACAGATCAAGGCTTTGTCTCAAAAAAAAAAAAAGGAAACTTGCATCCAGTTTCTTCAAAGTGCAAAAACCTGTGTATCTTCACAACGCTGGTCGGGAGCAGACTATCTACAGCTGGGGTGAGGGGGAGGCGCAGTCTCGTGTTATTTTACAAGCTTTCAGAAATTTAAAGCCCACAATGCTCCTTCAGGCTCTTCTGAGTCCACGGTCCTAATGGGTCAGGAGTCCCAACCCTGGGCTGATTCTCAGAACCATTCAGTCGTGCAGCCTTGGAGAACACAGTCCTTTTCCTGAGATGGCCCAGGTCCAGCCGTTGGTTTCAGATCAAAATTGTCCTCCTTTATCAGCACTTATATCCCAAATCATTCTCCTTGTCTAACCTCTGGATATAGAGGTTTTTTGAACTATACTTTCTGTGTGAACACAAAAATAGTTTCCAATTCTCTAAAAGATGAGGTATCACTATATGTCGTTTTTTTCCTTCTGTTCCTGGTGCTAACTTTTAGGACAAAGTTTCACCACTCCCTTTTCTTTTTCCTTCTTGAGCTCACAAGTCCCAATGCTGAGGCTCTGAGTCCTTAGATGGCCAACTTCTTTCACAAATCTTGAGTGTCCCAGAGTTTCCAAAACTCTGCTAGAGTCCAACATGCCTCCTTTCAGTGGCGTATGCTTTAAAATGAGGACTTTAAAGAAACAGTTCCATTGTGGTCTTACCACCTGGGATTATATATAACAGAAGTACTGCTTTTTTTCCTTAAAACTTTTTTTTTTTTTTTTGAACACGGAGTTTCACTCTGTCGCCCAGGCTGGAATGCAGTGGTGCAATCTCGACTCACTGCTTCCTCTACCTCCTGGGTTCGAGTGATTCTCCCACCTCAGCCTCCTGAGTAGCTGGGATTATAGGCGCGCACCACCATGCCTGGCTAATTTTTGTATTTTTAGTAGAGACGGGATTTCACCATGTTGGTCAGGCTGGTCTCGAACTCCTGACCTCATGATCTGCCTGCCTTGGCCTACCAAAGTGCTGGGATTACAGGTGTGAGCCACCATGCCCGGCCCTCCTTAAAACATTCTAAACCTCACATTCAATAGGGGGTGGGGAGGTGGGGGGGCAGGAAGTAGGAGAATAATAGTGATACAGATGTTACTTGGAAAAACTTTATGTTCTGTCTGTTCCTCATGAAACAAGGCCAAAAAGAAAAACTTTATGTTGATGTGAGATTTGACACCATGTTTCAACTGAGCAAAATTTTGTGTTTTTAAACATTTCTGTTTGCCAAAGGAATCTGGCTGTGGCTGGGCTCAGTGGCTCTCACCTGTAACCTTAGCACTTTGGGAGGCTGAGGTGGGTGGATTGCTTGAGCCCAGGGGTTCAAGAGCAGCCTGGCCAGCATGGCGAAACACCATCTGCAAAAACGTACAAAAAAATTAGCTGTGCGTGGTGGCATGCCTATAGTCCCAACTACTTGGGAGGCTGAGGTGGGAGGATTGTTTGAGCCTAGGAGGTCAAAATCTGAGGTCATTTTCTATCTGGACCATTTTGAGAATGGGCCTAACAAAATGTTAAGCACTGCATTTAAAGGTAAAAAATGTTGTCACTGACAAAGTCAGAAGCTGTGTCAAGAACAGCTTAGAATGAGTCACAAAGCATAAGATTAGCTGGCTTATCTGAGCCACGGCAAATGTCTTTTTGGGAGAATGACTTGAGGAATCTAAAGACTGATGAGTTCATTGTCTCTTTTCTTTTCCTGGTAGTGGTGGTGGGGGTTCACGGGAGAGACACTTCTATTTAGTTCTCTCTCCGTAGGAAGTACTGATGCGACACTTCAAACGGTGACCGAAAACATTTGGAAAGCTGGGTACGGTTTGTGCCTGCCTATAATTCCAGCTACTTGGGAGGCTGAGGCAGGAGGATTGCTGGAGCACAGAGTTTGAGTCTGGCCTACATAACATAGTGAGACCCTGTCCTCTAAAAAATATATATATACAAAAATAAAAATAAAAAACACCTGGAGCACTGGTTCTGTTTCTTTTCTACCCTCAGCCCAATTCTGTCACCTTGGCTGCAAGGAAACTTTTCATGGGTTTGGCTGTTCCTTAGATCGTGGCCTCCTGGGTGTATGGTGGAAGGCTGGTGGGAAATGAAGCAGAGGGGCATACGCGGCTTGTGTTCAGTGGGAGTCTGCATGAGAAACTACAGGTCCTGCCTGGCGCTGCTTCAGGGCTTCAGTGCCCAGCAGTGGCAGATGCTTGAACTTAGGAGGCAGAGGTTGCAGTGAGCTGAGATCACGACACTGCACTTCAGCCTGGGCAACAGAGTGAGACTCTGTCTCAAGAAAAAAAAAATTGGCCTCCTCTGCAAAGACTTGAACACTAATCTGATGGAAAGGCTTCCTTTCCCTAGTTTTCTCTTTTACTAATCCCTGCCTCCAAATTCTCTTTCTCTTGTCCCCTGAAGAACCAACAGGATGTGTGATATTTCAAGAACATAATGAGCAACTCCTCTTTCACAATGGGAATAAGCAATCTGGCATAGCTTGGAGTCTAGTATTATGGAAATACAGTGATATACTGAAGACTACACACCAAAATACATCCATTCCTTTAGCTGAAATCTCAAACATGTTGGGACTGTTGCCATGGAATTTCATAAAACCCTTTTTCCTGAGACAGACGCCATGCCACAAAGAAGGATAAGCCATTTGTGCAGTCTGAGGTGGAGCATTTTAATTACTGGCAGCACACAGACGAGTTGAGTTTGAGCCGAATGCATAAGCCCTTTAGAAATAAAACGCTAATCTACCAGGAATTTGGGATTCTTGGCTCTGGTAGAAATGTTCACAAAGCTGACTCTTAATTTGTAAATAGGCTCCATGAAGTTGTCTCTGGAAGCAGAATTTATTTTCCCTAACATAATTTCTTAAAAAGGAAAAAAAAAAAAAAAGGCTTTGGTAAACAGCTGCATTTGCCAATTTGTGTGTATGCTCTGGGGCAAGATCAAAATACCTTTCTGTTTTTTGTTCCTCTCCACCACCTTCTTCACATTCACAACTCAGTGATTAAAGGAAAAACTTAACACACCATTTTCATACCAAAGGAATGTGAAACACGTATTCATATAAATACTCCTCTGCTTAATATCCATACATTAGGAGGTTTAAACAATAACCTGTGGTTACTGCGTAATCACATAATAATTTAAAGCTAGAAGGGACTTAAGAGAACATTTAAATCCAATTCCTATTTTACGAATGAGGAAATGGAGGTTTTTTGTTTTTTTTTGAGACAGGGTCTCACCCTGTCACCCAGACTGGGGTGTAGAAGGGCCATCTCCACTCACTGAAACCTTTGCCTTCCAGATTCTCCTGTCTCAGCCTCCCGAATAGCTGGGATTACAGGCATATGCCACTACTGCCTAGTTAATTTTTGTATTTTTAGTAAAGACAGCATTTCACCATATGGGCCAGGCTGGTCTCAAACTCTTGACCTCAAATGATGTGCCCACCTCAGCCTCTCAAAGTGTTTTGATTACAGGTGTGAGCCACCGAGCCTGGCAGGAAATGAAGTTTCAAGAGTTAAATGAGGCTGGGTGTGGTGGCTCACACCTGTAATCCCAGCACTTAAGGAGGCTGAGGCAGGCTGATTGCTTGAGCCCAGGAGTTCAAGACCAGCAGCATGGGCAACATAGCGAGACCCCATCTCTACAAAAGGTACAAAAATTATCCAGACATGGTGGTGTGTGCCTGTAGTCCCAGTACTCAAGAGGCTGAGGTGGGAGGATCACCTGAGCCTGGGGAGGTCAAGGCTGCAGTGAGCCATGATTGAACCACTGCACTCCAGCCTGGACAACGGAGTGAGATCCTGTCTAAAAAAAAAAAATTAAACGATTTACTCAAAGTCACATAGCTAGTTAGCAAACAGATTTTGTGACTCCCTATTCCAGTGCTAATTTTACAATGATAACAGCATTCCTCCTGATAGTATGTCCACATTGTGAGTGGCAAGGATCACTTACACATCTGCCAAACCATGATCAGACTTTCAGGAATTTTCATGGAATACAGCAGTTCCATTTAAATAGGTAAAAACGGGCCAAAGCCTGCCTGATCAAGGAGAGCCTGTCAGTAGAGGTGTCCCTCTTTACCCCATCCTGGAGCTCAGCTCCGATCTAAACACACATGGCGTCTATCTCCAATTCCTCTCCTGTGGGGAGGGGGAGGCTAAGCCACTCTTTTTGGATTTTTTAATGGAAAAAAATCATTGGCAAATTGGCTTTGGGTCTGTATTACCAATTCTCCATGAACTCTTTCAGGTAGCTGGTTTTTTTTCTATTGGTGCTGCCAAACCATTTCCTCCTTTATCATACCCTTGCTCTTCCAACCTTGACCAACAGAAAGGGATGCCATTATCCACAGTGGACAACCTTCCGGAGTTTCAATGATGGTTTATATTTAAAACCATCAGTTCTTCTGGCATAGATTTTCTCCTGTAGACAATTGGTTTAGCCCAAAGCAGCTCAGCTTTTCACTGGAGATGGGAGGGTAAAGGGTAGAAGCAGAAGTGCCATTAGATGACATTTTAAAAAAAGGTTGTGATAGGAAATGAATCTGATGCTTGGAGAATGGGGTCTTCAGTTAACTCATAACAGATACTTAGTTTATGGCCGTTCTTTTTCTTACTCTTAGCCTATCATTTAGATAAGGGAGATTATATCCTAACCCTTCAGCCCGTGAAGAAGTACAGAAGGGTGAGGCTCCCAGCAAGGTCAGCTGGTCAGCTCTTCCTCTTTGGGGATTTGCACATATGACTGAAAGGCTTTTCCATATATGGTTGATATATCTTGGAAAGAATGTCTCATGTAGCACATCTCCGGGACCGCTCGTTCTATTGCTGTAGAAGACAATGACCAAATACCTTTTGGCTTTTAAATTCCATAAAATTCAAGTCCCTGATGGGAAAACAAAGGTTTCACAAAAGTAAATAATATGCTGGCTCTGTGAATAATTTCTGAAGGAAGACAGTGTATCTCTGGCTCCCCATGTGAACACAGCTAAAAATGGTATGAAAAGGAGTCTGGAAGTGAGTATGTTTTGAGAGCAATCTGTTAGGTGAGGTTATCGATTTTTAGAAATGATATCGAACACTTAGGGGCATTCTCTGAGACCGGATATTCACTTCAGCAGGGCTCTGTGTTCTCCTCTGGCTATGTGAGACGAGAACTCATACCGATCATGGCTTCGATATCCACACATATTACACTCGAAAGGGTCACGGAAGCCGTGGCAGCCCATGTGAATGGTGAACATCACATAGTCCAGGAAGAGGATGCGACAGTGGTCACACCGATACACATCCATCACCTCCCCTTCTTTGTTGATCACTTTGATGGAGTCTCTTGGGCAGATGGGCGGGGGCTTGAGGAGTTCATAAGAGCGGGTGGCCTCCTTCAGAAGTGGCATCCCGTTGCGGGCCCGAGGAAGGACCATGTGATTTTGCTGATATATGTGATTCTGGCGTTCTTCATGGTTGCTGTCAGTATCTGTGGAGTCGTGGCCACTATTGTTGGGGGAGAGGCCTCTCTCTGAAGGCACACTCTTCTCTGGAAGGTGGATGCTTTTCTTTTCCAGCTCCTGAGGGGCACCGTTTGGCATCTCAGCCCGGGTGAGGGCTATGGGATACATGCTGCTAATAACTGGAACCATCTCGGAGGTGGGAGCAGGCGGTGTCTGGACCAAGGGGCGCAGGGCTTCGGCACCGAGATAGCTGATGGCGTTATTGATGGCTTGGTCCATCATGCGGGTCTGTATGGTCTCATTCTCTTTCTCATACATATAGCTCGAATTATAGTTGACATCAAAGCAGTGGCGCTTCTCACCTGGAACAAGTGACAGAAAGCATTACAAAGGGAACATCACCGAGGCAGAGAGTATGTAAATATTTTCTAGAGACCTCAAAAAGGGAGGAAAGTTAAGTTGCCTGCTGCTCAAAAGACTAAGCCTGGCAGAATGGTTCCCCATGGTGCTGAAGTCTCAGGGGACGCTGGTCCGAAGCACCTTGTTTGGATGGTTAAAATAAAGTCAGCAGGCAGAAGGGAGGGGCAGAGATGTGGTTCAGTTGAGGCCATGTGGTAAGGTAGGCCCACTGTGCATGTCAGAGGGGAGCCCTCAAGGAAGGAGGGAAAGAAGCAGGACACTAGGATGGGGCTAAAGGGACAAGGGAGCTACTGCGGGAGTCTGGGGCTTCTGCCATAGTTCGTGATCTCTTAAGACACAGTCAACTCCCAACTCTTATTTTGTTTGTTATTTTCTGCTTGCAATATTAGGTAGCCAGGGGGACGGAAATGCTGCAAAGAGTGGGGACACTCAGTGCCTCACCTCGGCAGCTTTTTAAATAGCTGCAGAGACAGAGAAAATAGCCCCCCAGACTCCAACTGGCTACTCCCCAGACTCACCAGTCCTAGCTGACTGAAACTGAAGTGAAAGAACTTCAAATGTGGAAATTTATAGAAAAGCTTTTTTGAGAAGAGATCATGGTCTTTGTCCCTTTCCTAAAGTGTGTTTCTCTTCCTTTGTTGGCAAGTATGTCTCTGATGCACACGTGATCATTAGGGCCTATCTCACACTTAACTGAAAAAATGTACTTGTGGTCACCCTCTCCTTCTTCTCATGTAAAACTGCTGAGAGGTTTTGAAAACAGAGTTTAGCCACCTTCGGGGCATGTGGGTGTTGTGTGTTAGAAAACAGAGGCTCTCTGGTCACAGGGAAGGCAGGGATGGGGACTGCAGTGAGGGCAGATGTGCTCAGTGGTGAGGGGTGGGGAGAGGGGAGAGAAAGCTAGGAAGGCGAGCCGAGTGCTGGAGGTGAGGCTGAGGTCACTGCTGATCCTTTCCATTCTGTCAGCTTGGATTCTGGAGAGATTTGCTAAACCATATCCTTCTGTAATGTTTCCTAGGCATGTTGAGATTCCAAAATTTGTCACTGCCATACAGCAATGAAATAAAGAAAAAAAAAACTGAGAAAACAAAAGGATTGGAAGAACCAGTTCCTGTTCTTGAGGCATCTCCAACTTAGTGGATGAAAAATAAGACCTATGTATATGGAACTGGAGAAAAAGTGTAAGTTAAAAGTTGGCTGGGTGCGGTGGCTCATGCCTGTAATCCTAGCACTTCGGGAGGCTGAGGCAGGAGTTTGAGACCAGCCCCGGCAACATGGAGAAACTTCGTCTCTACAAAAAAAAATATATACAAAAATTAGTCAGGCACCTGTAGTCCCAGCTACTCAGGAGGCTAAGGTGGGAGGGTCACCTGAGCCTGGGAAACAGAGGTTGCAGTGAGCTGAAATGGTGCCACTGCACTCCAGCTTGGGTGGCAGAGTGAGACACTGTCTCAAAAAAAAAAAAAAAAAAAAAAAAAAAAAAAAAAAAAAAAAAGTTGTAAAAGGACTGCTTTGCTCTATAGAGGTCTTTGCTTTTATTCTAAATGCCCACATTTGAGGCATTTAGACAGGAAAGTAACATGTGTTCTGTAGAAAGAATAATAAGGTAACATATAGGCACAGGCAAGACAATTTGGTATAAACCGTATATTTAGGCATTAAGGGAATGCAGAAACTTCAGAAGTACTTGGGGAAGGGAAAGCATTCTTGGAAAATCTAAATTTTGAGAAGGGTCTTGATGAACTGGTAGGATTTAGATTTTCAGAGAAGGGGGAGAGGACATCCTAGTTAAGGGGAGTGCAGGAATGAAGGCAGAGAGGTGGGACTACATGGAACATGCACAGTAAGAGTCTGAAACTAGATCAAGAAGTATGAAACACAGGATTTCCCAGGCTTCACTCTTCTTTCATATTCTGTAGTATCTATACACAGTGCAGTATGGTGGTTGAGAAAACAAACTGGAGTCAGATGGGCTGGGTTTGATGCTGGCTCCATTGGTCACTGGTTGTGTGACCTTGGGCAAGTCACTTAACCTGTCTGTTCCGTGTCCTCATGTAAAGTGAAGATAATTGTATCTCCCTCACAGGGTCACTGGAAAGCGCTTAGAACAGGTCCTGCCACATGGAAAACACTTGGTAAGTGCTTGGGTTTTTTCTTTGTTTGATTTGGTTCACTTTTTTTTTCTAAAATAAATGTGGTTTTTAAGGAAACTTTATATCACTAACATAAATGGAAAACCAGAATCACTTATTTTTCAAGTAGAAGGTAACTATGAAAAATAAAGACAATGAAACAGAGCACTGGCTGGGAGCAGTGGCTCATTCCTGTAATCCCAGCACTTTGGAAGGCCGAGGTGGGAGGATCACTTGAAGTCGGGAGTTCGAGACCAGCCTGACCAACATGGAGAACCCCGTCTCTACTAAAAATACAAAATTAGCCGGGTGTGGTGGCGCATGCCTGTAATCTCAGCTACTCGGGAGGCTGAGGCAGGAGAATTGCTTGAACCTAGGAGGTGGAGGTTATGGTGAGCCGAGATTGCACCTGGGCAACAAGAGCAAAACTCCATCTCAAAAAAAAAAAAAAAGAAACGGAGCATTTCTTTTCTTTTCTTTTCTTTTTTTTTTTTTTTTTTTTTTTTT
>NW_022436952.1:4249532-4256929 GCF_009761245.1 Sapajus apella | reverse complement strand
TTTTTTTGAGACGGAGTTTTGCTCTTGTTGCCCAGGCTGGAGTGCAATGGCGTGATCTCGGCTCACCGCAACCTCCGCCTCCTGGGTTCAGGCAATTCTCCTGCCTCAGCCTCCTGAGTAGCTGGGATTACAGGCATGCGCCACCATGCCCAGCTGATTTTTTGTATTTTTAGTAGAGACGGGGTTTCACCATGTTGACCAGGATGGTCTCGATCTCTTGACCTCGTGATCCACTCGCCTCGGCCTCCCAAAGTGCTGGGATTACAGGCGTGAGCCACCGCGCCCGGCCTGAAACGGAGCATTTCATAACATTTTGATCAGATACTACTGTGAGTACTTGGAGACTAAGATCCCTTCCCCCTTTGTTAAAAACAGAGATAATCAAGGGTGAGACTAGTGTTAAAGACAACTGGTATCAAATTAAGTTTAAATCTTTCTCTTTAGTATAATCTGGGAGACTGAAAGAGAACTGGAAAGAAAATAATTGTTCTGCTGTGTGGACCCAGGTTTTTAAATGGCTCCATGTGCCTGCTGGCAATTTGCATCCTACATTTGGGGAAACACTGAAAGAACATAATGCATGGTAGGACCAAATGATGGGCATTCCAAATGGCTCCCTGTAGGGTTTGAATTTGAACAAAGAGCCAAGGCTACCTGCCCTTGAAAAAGACAGGCTTGTGGTTAATGTAACAGTAATGTGTAAGGCAGACCAGAACAGTGAGAAATTGGAGCCAGAAGAACCAGCTAAAAGATCTATTCCTATGAGATGAATTTGTCCTTGCATCCCCACAAGCAGCTGACCTTAAGGCCAACCTGATAGTTTCTAGACAAATACCTGAGAGAAAAAAATATATATGCAAAGAAAAACACCTGTCTTGGAAACTCAACAAGAAGCAACAGCAGAGTAGACCTTGGCCAAAGTAATCAATGGGTTTTATTTTCAATTTCCAGATTGGATATATCTTTGGTCAAGGCCATCTGGAAGACTTAGAACATGAAAGCTAGCTAAGGTCACATATACCCATTCCCTAGAATGTGACACAGAAATGATGAACTTTGGTTTCTTGGCCTTTTTAAGGTTATTGGTGATTTTACAGTGTGGCCACCTCTGTTCAAGTCCCTAAAAACCAGAGGTCCTTAAGAAACTTTTTCTCTTTTCACCTAACAGAGAGGCTCCAGAAGGCTTCTGGAGGGGGTAGGCACATCACAAACTCTGCTTTTACCCTTTCTCCCAAGAGTTTGCTTTACTAATGAGGCCTACAATTTCATAATCTATACCACCTGCAGCATATGTCAGAAAACAGCTGAGTGCTAAAATTGTAAAAGGCAAAACATTAAGAGGAAAATAAACCCTTGGATGAGTGGAAATATGTGACTAAATTCTGTAGTTAACACAGACCATTGTTCATTGTTAAGGGGATGGGGCAGCCTCAGATGTTCACGTGCATGCAACTTGTAATCATCAGATCCCCTCGTCTCTGAGTTACGGTAACTTAAGCAGTGCAGATGATTATCAGTCACCTGTAGACACGATGACTCAATGTGTATGAAACTCAGAAAGGGTAAACTACAGTAATTGAAAAGCCAACAGCTCACGTTTCTTTAGTAACACACTCATAAAAAAGGTTAGTCAAACCACAAGAGCGTAACTGCTTCCAAACCTGCACAGAGCATCTGGTCCAGCTTCTAGTCACAATCACATCACACCTTTGAGTGATTCATGATACCAGCTTCAGGCTGAATTGGAGGTCTTCTTCCAACAAAAATACACACAGTAATAGCAAGTCCGAAGTTTAGAAAACAAGGCTGCCTGGTTGGGCCGTTCCCTACCTGTGGTTCTTTTTAAAGGTATCAATCTCTCATATCTTGGCTTTGTTAACTCTAAACTAAGCAACCACCTGACCTGAACTGATGCAATGTGGTGAGGACATATGGTTGTTGGCTTTTAAGTGCCAACTTGGAAGTACAGAATCACAGGCTAGAGCAAAAAGGGCCCTTAACTGAGCATGTGGATTCAGAACTCTGTAGGGTTGAGAGGCAAGACCCACCACCCTAATATGTTTACTTCTGGTCTTTATATTTCACAGTACCTAGCACTGTGCCTTATATATAATAATTCCAATAATGATAAGTACTATTACTGAGCCCCTGCTGTATGTACTGTGCCATCCTAGACACTTTGCATACTGTCTCATTTTACCAGCCTGTTAGGGGTTCCTTTTTTTTAATTTTGAGACGGAATCTTGCTCTGTCACCCAGGCTGGAGTGCAATGGCACGATCTCCACTCACTGCAACCTCCATCTCCCGGATTCAAGCGATTCTCCTGCCTCAGCCTCCTGAGTAGCTAGGATTACAGGTGCCTGCCACTATGCATGGCTAATTTTTGTATGATGCCTTTTAAGGTAAGAATTATCATCTCTTAGATGAAGAACCTAAAGCACACTTTCCAATATTGCCCAGTTGGTGAACAGAGAACCAGGATGTAATCCAAGAGCCCACATATCCCAGTATATGTTTGAGTATTAACTGCTGTTTCCTGGCTGCCACCTTGCCCATGGCTGCACAGCCCCACCACCAGCAGTGACTTCAGATTTTCTGTTGCGATGGTTCCCATAGCAGAGGGCAAGAGGGCTTAGTGGCAGTAACTGTTTTTTTCCACATGGACCAGCACACACATTCAAGAAGTATATACTGCACAGAGTTGTTATGATGTCTATAAAGTGCTTCACAGTGCCAGGCATGTGTAAGCACTCTATTCTCATGATTTGCTTAGCACCATGTTAGGTGATTTGAGCTATAAAATAAAATTGTAATCCAATAGAGGAGATGCAGCATTTACATCATTTCATGACAAACTGGTATCCTTAATGGTACATGGTAGAACAATGCATACAGTAGCCAAGAGAGTGGAAAGAGAAAACTATGAGCTACTTCTCAAATATGCCACATTTAATATGGGGCAAATATTAATCTATTATTTTCTTCAAAGTCTCCTTGTAATTGAAGGTGATGGTAGTGGTGGTGGTGGAGACAGTCATATCTATAATAAGCAGACTAGTAAACTTGCCTGGGGTGCAGAGGAAGGATGGAGCAGACAGAGAACACAGGGGTATGGGAATGTGGACAATGTGTGTTTCTTTTTTTTTTTGAGACAGGGTCTCACTTTGTTGCCCGGGTGGGATTGCAGTGGCGTGATCACAGCTCACTGCAGCCTCAACTGCCTGGGTTCAAGTGATACTCCCACCTCAGCCCCCCAACTACCTGGGACTACAGGCCCATGCCATCACGCCTGGCTAATTTTTTGATTTTTTTTTTTTGTTTGTTTGTTTTGCAGAGACAGGGTCTTACTGTGTTGCTCAGGATGGTCTCAAACTCCTGAGCTCAAGTGATCCTCCCACCTTGGTCTCCCAAAGTGCTGGGATTACAGGCATAAGCCACTGCGCTCGGCCTACAATGTGTACTTTTAAGGGCAGACGTGAGGGACGGCATTCAGAAAAGAGTGAGATATTACACAGAAGACAGAGGAGGAGTTCACAGTGGCTGAAGCAAAGGACTGGTTGGCTGAAATGATAAAATTAGAAGAAGTAAGTTGGAGACAGATTGTGGAAGGCTCAGAAGGCCTGACTGAATGGTTTGGATTTTATTCCAATGGGAGTCATTGAAAGGTTTTTTTGAAGAGGGTGGCAAAATGATTGAACCTTTAGAAAAATAATAGAAATCCAATATTTCTGGTAAGGTGAAATATTCAGGTTTTAAGTCTTAAGGTTCTTCAAGTTACTTAAATATGTTTGCTGCTGTGTCATATAATTTCCCACACATGTTACCGCTCACTCTTACTATCAGCACACATCCATAAGCAAACGAACAAAAAAAGCAGACAAGTAGAAAAAATGGAATATCCAATCATCATCATGGCTCTGATCTCAACCTAGGTGAAACTAACACTTCTTGCAGGAGGTGGAAAACAGAGGGGAGCCAGAGTACAAGAAGAAACAGGAAGGAGGGAAGAACAGAGAGAGCTGTGGGGGCTGTGCTGAGGAAAGCTGAGCTGGAGACCACATTCGGTTGCTGCAGAAGTCTTTGTCCTCTGTGAGACACTGGGAAGTGCTACGTGGTTGTCATCTGTTGTCATGGAGTCACCGGGGAAGACTTCTTTTCTAAAGAGAATCATCCTTGAGGGAGAACAATTGCCCTTCTTCAAGGAACTTTTTTCTCCTACCAACTTTCTTTTTTCTTTTTTTTTTTGAAACAGTCTTGCTTTGTCGCCCAGGCTGGTGCAATCTTGGCTTACTCCAACCTCTGCTTCCCGGGCTGAAGCGATTCCTGTGCCTCAGCCTCCCAAATAGGTAGGATTATAGGCACCCACCACCACACCTGGCTAATTTTTGTATTTTTAGTAGAGATGGGGTTTCACCATATTGGCCAAGGCTGGTCTTGAACTCCTGACCTCAAGTGACCCACCTGCCTTGGGCTCCCAAAGTGCTGGGATTACAAGCGTGAGTCACTGCACCTGGCTTTCTCTCCCACCAGCTTTCAACGACCAGACTCCTTGCTTTCCAAAACCCCCAACATGACATGCACTGCTCTTGGTCACCTCCTGGGGAAGGAAGGGCCTGGACTGCAGTGCTTATAGGCCAAGGTCTGGTGCTGCTCTGTTGCCTGCCAGCTGTGTCACTCCACCTCTCTGATTCTCCTTCCTTCCATGGTAAAAGAACCTCACTGGTGGTTCCTAATATCCCTAAAATGCAATGACATTATAATGCTTACGGGATTATGGACTTTAGGCCTTCGGGAAGGGGTTGGAAAAATACTTTTTTCTTTTAGAAACAGGTATTAAAACTGCTTCCTGTTGCTGTTAACCAAAGCAGGCAATTTCTCATTAGTTACTTCACAGGGAGAACCGATGGTTTGTTGAAGTGTCAAAACCTCATTAACATGTTTACCACAGGTGAGTGAGATCTTTTTTTAATGTTCTTTTCAATATGAAAACTTACTTTAATAAAGTAATACATAAAACTTTTAAAATAAGGAGATGCTATGGTAACCACTTTTGTCTGAATAACATCTGTTTTTTTGGGAAAGAATAAAAATCAGGAGAAATATGCAGAAATGTAGTCATTTTTCTTCTCCATCCAAGAGAGAAATCCATTTTGAGCCAAGTATTTGAGGATGGCCTAGTTTGAAGTGTAGTCAAACAAGTTTATAACAGGAGAACAAGATTCAGAGGGAGGAAAATCCCTAAAGGACTGTATGTGCAAAGGAAGGTCTCTTGTCCTTTGAAAAGAACAACTTAAACAGAGTTATTCTGACAATGTAAAGGTGTCGATTCCTGATAGATGTGTGTCAATTTTTTTCCTATTTGAAACAAAGCCATACACAGTTTCTTGGAGAATTAGAAAAAAATTATTTTTCTCTGGCTTGAGAGCATGTTTGTGTCTCAAAATACATTTAGACTTGATCCAATCTGTCCCTCTTCCCCAGTTCATCTCTAATAGATGCAAAATGCTCCCTACCGGTAATTACCTCCAGCTTGCTGAGATAGCAACAGGCTGACCTGATGGTCTAATTTCACCTTTACCCTCATAGTACAAGAGGTCAGGGAAGTCAAGGCTGGTCTGAGTGCTGTACAATCGTCAGCAAGGATTAAACGGAATGACTCAGTCTTCCTTCGCACCTTACTCATTGCCATTACCCTGGCAGCTGAATCTTCAAAAAACAGTGCCTTGGAGAGGAAATATGGGAGAAAAGAGAGAAGAGGAGAAGAAAAGGAGGAGGGGAGGGGAGGGAAGGGGACAGGCTAGGAGAGGAGAGGAGACGAGAGGACAATAGCCCCACGTTTTATATCACTTCATCTCATACACTGCACAGTGTCACAGATAATGTTCCTTTTTCCCTCCCTTGACATTACTATTTTCTATTACAAAGGTTGATTCAGTTAAATAATTTAAGGGATTTCTTTATTTTTATTTTTTAAAAACCTTTCAAACAAGGGTTTAGGATATAATGCAAGAAGATTACAACAGTGCCCAGAAACAAGAATGTCATGTATATGACAGGAACTCTTAGCCTTCTGTATGATAGATGAATGGACAAAAGAGTGAATGAACAAGTGGTACTGCGCTAAGCAAAACACATGAATGTTGGGCTAATGTAACTGTGTTTTAGATTCTCAGATTTATACCGTTTGTCTTAAAAAAAAAAAAAAATCCTAAAATCCTAGGATATGGTTTATAACATGAACACCGTATCTGTATAGCCTTGAGAAAAAGGCTATCTGAAGTTACACAGATGGGCTTTATAAACACACAGTGGTATCAATAGTTGCTGACTTCGATTTCTTTTCTAATTAATTTCACAGACTTGCAGATGGGAGGTACCTTCCTGGGCGCTTTATCACCTCTTCAGTCTCTTCATTTCACAGATGAGTAAAGAGAGGACCAGAAAGGTTCGGTGATTAGTCTAAACATACACAGTTAAGAAATGACAGAGCTAGGATCAGAACCTGGGTCTTTTAGCTTCTAATCCAGTACTCTTCTTACTGTACTATACCACAATTTAAACAAAAAAAAATTCCCCCAGTTATTCTGGGCCCTGAAGCCCTGAAGTTGCTACCTCAGCTTGATAAAGAGCTAACTCTACCAGGTTTCTGATTCCAGCACAGAGAGAATGTGATGGTTCAGAAGATGAGAAATCAACACCTACAAGATCAGCATCTCTCACAAGTCTGGAAGGGTGAAGTGAAAATCCTCTGGTTGCAAGAGTAGCAAACAAATGAAACAGATCCCCCAGGCAATGGGCTAAATGGCACAAATTTGCACATATGAAACATGCTGTATTTTTGAATCTATGAAATACCAAAGCAACTTCTATTAAGTAGGGCTTTAGTTCAACCATAGGTTTAGGACAACTGTAAATACTAGGGACTATCTCTCAAATTTTAGTTCTCTTAGACCAAAATGCATTGACCACAACTGGATTGAAATTAAGTCGCTTTACATTTTTTTCTTGCCCAGCTCTCCTTGTGATGTCCCTCCCCATATCAGCTTCAGCCATTTCTCGAGTCAAAACTTTCTCTGGACCAGCCTGGGCAACATAAAGAGATTCCATCTCTATAAAAAGTTTAAAAATTAGCTGAGCCTGGTGGTGCATGCCCATAGTTCCAGCTACTTGGGAGGCTGGGTTAGGAGGATCTCTTGAGCCCAGGAATTTGAGGTGTGATCACACCACTGCATTCCAGCCTGGGCAGAAGAGTGAGATCCTATCTCAAAAAAAACAAAACCAAAAACAGCCAAAAACCCATTACTTTCCCCAAACTAAAATACACTCATGGCGTAGAATAAGAGGCACAGGAATCGCTTCAGCCCGGGAAGCAGAGGATGGAGTAAGCCCAGATTGC
>NW_022436952.1:4241991-4249432 GCF_009761245.1 Sapajus apella | reverse complement strand
TTTGAGACGGAGTTTCACTCTTGTTACCCAGGCTGGAGTGCAATGGCACGATCTCGGCTCACCGCAACCTCCGCCTCCTGGGTTCAGGCAATTCTCCTGCCTCAGCCTCCTGAGTAGCTGGGATTACAGGCACGCGCCACCATGCCCAGCTAATTTTTTGTAGCTTTAGTAGAGACGGGGTTTCACCGTGTTGACCAGGATGGTCTCGATCTCTTGACCTCGTGATCCACCCGCCTCGGCCTCCCAAAGTGCTGGGATTACAGGCTTGAGCCACCGCGCCCGGCCTGCAAGCTTTCTTTTATACTCCAGTCAGAACCTCTTCCTATAAGCAAAGCCCAAAAGATATATGGGCAATGTTTGTAGACAACGTCTTAAACTGGCCATTTGTTTACTGTGCCTAAACTCTAAATGGAAGTCACTACGTACTCCCCTGACATTTCTCACCAAGGGGAGGGAGGACAGCAAGGAGGAGGGGACCTCCCTAAACTGAAATACACCAACTTTACTCTGACGCAATTTATTCTTAAAGTGACTACAAGTGCACAAAAATCTTTCAGTTAGTCAAAGTAAAATAAATAGGCAGAAATACCAAAGTAGGTAATTTTGAAATATATGAATTCTTTCAATATATCTCTGTAATTCACATAGAATGTCTGCTTGTAAAAACATTATCTATACCATAATCAAATTTAGTCAGATTTAAAAACCTAGCAGGCACTTATTATCTGTAAGAGCTATTGAGAAGAATAAATACAAAAGGACTGAAATAAAAAATCAACAGCTGGAAGCAGCTTTGGAAAAAGAGACTGAGACAGGTTTCTAAAATATTACTGATGTTGAGGGAGGTCTATTTTCATGTGATAACTATTTTTGTTCAATATCACCAACTTTCAATTTACAGCAAAACTGATATGTTCCATTTCAGCTATCTACTTCACAAATACAAATCTATTTTAAATATCATGGTCACATTTATGTAAATATCTGGGAGAGTTCACCAAAATATCTCTGCCATTTGGAAGTCCTAACACTTTAATGAACATAATTATTTCGTACCCATCTTATTGTGCTGTATTTTTCGACAATGTGAAAACTAATGGCATAAAAATTAACTCCAGTAAGACAAATGATTAAATCAAACCTTGTTATTTAAATCTATGTTTGCCCAACCGCTTTCCCTTAAAGCCAATTCTCAATCAAATTCAAGAAAATATGGCAATATGTTTTAGAGCATGGAAAAAGTTTGAGCATGCTAACGAGCCAACTTGTAAAATATAATTACAAAAGATTACAAAAATGCTATCTTGAACATCTTACTGGTACAAATTGCATAAACTCTCTCATGCAACATATGTCATTCAGAGTAAAGAGGAAGGAACAGGATTTTAAACATCACATCCATTTAGGAAATTGGATATCAAATACTCCCATCTTCTGTCATGATGATGCTTTAGTTAATATATTTTATTCTATTTTCTAGAGCTATCAAAATGAACCACAAAGAATAAAAGTACACAATGAAAAACTAATTATTTTAACAGAGGTTAAGCTACGAAGGGCCTTGTGTAGCAAGCATCCTATGTTATTTCATTTAAACTGCTAACAACAGCAGGAAAAAGGTTTGTATTCTTACCAATGAATTTCTGAGGCATTGAGCTTTTTCGTTTTGCCACATTGCTTGCTAATCTGTCCAGAACGAGAGCTCTTTCACTTCCCATCTCTGCTTTGATGTGTCTTGCCTCCGCACTTGCTGGTTTGGAAAAATATAAAAAGAAGAGGGAAAAGAACACATTGGTACATGCGGAGAAAAGGAAATAAACTGGAAGGAGAAGTGTCCAAAGTTGGATGCACACTCTGCTGTTGTTACCTGTTATGACTGCTCAGATTCTTGCCTGGGGTACCTGCTGTGGTCAGTGAAGCCGACACCAGGGCACATTCAAATCTTGCAGTCTTATGCCGAGACGGGAAAGCTCGACCCATCCCCAACCAGTACATTCATTAGCAAGAGGAAGTATTAAATAAACAGCCTGGACGTGGTTGGTTGCAAAAAGACAGATAGATGGAGATCTTCTAACCCCTGATCAGCCTTCTTTCTGATTCTGAGTAACTGCGTGTGACACCTGCAGACTGAAATAATTCTTCTTAACAACTTTGAAAAAAAAGCATGGTGCCCCAGATTTACTGCTCTGTTTATGTTAACAGCACTTTTGAAAATAGATACACTCACACAGATAGCAAGACATCTACTCAGTGATTTGTGTATTGAAATTCTGAGTGGTTTCTTTCTTTTTCATTTTTTTCCAGCACGCTCCTCTCAGTTCCTATCTTTCATATTCTTTCTCTGTGCTCTGCATTATCTGTTTCATATGCTCTTCACATTTCAAAATAGTCTCAGTTATAATTTCCCTGAGCAACACTTCTGCCTTGAAATTAAAGAACAATTTGTATAACACATCTCTATTGAATTTCTAATAAAAATGTGAATAAAAACTGCCTATGAATATGGGCTAACTACCCATCCACAAATAGACTTGTGATTAGTGTAGGCCTGTGGTTCTCAGACCTGGCTGGACATGAGAATCACCTGAAGAGCATGTACGAAATACCTATGCCCAGGCCCCTCTTCAGATCAATTAAATCAGGATTTCTGGTAAGAGGCCTAGGCAAGAATATTTTCAAAGCTCCCCAGATGATTTTTAAATGCAGCCAGAATTGAGAACTACTAGAAGAGTATAAAAATAGTGCCAATATCTAATCAACTAAAATAGTAAACTGTAGTAAATATAATTTACCTCAATTTAGCAGGCAGTGCCCAACTTTATGTCTAAAGTTCAAAGAGATACCAGCTGCTCTAAATATAAGGCTTGACATTTTAACACATGATGCTAGCCTGAGCCAGGGATCAGCAAGCTTATTCTGTAAAGGGCCAGGCAGTAAATTAAAAAAAAATTGCCAGACACATGTAGTCCCTATCTTATATTCTTTGTTTTTTGTTTTGTTTTGTTTTTCTGTCCCACAGCCTTTTAAAAATGTAAAAACCCCTGTACACAAACAGGCCACTATCTGCATTTGCTCAGAGGACCACAGTTTGCCCACACCTGCCCTGGGCAAATACATTGTGATGCTGTAAACATTTTTCTCTGTTTTCTCATAAACACTTCAGGAGATCCAAACTAAAATGAATTATCCATACATTTCTATTATGTCTATGGAAGAATAAATTGAAACTAGTTTAAGGGATTAGAGTAAAAAGCAAGTAGTGGCTGGCATGGTGGCTCACCCCTGTAATCCCAGTGCTTTGGGACCGAGGCAGGAGGATTACTTGAGGCCAGGAGTTGAGACCAGCCTGGGCAACATAGCTAGATGCTACGTCTACAAAAAATAATTTAAAAAAATTATCTAGGCATGTTGGCATGTGCCTGTAGTCCTAGCTACTTGGGAGACTGAGGTGGGAGGATTCCTTGAGCCCAGAGGTTTGAGGTTACAGTGAACTATTAAAGGTAACTGCAAAAACTGCAATTACTTTTGCACCAATCTAACCGTGCCACCGCACTCCAGCCTGAGTGACAGAGTGATACTCTGTCTAAAAAACTAAAAATAAGCCCCAGAGTATTAAATATTTTTAATTTTATTAGTGGCATTAAAAAACTGTATGTTACAGTATGTTACTGTATGTCATTACACAATACATTATAAAGCTCAGTTTTTATTATTTAACTAATTTATTTACTTGTTTTTGAAACAGGGTCTCAACTGTCATCCAGGGGGGAGTGCAGTGGTGTGATGATGGCTCACTGCAGGCTCAACTTCCTGGGCTCAAGTGATCCTCCCACCTCGGCTTCTCAAGTATATTATTTATATATATAATATACAGTCCAGAGCCACCATGTCTGGCTAATTAAAAAAATTATTAGTCTCAATATATTGCTTAGTCTGGTATCCAACTCCTGGCCTCAGGCAATCCTCCCACTTCAGCCTCCCAAAGTGTTGGGTTTATAGGCATGAGCCACTGCACCCAGCCAAAGTTCAGCTTTTTTTTTTTTTTTTTAATCTGAAATAAAATGAAATCTGGCTCTGCCAGGTGTGGTGGCACCAGCCCATAGTCCCAGCTACTCAGGAGGCTGAGGTGAGGGGATGGCTTGAGGCCAGGAGTTCAAGTTCAGCCTGGGCAACACAGTGAGATCCCACCTCTTAAAAAGAAAAAGGAAAAGAAATCTGACTCCAAAAATGAGAAAGAGAAGAGGACGATAAATAATGTGATAATAATGACAATATTTACTGGACTTGGTGAGTTTCTTGTCAAAAATAATTCTAGGCTCTAAAGAAATAAATCATAGCCTTCAGTGAAGCTATTAACAACTATTTGTGTAAAGGAAAACAGTAAGGGTCAGAATAAGGGGACTGAGTGGCTTTTGGGCTAGTGTGAAAGTACTTGATAGACTCTGGCTGACCAACAGTTGTAAATAACGGACACTTCAACCACAAGACACTGCTACTGAGTGAAGCGGGTCAAATTCTGTCCAGTACAGGGATAGGTTTCAATGACCAAACAGGAAATTATTTATATATATTATTTCCTTTCACACAAACCACCACCAGATGTGGCACTACCCAAAGCCCCAAGAGCATAGAGATGAAAGACAAAGCTTGGAATTTGCAGTAAGTTCTTGGGGCTGTTAGAAGGAGACTTTTATCTTGGAATCATAGGAGAGGCAGCTAAGTTTGTGCTTTGACTAGGAACATTCATCCTAGTTCCAACAACTTTGAGAAGATTAAATCCAAGTAAGCCTCCCCTCAACCCTGTAGTTATTAACAAAAAGATTTATAGTGAAAAAAGAATGAAAAACAGTACTCAGGGAATGTTTATGTTTTATGCCCATTTTACCACTGTCCTTTTTAGTCTCTTGTGGTCCCTCCTCTCACTGCCAAATCATTATCCAGGAATTACCCCAAGCACGGTGCTGCCCATCTAGTTTTCCCATTTGTTTCTCAGCAGTTACTGTCTACATTTTACCAAAGTCAATGTCAGTTACAACAAGCAGCTTTCTGAGGACACGTAATCAACATCCTCTCCATTTGTGAGGATGCTGAAACGTGGACACATTGACCTAAATTACTGTAATTAGGGCAGGTCACTAAATGGCAACATTTTGAGATAACATCACCTTTTATTCCGTGTTACCCACCTAACTGGTCTTGAGAGTCATTTCCAGATAAACATTACTCTGTAAATCAGAGACCAAATACCTGGCATTTAACATAAAATTCTGCACTGTTCATGGATGGACATATTTTGAGGCATGGATGGAGACTTCTCCATTTCCACAACTCTGATTAGATTGAAAGAAATCCTCTGAAACTAATCTAGAGGACTCCTGTTCACTCACACCCTCTTTCAAGATCATTCACTCAAAATATTAACTACAAGATCTTAACCTTTACTGTACATGTGAACACTCTAGTGATTCACTTGATCTTCACTGAGTTAACCTTGTTTTCTAGTTGGTAAGTTAGGCAAAGGCTAATTTTCAACTGAAGATAGTACTCTTCTTTCCTAAACTGCTAGTCTTTGCCTCACACTTGTTGGACAGCTGACACACAATACCATGAAATGAACACCCTTTAAAACACAAAGAGCCAGATGCCATGGCTTGTGCCTGTAATCCAGCACTTTGGGAGGCTGAGGTGGGAGGATCACTTGAGCCCAGGGAGCTATGATCTTGCCACTGCCCTCGAGCGTGAGGAACAGAGTGAGCCCTGTCTGTAAACAACAACAACACACACATCACACATTCACAAAAAAATGCTTTGTAACTGGACAAGCTCTTTGGGATTACTGAGTGGCTTAGGCAGTGCACTGAAAAGAAAATAAAAAAAAGAGGACTATTGGTTTTTGGTCCTTTTCTCCAACTTTAGGACCCAACTGTCTATTTATACAAACAGTCTAGACTTGTTATCTTGCCACATCACGTCTCAGAAATGTAAGTGGAGAGAAACCAGTTTGGCAAGATAGTAAGGGAACAAGATAATGGGTTTAAATGATGAAATAGGAAATCCGTTCCTGGGTGGTGTTTGGCGGTTTAATGCTGCAAGGGGTGGGTGTGGGGAATATGTACTGGTGGCAAGGAACAATCTGCACATTCGGTTCATGAGTGAGAGTAGAATGAGTAGGACAGTCATTGTGGATCGATTTCCCTTCATATTGCTTGCTTGCTAAATAGTAGATATACTAATTTTCATTAAAAAAGTTATTTTAATGATGTGCTGAAAAAATAAATAATAAAATGTAGTACAATTACAGAATAGGTTACTACCTTTATTCCCTGTGTAAGCCTTAATATTTGGTTTTAGTTAACCGTTTCCATGATACAATTTCTATCTCAAAGTCACTGAAGGTTTAACTATGTAATTGTGCTGTGCTTTTGTTTTTGTTCAAAATCCTTCATTAGATCTTGAAGTGTTAAGTGGAGCTTAAATAAGAGCTATTGCTTCCTGTCTCTTCTATGGTGTGGTCAGTCAGTAGCTAATGGAGAGTGGAACAAAGTGGTGCTATTATGCAATAGGAATTGTCTAACAAGAGATTGCTATCAAAGATAGAGGCAGGTTCTAACAAAAAAGTTACATAACTGTTGCCTTTTTGAACCAGTAAAATGAATATACTACCTGTGAGATAATATTAATTTCTAAAAAGAATAGGTTAGAGCAGTAGCTCACACCTGTAATCCCAGCACTTTGGGAGGTCGAGGTGGCAGGGGGGTAGAATCACCTGAGGTCAGGAGTTCGAGACTAGCCTGGCCAACATAGTGAAAACCTGCCTCTACTAAAAATACAAAAATTAGAGGGGCATGGTGGTGGGTGCCTGTAATCCCAGCTATTCAGGAGGCTGAGGCAGGAGAATTGGTTAAACCCAGAATGCAGAGGTTGCAGTGAGCCAAGATGGCATCACTGTACTCCAGCCTGGGTGACAGAGAAAGACTCCATCTCAAAAAAAAAAGAATAGGTTGGGAAAACAAAGTTAAAAAATTTTAAACATTTTCTTCGGTCTGCTAAGTTGGTAAAAATGTAAGTTTATTCTGAAACCCTCATGCTTGTATGATCTTGAAGAGCTATTGAAGATGAAAGGCTTAGTATCCTAGATTCATAAATTATTCAATTACTTAAAAATATTATTATTGCTAGAACTCATTGTTATACAAAAAATATTTCCTGCTCCAAGTGTTCATAATTTGTGTGAAATGAGGCTAAATGAATCTCTACACCAGCTGTTAGTCTCTTTCTGAAATAAGAATCAAGCTAATGAGAAAATGAAGTCCATGGTCTTCTGTATTTTTTTTTTTTCTTTTCATATAGACTCCATTAAGACAGAATTGGAATACTTTGATGGTGTCACTTGTGATGTCTGGTGTAGAAACTTGGACTAAAGTGGCAATATCACTTGTGT
>NW_022436952.1:4234374-4236991 GCF_009761245.1 Sapajus apella | reverse complement strand
TTTTTTTTTTTTGAGACGGAGTTTCGCTCTTGTTACCCAGGCTGGAGTGCAATGGCGCGATCTCGGCTCACCACAACCTCCGCCTCCTGGGTTCAGGCAATTCTCCTGCCTCAACCTCCTGAGATTACAGGCATGCACCACCATGCCCAGCTAATTTTTTGTATTTTTAGTTGAGACAGGGTTTCACCATGTTGACCAGGATGGTCTCGATCTCTTGACCTCGTGATCCACTCGCCTCGGCATCCCAAAGTGCTGGGATTACAGGCTTGAGCCACCGCGGCCGGCCATTGTAAATTCTTAAAGTATAGGGGCTTGACCTTAACTCATCTTCTAAACAGCTTTGATATGGGCCTGGCACATAGAGAACTCAACAAATGCTATCTGGATAAAAGAAATGATTAGCAAGGCTAGAAGCCCTGTTGCCCAACACCTGCACTTTTTGCAGGCTGGTCTTCACTTCAAGGCCTTTTTATCCATCTGCTTGCTTCCAGAAAGTCCTGCTTCCCCATGCAGGCGGGTTTGTCCACAGGCTTGGCTCTCACACTACACTGCACTTCGATTTACAATAAGCATTTGAAGAATGAGTGCCGTAGGCACAACAGCAATGGAGCATCATCTCTTTACAAGTGAGGGATGAAGGCATAAGATGCACTATACTGGCTAGGCTCAGAATGGAACCCCATGTCCACACTGGACTCCCAATTTCAAGAAGAAAACAAATGGAAATCATACATGGAAGGGTGCAAAATAGTTAAAGAATTGGCTTATGTTGGATTAAATATTCTGTAAATTTTGGCCTCAGGAAAAATTATAGAAAGTATCTGAAACATAAAAGATAGACTAACATATGGACTGAGATGCAGTAACTTGATTAAGCTGTGACTTTACACATTTATAACCTGAAACCACCATTACAACATATTTGTTTGAAAAAAAAAAAAAAGTCAAAACTTGCTGACTTAGTTAACCCTTTATCTTTTTTTGCTGAGACTTAAAGTATGGTGCATGCATCCACCAAACCACCCTATGAAATGCAAATTAACCCAACCTCTGTATTTCAGCATTTCCTGAATCACTTAATACCACTGAAGATAGCTAAAATATTACTTTGATATTTTCCTTACTTGAAATTCCTAAAAAAGATTGTGAGAATGGCAAGTAAGGTAGTGACCTTACTTCAAAATCTGTAATTTTGAACTTATTGTTTATAGAGTGTAGTTTTCTGATCTTCCCCCCTCCTTCCAGGAGACTCAGGACACACATATATGCATATATATGTGTGTCTATTAGTATGTGTGTTACTATATCTCTTTTGCAAGCCAGATGATATATAACCTTTAAGAAATATAGCTAATCAAGGTTAAAAAGTAGAAAAGGTATAAAAGACCCAAATGTCCATTAACTGATGAATGGATAAATAGAAAGTGGCAAATCTAAACAATGGAATATTATCTAGCCATAAAAAGAAATGAAGTACTGATAAATGCTTCAGCATATATAAATGCCTCAAAAACATTATGCTAAGTAAAAGAAGCCAACACAAAAGGCCACATATTGTATGATTCCATTTATGTGAAATGTCCATAACAGGCAAATCCATATAGGCTGAAAGTAGGCTGGTGGCTGCCTGGAGCTAGAGGGAGGGGGAATAGGGAGTGACTGCTAATGGGCACAGCACTGCTGTTGCTAGTGGTGATAATGTTCTGAAATTAGATAGTGGTGATGGTTGTACAATTTTGTGAATATACTAAAACTATTGAAATGTGCACTTTAAAAAGGTAAATTTTATAGTATGTGAGCTATATCTCAAATTTTTGAAAATTAAAAAATATGACTAATCGTGGTTGGGCGCAGTGCCTCATGCCTGCAATCCCAGCACTTTGGGAGGCTGAGACTGGTGGATCACCTGAGGTCGAGAGTTCGAGATGAGCCTGACCAACATGGAGAAGCCCTGTCTCTACTAAAAATACAAAAAATTAGCTGGGTGTGGTGGCACATGCCTGTAATCCTAGCTACTTGGGAGGCTGAGGCAGGAGAATCGCTTGAACCTGGGAGATGGAGGTTGCGATGAACTGAGATTGCATCATTGCACTCCAGTCTGGGCAACAAGAGCAAAACTCTGTCTCAAAAAAAAAAAAAAAATACTAGTCACAAAATTGTGGTGAATTTTAAGTAAGTCACTGAATTTTAGGTGAGTCTCAGTCTTGTGACCTCTAAAATGAAGAGGTAGGGTCAGATGCTCTCTTTCATTCTAGCTTTAAATATTAGTAATTAATTCTACTTGGAATAGGACAGATTTTCATAGCTTAGGGATCTCTCACAATAAGAACTTTGCCTATTGTCTGAAATACAGAACTGCAAGTAAAGATGCCTACATTCTATTCTTGATCAAGTACTGCCTGACTCCCATGAAGCAGGTCACTTAAGATGTCAAAACCTGGCCGGGCACGGTGGCTCAAGCCTGTAATCCCAGCACTTTGGGAGGCCGAGGCGGGTGAATCACGAGGTCAAGAGATCGAGACCATCCTGGTCAACATGGTGAAACCCCGTCTCTACCAAAAATACAAAAAAATTAGCTGGGCATGGTGGTGCGTGCCTGTAATCCCAGCTACTCAGG
>NW_022436952.1:4196208-4234274 GCF_009761245.1 Sapajus apella | reverse complement strand
AAAAAAAAAAAAAAAAAAAAAAAGATGTCAAAACCTTTCCTAGCAAGCAGACTCAGATAAAAACAAAACAAAACAAACAGAAGAAGATGTAAAAACCCAAATATTAGGTTTGTTTTTCTTTTTATTTTATTAATTAAGTTTTTTTAGAGATGGGGGTCTCACTTTGTTACCTAGGCTGGGCTTGAGCTCCTGGGCTGAAATAATCCTCTTACTTCAGCCTCCTTAGTAGCTAAGACAACAGGTGTGTGCCACTGTGTCTGGCCTGTTTGTTTTTTTTATAAGGGAGTAAACACTTCTTTTTACTTGGATATGCTTTATCCAAGTAAGTTGGATTTCCTTTATCAAGTTAGAAATCCAGCTCCTTGATAAAACCAGAGATACCATTAGGATAAAAAGCAGAAGCAGTGCAAACCAACAGAATTCAGTTGGCCAGCTCCTAACATCATACGTTTTATCTAAAACACAAGTTTTCTCTCACGCAAAATGAGGGCAGTTTAGTCATTTCTACTCCATTTTTCCTGAGTTTCATGTTATTTCTGTCATATTTTTGTAATCTTTCTGCTTTAGGCTATTCAAACTACTCAACTTCAACAATTGCTGTCAAACACTAAATCCCATGAGGATTTGTACCTATTCTAAATAAGCAATTGGTACAAGTCACCAAATAAAAATGTCAGACAACCCAAACTGCAGAACCAGGCTGATAGCCAACTCCATGGGACAAAGGACAGCTGCAGAGATGTGACACAAAAAAGTTTCAGGCTGTTTCAACTAAAGAATGAAAAGAAAATAAAACACAATTGAGATATAGAAGAACATCTAGTGGTTCAACCAAGTGCCAGTAGGCATCTACTTCAAATCACTGAATAAAACAAGAAATCCCCAAAGCCAAATGGAAGCATCACAATAAATAATATGAATAGACAAGGATATAAATTGGGGCCTGTGCAAAGAAAATTCTTGTAGTTTTCATTGACTCTTCCCTAGCCACTCCCCAACCTCTTCTACTCTCCGTCTTTGCCTTTTCTATAAATAGTAACTCCATTCTTCATCAATCTGTTAGGAAATCTTGTTGACTCTGCCTTTAAATATATAGAGATTTAGAATACTTCCCACCACCTCTACTACTAACAAGATACAATTTTCTCTTGCTTGAACTATTGCAATGACCTCCTAACTGGACCCCCCAATTTCCAACCTTGCCCCAAATACAATCTCTTCTCAAAAGCAAGTAGACGGATTCTTTCAAATGAGAAGGCCAATGATGTCACCTCTTTATACAAAACCCGCTAAAGATTTTCAGTTTCACTCAGGGTAAAAGCCAAAGCCTTTACAATGGCCTGCAAGGCCTGATAAGATCTGGTTTCCCATTTCCTCTCTGGCTTCAGGTCCCATTACTCACTGTGTTACAGCCACACAGGACTATGTACACTTCTTCAAATTTGTGCCCCAGGACCTTTGCTCTTGCTGTTCCCTAGTTACTTGCCAGGCTCACTCATCCTGTTAAGAAGCCTGTTAAAATGTTACCTCACTGAAGCCTTCCCTGATTCTCACCCTCCTCAGTAACTGCTTCATTTTTCTCAATAGCACTTACCACCCTCTAACCTTCCAACATACAGTCTGCTCATTTACTTTCTTTATAATCTATCTGCCCCCAGCAAAATATAAACTCCACGAGTCTTTTTACTTCCTATCATATCCCACCACCCAGGAGAGCAGATGCTCATTAAATGTGTGTTGTGTGAACTCACCAGTGTCCCCTGGGTCAGTGCTCTGAAGAAATGTACGGCAGCGCTCCTTGTGCTCCTCAAGGGAACTTCTCTGCTTGTAACTCCTTCCACAAAACTCACATTTGTAGGGTTTCTCCACTAGAAGGAGAACATAAGGGGCACTCAGTGACCCTCAGGTGTTCCATACAGGTCAGGTATTGGGGCTCTGTGACAACTGTTCATTAGAAATGAGACTGCTGAGTGAAGCCAGAGTATTTAAATACTTTTGAATCTGTATTTTCAATTTGGTAAGCTTAAATAAGGTCATGGTTTATGATTAATTATTATGTCAGAGTATTCTTCAAAAGGATTGCCTCCTATCACAAATGAAAGAATTTGGATTTAGTGATTACCACTTAGCATAGTGTTTTAGATCCAGGTCAAATCTTATTTCTTTAGGAAAAAGAAAATAGGGCCCTTTTATTCTTTAACGAGGTTAATGTAGTATAAGCAATGAAATAGGAAAGGATTCCTTATTTTGGACATCCATCTGGCTGTAAGTAAAGATTGCTATAGTTTGTGGGAGTTAGCCATTCAGCTAGAAACTGATGGCCTTTTCAGAACATTGACATATTTGAATAAATTTAGCTCGTCCTTGCCAAGTGGCTATAGCAAAGTCTAGGCTATGATAAAAACTGAGCTAATTAATTAAGGAATTTTTTGTTTTTGAGATGGGGTCTCACTCCATCACCCATGCTGGAGTGCAGTGGCACAATCACAGCTTGCTGTAGCCCCAACTTCACAGGCTCAGGTGATTCTCCCACCTTGGACTCCCAAAGTGAGAGGATTACAGGTGTGAGCCATTGCACCTGGCCGGGATATTTTTGAATAATAGAAATAAAAATACTCTGGGTGCAGTGGCTCACACTTGTAATCCCAGCACTTTGGGAAGCCAAGTAGGGCAGATCACCCGAGGTCAGGAGTTCGAGACCAGCCTGCCCAACATGGCGCAACCCTGTCTCTACTGAAAATACAAAAATTAGCTGGGAGTTGTGGTGGGCATCTATAATCCCAGCTACTAGGAAGGCTGAGGCAGGAGAATCACTTGAACCTAGGAGGCAGAGGTTGCAGTGAGCCGAGATCGCGCCACTGGACTCCAGCCTGGGTGACAGAGCAAGACTGTCTCAAAAATAAAAAAGAAATAAAAATGAATTGTAAAAATGACTTCATCTAAATGTCTAAAATGAAGGAAAAGTTTCACCCATACAATTCAGGCAACCGTATTCTGCCAACTTCCCAAATGCTTTATTGCTTGAAATATGTAAGTAATAACTTCAACTATCTGTTCAAGTCTGGTCTTTCTGATTGTTGATAAAATATACTCAATGCATTTGTCAGTTTTATGGGCTAAAATTTTTATTTTTGAACTCCTCTTGTTCTGTTTAAAACAGAGGCTTTGGGATTTAAAGCACTAAAAGATCCTTATGGAATCCTAAATTAAAACAAATGCAGGTTTGCTAGGGCTAAAAATGTTAAGTTTCTGCATAAATTGGGTCCTCTAGAATCTGTCTTTAAAATGCCTGCTATTGTTTCTTACTTGAAAAAGGCAACAGTAGAGAACTATTCTAATTTTTTCGAACCAAACTCATCCTTAATTCATTACTTTGAAAAATGAGCTGTAAAAGAGAGAAACCCTTCATTTGCCAATTATGATCTCTCATGGTGGGTTTTGTTGGGGTTGATTTGCTTAATCCTAGTGGCTGAATTATAACAAGTTTCAGGTTTGGGGCTAGGTTTTAGTCAAAGCAGTACACGTGAACTGACATAAAAACAAACTTTTTTTTCCAATTAAAATTTTGCCAGATAACATCAAGAACATGAGGTCCCAAATTTGAAAATAAACTCAGTCTTATTTTTCTAGGAAGGAAATTCTTAATCTTGAAAAAAGAAAGTATTATCTTGGTCAAAATAAAGAGTAAAAACATCAAGACAGCACATAGCTTTTTATGAATCCTTACTGCTGTTCATCTTTTAGAGATTTAAAATAAGTAGGTTGGCTAGGCATGGCAGCTCATGCCTGTAGTCCCAGCACTTTGGGAGGTCAAAGTGGGAGGATTGTGCGAGCTCAGGAGTTTGAGACCAGCCTGAGCAACATAATGAGACCTCATATCTATTTAAAAAAAAAAAAAAAAAAAAAAAGTGGGCTGATCAAGAGGAAAGTTGGATTTAAGAAATTTATCCCTAATGGCCAAAAAGTAGCCCCCAAACAATGATTTATGTATAGATTAGTTTTTCATAATTTACAAAATTGTACATCATTTGCTTGTCTAGTCTTTTGAATGGAAAGAGTGTGTGTGTGTGTGTGTGTGTGTGTGTGTTAGGAAAATAATCTTTTAATAAAGTTTACCAGAAGAAAATACTGATGGCTATAATTTTCTCACAAAAATTAAAAAGACATTTTTATAGGGTGGGCTCTTCCTATCTGACTGTGGTGTTCTCTAGGGATGCATGGATGGTGAGGAGATGATCATCTCCACGGAGGCAGATGGAGAACAATTAATGCCTTAATGGTAGTGTAATTAGCCCTAGAGGTCTCTGCTGTTGTAACCCTTCAGAACAAGAATGACAGATTGAAACCTTCATACTTAACTCTTTCTAGTTTCCACATGGGCTCTGAGGAATGCAGTTACTAGACATGGAATGCTCATTTCTCTCACTTACCAGAATGTGTCCTAAGATGCCCAGTGAGCGCATCTCTTCTTTGGCATGCATAGTTGCAGAGGTGACACTTAAAAGGTTTTTCCCCTGTGTGCAGTTTAATGTGGCGGAGGAGGTTACCTTTCTGAGTAAAAGATGCCCCACACTGATTACATTGGAATGGGCGTTCACCTTTAAAAAGGACAAAAAAGGAGATTTCTGATCACAGGCAAGTGGAGAAGGATATGCACAGATTAGATGCCTAGGGCAAAAGCTCATCTTTTAAACAGTTACTGTTCACATTGGGATCAGTTGGGAGCTGCATTTCAAGGCAAGCATAAGACTTACTTATGAAATCTCCTCTCTAGAAGAGAAAACGCACCTACCTAGCAAGGCTATTTTAGGTATCATATTGAATCAGAGCAAAGAAACAAGAGTAGCTCTAGAAGTGCTTTCTAGATGTAAGTTTTTTCTTTTTTTCCCCCGCCCCAAGATGGAGTCTTGCTCTGTCGCCCAGTCTGGGGTGCAGTGGCACGATCTTGGCTCACTGCAACCTCCGCCTCCCATATTCAAGCGATTCTCCTGCCTTAGCCTCCCAAGTAGCTAGGATTACAGGTATGCACCACCGTGCCCAGCTGATTTTGTATTCTTAGTAGAGATGGGGTTTCACCATGTTGGCCAGGATAGTCTCAAACTCTTGACCTCATGGTCCACCTGCCTCAGTCTCCCAGAGTGCTGGGATTACAGGTCTGAGCCATGGTGCCTGGCCCTAGATGTAAGTTTTAATATTACTTGGTACTCCTTTTTTTTTTTTTTTGAGACAGGGTCTTCTTGCTCAGGCTAGAGTGCAGTGGTGAAGAGGCTCACTGAAGCCTCAACCTCCTGGGTTCAGGTGAGCCTCTCACCACAGCCTCTAGGATAGCTGAGACTACTAGTGTTTGCCATCATGCCTAGTTAATTTTTTAGTATTCCTTTTGAATATAATCTCCTTTGAAAAAAGAGTCACAAACTAAAGTCCTAACAAGGTGCTGACGGCTAGAAAATCTCCTTTTTAAAGTCTTCATATGAGATGTGGGATGGAATCTACTGGCTCAGGTACGATGCTTGCGTTTGTCTGCATTTCTATAGACCGCCTGTTTATTGTCTGAAGATAAATTCTTTTAAACCGGAAATAAAAACTATATCCTTTCATTTACCAAATTGGAACCCAATACGATAAGAAGATCTGCTCTTATTAAAAATGTTATGCAAAAATATGTGAAAGATGGCTAAGAAGCAAATCACACAATTCAACTCCTACTTAGAAACTGAAGAAAAAGTTTTTGGCTGACCTAGAACACTGTGCTCTCTACAGTCTTTTTTTATCATAGCATTTGCAATATGTTTGCCAAATGCATGGCAAGGCAGGAATAAAAAGCACCGAGTTAATGGCAATGCAGAAAGAGATACATCAGCATTACAGAAAAATCAATGAAAGTAACCAAAAGTTCCAAATTCCACCACTTCATTTCCACAGCCTAATAATGGCTGCATTAGGACAGTTTTCGGAAGAATGCAAAAAGCAGACTATTTACCAGTATGGCTTCGCTTATGAACCATTAAGACATTGAAGCTGATGCAGGATAATCCACATACATCGCAGTTCATCTTTCCACTGGTTGGCCTGCTACTATCGAATGAGACAACATGTCTCTCCAACTTAATGTTTTCATATTCATTATATTCTCTTGAATAGCTATAAGGGATTTCAGGCTCTTCTGCATTTCCCGTGGGCTCTGGCTTTAAAACATTCTCATCTCTTTCACTGTATTCATCTTTCACTTTCATTGAATCATCTGCAGGGAAAAAAATGCAAGAAATGAACAATGACTATACTTGAAGCTATCAAAGCAGCTCATATAGCAGAGACCCACAACTGACAAATACCAAATGAAGCTAACAAAACTCTGTACATCTACAAAACAAGAAAGCACCATTAGCATGAGCACACATTATTTAAATTCAGAACCACAGTCAGAGGAAAACACACATACTTACACACATAAAAACAGATGATAGTGTTTTATGCTATCCAGAAAAATACAGATAATAGATTTTAGCTAAGTCTGCTCAAAGTGGCCATGAAACAAACATTGAGCAACTCTTCTCCAGTACTAGGGGAGAGGACGGGTTCTCAGATCTAGTACTTTTTTTGGTGGCTGCAGTTAAAAAGGCAAAGTGATGTAATTTTAAGTTTCAAGGAGAAAATATTGTTTGAATCCTTCAAATGCATCCAGTGTAAGCCATCAAGATTAAGAGTTGAATAGTTAGTGTAGTTTTTCTAATTTTAAGCCATGCTTTGCCTCTTCCTCTTCCACGTATATGAATTGCTGAAACACATCTTATCTCTGTCTCTCTTGGAGCTGATAAAGGCACAACATTGAATGTAGAGGAAGTTGTCAGTACTAATGAAATAGTGTTGACAAAGACAAAAGGAAAAGTAATTCTTTCATATAACCTAAAGAATCACTTTCATCGACACAGGTAAATGGGGCTCAGTCTAAATAAGGGGAAGGACCCTTAGGTCCCAAGTTAGGGAGGACTAAAGGACGAAAGGATTGTATAATAGGACTGGATAGGAGAGGAGGGACTGGCTCAAGTGAGTTGGCTTACCAATTACTATCTTAAGAGCTGTAATGTAAATAAATGAAATTTAAAAGAAGAGCTGTAATACTCTTAATGAACAGCATAAGAACATATGAAGAACACAGAAAAAATAAGAACATAAGAAACAAAGAAGACAAATTTATGTACTTGCACTGAGACTAACAAAACCTAAAAATTTGCCTGATGTAAGAATAATAAACATTTGTAATGGATTTTTCATGTATAAAATATGCTATATAAATGCTTACTTTTTCGAACATTGGTCCTTGGAAATTGAAAGTTGTACTCCCCATGAGGAATCACACATCAATGGAGTGTAGGGCCAGAAGGGAATTTAAGATCATCTAATCCAACCCCCTTGTTTCTCAGATGAGGAAATCTGGGTGCTGAGGAAATCTGAGACGTTTTCAGTCATTTGTCCAAGGTTACATATCTAGTTACTAGCAGAGGTGTGATTAGAACGCAAAACTTATCCTTGAACTATCAATTACTTGGATTTGACCTCACACACTAGATATATAAGGCCTAAGTGGGTTCTTACCAACTATATTACACACCCTCCCATCAATGGAGTAAATGTTAAAACCCAAAACACTCTGAAAAAAGATATTTTAAAAAACTACATCCCTTCCAAAAAACATCAGTAAGTGTTGCTCCTCTTGCCACATAGGAGGAAGTACAGCTGCAGCTGTGCCTAGCTTGCTACCTTCAACCCAAGTTTCAATTTTCACTTCTATCAAGGTTACCTTTCATCTATATTAACTGTGTTTGCTTAATAGAGCAAGACAGGGCCTAACCACCATCAGAGGAGCCAGTGCTGCCACAGTGTTCCACTGCTTCCTACCACAGTTCATGGTTCACAACTTTTCACTCTTTGACTAGCAAAGATGCAGGGCTGTAGGATAAGTCCAGCATGTTTCAAATTTGCCCACCCCGTGGATCTTGGTTATATAAGAAATGATATCTACTTCCTACTTGGAAAGAGGTTCACTTCCTTCTTTCTCTGGATAGGCCTTCCCTGATTTCAAACGGAATTTGTTTGCTTAAGTGGGTTTGTTTTTTTTTTAAGAGAAGGATGCACCTGAGGCTTGTACCCGCCTCCCTTCCTCCATCACTCCAGCTGTGGGTAATATCCCACCAAAGCTTGAGTGCTCTTCAGTTTGCATGTAGGCGTTTAAAAGAACCTCAACGGAAAATTTCAGCTACTGAAAACCAAAAACAGCAGATAGAAAAGGCCAGCAGAAAAGGATCCTTTCCATTTTGGTTAGAAAATGTGAACATGACCAGACTCAGGCCACTCCATGGTCACTGAACTTTAAAATATATTAAGTTTAATGTGTTGGGTCTTTCTGAAAACAGAGGAAATAAGAGAGCTGCTCCCTTCCCTCAGGATTTTGGCTTTAGTTGGCCTGACCTGGAACTCAATACTACACCATCCTGGCTCAAGAGCAGATCTTAGCTTTAGCCCTTTAAGAGTCAGCTGCAGAGTAAGAAAGACAGTATTTGAGACCCAGGGACATAAGGACAGAGGGACAGGGCATTAGAGAAGTCCCTTGGGCTTACATAGTTGCTGGTTTGCCTTTGGAGTCTTACCACTTTTAGATGAATGACCTGGATGACCTCTCTGCATGTTTACTGGGGATCAGCAATTTATTTTTTTTTTATTTTATTTTTTGAGAACTAGTCTTGCTCTGTTGCCCAGGCTGGAGTGCAGTGGCACGATCAGCTCACTGCAACCTCCGCTTCCCAGGTTCAAATGATTCTCCTGCCTTAGCTTCCCAAGTACCTGGGATTACAGGCACGTGCCACCATGCCCAGCTGATTTTTGTATTTTTTTTAGTAAAGACGGAGTTTCGCCATGTTGGCCAGTCTGATCTTGAACTCCCGACCTCAAGTGATCCACCCGCCTCAGCCTCCCAAAGTTTTGGGACTATACACGTGAGCCACTGTGCCCAACCAGAGTCGAATTTATTCTAACAACAACTCTGTTACCTTCTCAAGGTAAACCATAATAAATTGCTGGCGGGCATGGTGGCTCACACCTGTAATCCCAGCACTTCGGGAGGCCGAGGCAGGTGGATCACTTGAGGTCAGGAGTTCGAGAGCAGCCTGGTCAACATGGCAAAACCCCCATCTCCACTAAAAATACAAAAATTAGCTGGGCATGGTGGCTCCCAGCTACTAGGGAAGCTGAGGCAGGAGAATCACTTGAACCCAGGAGACGGAGGTTGCAGTGACCCAAGATTGCACCACTGCATTCCAGCCTGGGCGACAGAGTGAGACTCCATCTCAAAAACAAAACAAAACAAAACCAATAAATTAGAATCTAAGGTATGAATGATATTCCTGAGAGATACTGGGCTTAGTACTCAGCCTCCAAATACAGTCCACCAAAACAACCAGGAAAGGCACTCGCCTGCTCTAATGAAGAGATTCATTCCATTCCCTGGAAGACTTACTGGAGCAGAGAATAGGGGTGTTCTACTTAGAAAATACTAATGAACATGTCTAAAATCAAGCTTGTCATCTTTGAACCCAAACTTGCTTCTAATTTATGACTTATTTATGTTGACAAATAGCATCTCCCTTCTTCTAGTCTCCAAGTCGTGAAACTGTGGAACCTTTTCTCTTTCAATCTCTAAATCAAGTCGGTCTCCAAGATCTATCAACCCTGTGTCATCTGGCTCTCTAGGGGCTAACTCTTCTTTTCCTTTCCTTTTGCAATTTAGTTTCACCTTTCATTGCATCATACCTAAATTCATCCTCTCTCAACATTCCTTTCCAGACAGATTTAAGACACAGGTAGGAAATGCTTACTGCCTCTATAGCCTCAAAAAGGACTCAGAATTCTCTGTAATCTGGCTTCTGCCTTCACAATTCACTGAATCTGCTCCCTTGAAGATCACCAACAATAACCTCCTGACTCCTAGATTCAATGCCTTTTTATATGCCACTCTTCCCAACTTCTTTATAGTCCTCGACACTACTAACTACTCACCATTCCTAGTTCTTCTGCACTCCTGTCCTCCTTCCTTCCTTCCTTTCTTTCCTTTCTTTCTCTTTCTTTCCCTCTCCTTCCTTCTTTTTTCTTTTCTTTCTTTCGACAGAGTCTCACTCTGTTGCCTAGGCTGAAGTACAGTGGCGTGATCTTGGTTCACTGCAACCTCTGCCTCCCAGGTTCAAGTGATTCTCCCGCCTCAGCCTCCCAAATACCTGGGATCAGAGGCACATGCCACCATACCTCCCTAATTTTTTTGTATGTTTAGTAGAGACAGGGTTTCACCATGTTGGCCAGGCTGGTCTTGAACTCCTGAGCTCAGGTAATCCACGTGGCTTGGCCTCCCATAGTGTTGGGATTACAGGCGTGCACCACTGTGCCCCGCCCCTGCACTCGTATTTCTTCAGTGAAACTGTACCTTCTTTCCTTGCCTTTCTCATTGCTTCCTTCTTGCCCCTCTTCTTCCCTCTGCATCCTAAATACTGTCCTTAACCTTTTTTCTTCCCTCTATACCCCTCTTGTATGTCAATGTCATCAATCCTTAAGGCTTCAACTAATATCTTATATGATTAATCCCCAAATATATAACTCTAGGTGTACATTTTTTAGTCCTCTATTTCCAAAGGCTTCCTAGGCATCTTCCCAGTTACTCAGACTAGAATCCTTACGATCATCTTTCCTTTCTCCTTATTGGGCCCCACATTCAATCATTCAGTGGTTTTATCTCTCTGTCCAATCACTAATTTGTTTCTCCACTCCACTATTTTGCATGCCTATTACCTAATTCTCAGACCCTATGACTTTCCCATGATCTACTTACTGCCGTGGCCCCCACACTGTTCTCCCTGCCCCCTTCTTTCTCCTTTCCAGCTCATCTTGCTCATTGCTACAAGATTGTTCTTCCTAAATTCTAGCTCTGGTCATGTCATAGCCCTGTCAAAATTTTTCAATATTTTCCACTGCCACCAAAATAAAGTCCAAACTCAAAAACAAAGAATTTAAAAGGCCCCAACCTATCTTTGGCATAATTATTTTGACTACTTAGATCTTTAACTAAAGAACTTCTATGTAGTTTTAGTTTTGTCCAAATTTATTTCCACTGCCTAAAAGATCTTTCCCCAATATGGCCACAGGTCCAAGTCCTACACATATTTATTTTAGGGTCAAACTAATATGCTATCTCTCAGCTACTATGCCTTCCTGGATCCCCCAGCTGGAAAATACCCTGCTCCTTCTTTCTGGGTTACTTACAAACTCACCTCCCCTAGTCTCCCCCATAAACATGTAAGCTAGCTGAGGACAGAAGCTATACAGTGTGTGTATGTGTGTGTGTGTGTTTAACTCAGAATTCCCTTTGACACTGCTTAACCTGTATCTGTAAGACCAGAGGTTATATGGTTTTAAAATAGAAATTTTGGGGTTCCTACCATAGATTACTAATCTGGGGGTAGAGACTGGAAATAGGTATTTGAAAACATGCTCTCCAGATAAACCTTATGCACAATGGAGTCTGAGAGCCACTGCCTGGAGTTTGAAACAATGCCCTACATAAAGTAGACATTCAATAAATTTCTGGTATATGAGTATATCATTGCATTCGCCTCCTAACTGGCCCACAGTACATGTGACTTCTGTTATATTGCATCCTATTGCCAGAATAATCATGCCGTAGCAATGAAGCTCTTGTTAAAAAACTTTCAGTGATTTCATTTGCTTATAGGATAAAGTCCAAACTCCTTAATGAGGCATTCAAGCACCTGTCCAGAACTTACCCCAGGACTACTTAATCATCTAATTTCTCAGCCTTCTTGAGTCACCTTTCTCTCTATACTAGAACTTTACTATTCAAAGTGAGGTCCTTGGATAAGCAGTTCTGCAATCCCCTAGGAGCTTGTTAGAAATACAGGTGCTCTGGCTGGGCACAGTGGCTCACGCCTGTAATCCCAGCACTCTGGGAAGCCGAAGCAGGCAGATCACAAGGTCAGGAGATCGAGACTATCCTGGCCAACATGGTGAAACCCCATCTCTACTAAAATACAAAAAACTAACTGAGTGTGGTGGTGCACAACTGTAGTCCCAGCTACTCAGGTGGCTGAGGCAGGGGATTCACTTGAACCCAGGAGGCAGAGGTTGCAGTGAGCCGAGAATGTGCCGCTGCACTCCAGCCTGGCTACAGAGCAAGACTCCGTCTCAAAAAAAAAAAAAGAAATGCAGGTGCTCAGGCCTCAACCTAGACCTACTGGACCAGAATTTGCATTTTAACAAGATCCTCAAGATTCTTATGCACATTAAAGTTTGAGAATCACAGTTCTCCAAGCCTCTTCTCCAGCCTCTCCTACACCTAAAATATCCTACCATTTCAATAGTGTTTTCAAACTTCCACATGTAGTTTAAATGCCACTTCTTCCATGCAGTCTTCCTTGATACCCTTAATTAGAAAAAAAATTATGTTTCTTTGTTCTCATACACCTGTCTTATTCTTCTTTATATTTTTAGTCTTTTATAAAGTGAATAAACCTTTTATAGTATGAATAATCTCACATTTGGTTTGTTTGTTCCTTCTTTCTTTCTTTCTTTCTTTTTCTGTCCTTCTTTTTCTTTTCTTTTTCTTCTTTTGACAGAGTCTCACTCTGTTGCCTAGGCTGGAGTGCAGTGGTGCAATCTTGGTTCACTGCAACCTCTGCCTCCCAGGTTCAATTCTAATCTTTTTATAATATATATCACGTTTCTTAGACATACATCTTAAGTTGACACTTAGAAGACTATCAAGAAGCCTCATAGACACTGGTAAAAGTTTATTTCTTAAGTCAAGTGGTGGGCGTATGGATGTTTTCTTATTATTCTTTAAGCTATAACTGTAATTATACTTGCCTTTTTGTACATATGATCTATTTCATAATAAAAAAAAGTTAAAGGCTTCCTGAATACATTTTTTATAACTGAACTTGTGGAGAAAAGAACTCTACCAAACCACAAATTGCTGATAAAGGTAATTGCTATACATTCCCAGAGGTGGGGAAAAGATGTCTAAATTGAATCTAACCCATAGGAAATTAGATTAAACTAAACTTCTTTCTAAAGGAGTTACTCTAGGGTACAGTTGTTCCCATCTTTGTCTATGTTTTGGAGGCCTCTTAGGAAGATGACACACACGAACACACACACACCCCAGAGAGAATTTTGTAGGCTGAAGAGAACAAAGGTTTGGCTCACTGAGGCTGATGCACATGGTTTCATTTCCTGGGGTGATGGTTATCACATGAAAGGCCTGCACTCCAAAGTAGACATTTTTGGTTTCACCTGAGACACTCAAAAACAATGGGTCCTGGAAAGGATCCAACATCTAAATCCTTCAGGGGCAATAGCAGTCTCAGCCAACTGTGCCTCAGTTTGTTTTTACGGGCACATAAAATGCTCAGTTGGAGAGAAGAACCTATCAAAGATGGCAAACAGAACAGGCAACTTGGGTATCTTGGAGAGCATGTTGTTACTAGGAATTTCCCAGTGTAAAAAAGGGGTTCTAAATTTCCACCTTAAACTATGAGATCCGACAATCCAACTCCAAGAAGGACAAAGTTGAAAGTAATATCTTCAGGTTTGCTAGAGACATTATGAGAAGGGACGAAACAAGATAGAGGATGTTAGGGAAGGCGCGGAAGGGTGATGTCATTTAAGTGTTTTACAAGGATCGGGGGTCATAACCATGAAATCCTCAGCACATGCAAAAGTCAACTGGATAACAAAGAAGCTTAATCATCTTAATGTGGCATTTTAATGATGCCACTGATTTGCTATGCCAATTCAGAGATAATGAGGCCCTAATGCTACAGATGTTCAGCCAGGCTAAAAGAAAGGTGGGGGATGGGCTTTTCTAGCATGCCATTTTCTAACTATCCAATTAAACAAATTGTGAAAGCATCTAAATAGTTTACCGGGTTTTGACAGCTGTTAATAGGATTTAGAAGCTTGAAGCACTAAAGAGCAAAATGGGAGATATATGTACTGTAGGTATTCCATCTACAAAGTTTGTTACTGTCACCCAATCTAGCGCAAACAGATTAACTAGAACAGTTTTCCTTATAAAATTAATATCTATACTTCTTTCCCACAATGACCTCTTTGTATTAGGAACAAGAACAGTGAAACGATGGGTCATTTTTGTTTTCTAATTTACATTTTTGTATGTAAAGTAATGAGAGAGAGAAACCGATGATATTTTGAGAACTAAAGAGTAAGGAAAGTTTTAATATTTGCTAACCAGTAAAATTATAAAGCTTCAATGCAAACTAAACTTTTGGTCATCGGTTTATAAAATCCATTATGTTTTCTTTTTTATCTTTTAAAATTGAAAATAATGAACATCTGTTAATTTTGAAAATGCCTATTTTTAAATTAGGAAAAAAGTGAAAAAGGTGAACCAGGCTAACAAGAGACGAAATACTGACATCTCAATACAGGTTTGGATAAAATTCTATAGGTTTAAGTTCTCACTGAAATATATTTTTGGCCAGGTGTGATAGCTCACATCTGTAACTCCAGCATTTCAAGAGGCAGAGGAGGGGGAATTGCTTGAGCCTAGGAGTTTGAGAACAGCCTAGGCAACAAAGTAAGACCCTGTCTCTACAAAAAATCAAAAAGTTAGCCAGGTGTGGTCACGTGTGCTTGTTGTCCCAGCTACACAGGAGGCTAAGGCAGGAGACTCCCTTGAACCCAGGAGGTCAAGTCTGCAGTAAGCTATGTTCATGCAACTGCAGTCCAGCCTGGAGTGAGACTCCCCGTCTCAAAAAAAAAAAAAAAAAAAAAATTAAAGTCATTGGACTTTAAAATTTGCCCTTAGAGAATCTAAACTATGGGAGGCCAAGGCAGTCAGATCGCTTGCGCTTAGGAGTTCGAGACCAGCTTGGGCAACATGGCAAAACCTTATCTCTACAAGAAACACAAAAAAAATTAGCCAAGAATGGTCGCACATGCCTGTGGTCCTCAAGAGGCTGAGGTGGGAGGATCACCTGAGCCTGGGGAGGTCCAGGCCGCAGTGAGCTGTGATCATGCCACTGCACTCCAGCCAGCCTGGGTGACAGAGTGACACCCATCTCAAAAAAAAAAAAAAATCTAAACTGGCTATCAGTAAATCACATCACTTCAAACACAAGATATTAGCATACAAAAAGTTTCCGTTTCAAAGGAACCACCCTCAATTTTACTAATAACATTAATCTTTGCCTTATCTATCAAACAGCTCATTCATGGGCATAATAATAATATTTAAAAAATAATAATTTCAGTGCAATTCTTTACTTCCCCATTAGAACAACAGGAGATTTACTACTTTTACAACAGAAAGACACTACACATCAGCAGTAGGTAAGGTTCCAGCTTCTCAGCTGGGCTAAGCTCTTCAAATGTCATGGGGCCAGGTATAATTCTTTATCCAGAATTGTGAGGACTGAAGGCCATGAAGTATGAAAGGTCTTTCTAAACTATAAAGAGTCTACAAATATATTATTTCATTTCTGCCCCTTATAACAATTACTTTTTCTATTATTTTCATCTACATATTAAACTCTTTTGTATTTATATTTTTGAGAAATAAGTTCTACCTATCAAAAAATAATGGATAAAAATACATTTTTTAAAGAGGTTGAAGTTTTGGATTTGCCTAAACAAAACATAGACTAAAGTATGCATCTGGTAGGAACTTCATTTATAAATCCAAAGGAAAAAAACTTCCTTTTCATTAAAAATTCCCTTGCATAGAATATTCACTCTTAAAAAAAAAAAAAAAAAAAAGCAGTGAAAAAGTTTAAAGGATGTTAAGATACAATTCTTAGTAGAATTTAAAAACTGTCACCCAAATACAATTAAATTGGCTAAAAAAACTTTCTGTCACAATACCAAACTCAGGGTCACAGGTAAAGGAAGGAATGAAAATGTCTTCTATATCTAGAGCATAAGTAGTTCTTGGTGTATACAGCATGTTTTGTGTTATATCACAGTTAGTGTATTTATTTCCCATATAGACTAGGAATATTTTCAAGGTGAGGAGCAGGTTTAAATAATATTTGTGTCGCCAGAACCTGACAAGGGCGGAGTTACTTTAGAAATTGAATGAATGGGCTGGGTGTGGTGGCTCATGCCTGTGATCCCAGCACTCCAGCACTTTGGGAGGCCAAGGTAGGCAGATCACTTGAGGCCAGGAGTTCAAGACCAGGCTGGCCAACATGGTGAAACTCCATCTCTACTAAAAATAGAAAACATTAGCTGGATGTGGTGGCACGTGCCTATAGTCCCAGCTATGCAGGAGGCTGAGACAGGAGAATTACTTGAACTCGGGAGGCAGAGGTTGCAGTGAGGCAAGATCACTCCCCTGTACTCCAGCCTGGACAACAGTGAGGCTCCGTCTCAAAAAAAAAAAAAAAGAAACTGAATAAATGAATGAACTTGGGCAGCCTGAACCAGTTTAGTGATAATAACCAGGCCAGGCAGAGAAGAAGTAGTAAATCACAACATAACCCTAAGTTGTCTATAGATTTCTGATGCTGTCATGCAGTATGTAGTTTCTCTTAATGCATCAGAATAAGGCCCATGCCCGACAGTGATAGCCAGTCCTCTAGTTGACTTCGTTGCCCACTGTGGTCTGGCTTCTGCCCTTCCTACTCCACCATTCTGCAATAGGATGACACTGGCCAGTCCCTGCTTTTTAAACCTCTTTCCTTAGCTTATTCTTTGCTGGTTCTACTCCTACCTCACTTATTTACTTATTCCCTCTATTTACTTCTCTTTCTCTGTCTCCTAGATGTGAATTATCTCCCGGGGCTTATTTCTCGAAACTTTTGCCTTTTCACTTTACATACTCTGTCTCCTGATGCGAGTTTTTATTGCTATTGACTCTCAAGGCCTGGGAAGCTGCAGACATATACTTCCTGACATATACAATCACTTCATGAATTTCCAACACTTATCTCACACTCAACAAGTTGCAAACAAGCTCATTATCTCTCCCATTTCTTCTCTCTTTCCAAATCTACTCTTCCTATAATATTCTCCGTTGTCCTCTCTGCATAGTGGCTGTTTGAAGTCAATGTCTGTATATTATTCTGCTTCTATCAACATTTAGCACTGTGCCTGAAACAGAGCTCAGTGACTACTTACTAAACAAGGAAGGAAGGAAGGAAAGTAAGAAGAAAGAAAGAAAAGCATGAACAACTATACTGCTATTTGCTTCAAATACAAAATTACGGTTGACAGTGTTTTAAAAAACTGCACAGATTGCAATTTTGCCTAAAGCTAGCATATTAGCCCAGGATAGAGGGAAACATTAAATTGTATTTCTAACTTAAGGTATAACAATCAGACCCAAAAGATATAAAGGGTTCTTGGACGAGAAGGAAATGAGTATAAGGATTAAGAATTAGAAGATTCTTGCTCTTTTTAGCATTAAATTAAAAAAATATATATATAAGAAAATAATTTAACATTTGCCATCTTCCTCCCTTCCTTCCTCCCTGGTTTTCAAATAATGGAATTAGAGCACTGAGAGATAATGGAAGAAACTCAGCACTGACTTCTCCTAGGTGAATATACGACATTGAAAGCACACAAGGGAATAAGCTATCTTGTCACTGGAACATGTTCATCCCTGGGGTGAAGTGTAACAACTGCTTAACAGCTGCCCAGTAACATACTTCAAGGCTGCAAGCAAAGATACATCCTAGCTTTACCAGAAACTGTGGAAGAAATATTGTCTGGCAGCATAAAACTAAAATGGAATCTGGCCAACTAAGAATCTATGTCCTTTCTATTTCACATGGCAAATTCTAATGAACCTGGAGAGGTTTCTGGTAACAATATTCAAGTAACATCAGATGGGTATCAGTAATTATAGGGAAAGGGCAATATGGTATTTAACTTATTTTTTCCACTGAAAGTAGAGTTGAATGCCTTTTTTTTTTTTAAGTTTCTGATAAAAGAACATGGGCTTTGGAGTAAGACAGAACCGAGGTTCAAGTTGTACTAACTAGCTGTGTGACCTCAGCAAGTTATTGGACTTCTGTGAATTTTCTCATTTGTGTTGCAATAATGATAATATCTATATCTAATAGGGCTGTTATAGTAATGAAACCAAGTAAAATAATATATATAAAGGCGTAACATAGTAGCTGACACATAATATGTTCATGACCTTGAGATAGGCAAAGACTTCTTAGCTATAACACTGAAAACATGATTCATAAATGAAAATATCCTACAACTCAATAATAAGACAAATAATCCAATTTTAAAATGCACAAAAGTAGTCTTTAGCTTTTCTAAGGTAATAAATAAAATTTTAAAAATGCACAAAAGATGTGAATTAACATTTCACCAAGGAAATTATATGAATGGACAACAGAACAATAAAAAGACACTCATTATCATCAGTCATTAGAGAAGTGTGAATTAAAACCATAATGAGATTCGACTTCACACCTGCTAGAATGGTTACTATGAAAAAGACACAATAAAGAGCATTGGCAAGGCTGTGAAGAAAATAGAAACCTTATCCATTGCTGGTGGGAGTGTAAAATGATACAGCCATTTGGAAAACAGTTTGGCAGTATGGTGGGCAGCCTTCTAAAACCGCCCCTAGCATTCACACCTTTGTATAATGTTCCCCTCCAGTGTGGGCTAGACCTGGGTGATTGCTTCTAATGAAAAAAACATGGAAAAGTGATGGAATGCATCCATTCTGTCTCTCTCTCTCTCTCTCTCTCTCGTGCTTCTTGCAAGCTTCTGGGATGAAGTAAGCTGAAGAACAATGAACTGAAGGCAGTGTCTGGCCAACCTCCAGTGAAGAAATGAGGCCTTCAGTCTAACAGTCTTCAGAAACTAAATCCTGACAACAACCACATGAGTGAGTTTGGAAGCTAGCTGATCCTTCCCTAGTCAAGTCTTTAGATGAGACCATAGTTCAGGTCAATATCTGGTTAGCAGCCTTGAAAGAGACTGAAGGAGAGGACCCAGATACGCTGTGCTTGCATTCCTGGGATAATATGTTTTAAGTTGCTAGAGTTTGGGGTCATTTGTCACACAGCGATCAATAACTAATATAGGGGCAGTTTCTTATAAAATTAAACATAAATTTACCATACAAGCCAATAATTCTATTCCTAGGTATCTGCTCAAAAGCAGTGAAAACCTATGTCCACATAAATACTTGTACATAAAATGTTCATAGAAGTAAAAATGCAAACAATTTAATGTCCATCAAACAGTGAATTGATAATCAAAATGTACCATATAAATACAATTGTATTCTTTTTTTTTTTTGAGACAGAGTCTGACTCTGTTGCCTAGGCTGGAGTGCAGTGGCATGATCATGGCTCACTAGGCAGCCTCGACGTCCTGGGCTCAAGCAATCCTCCCACCTCAGCCTCCTGAGTAGCTGGTACTATTTTTTAATTTTTTTTTTTTTTTGTAGAGACGGGGCCTCTCTCCGTTGTCAGCTACTCCAGAGGCTGAGGTGAGAAGATCACTTGAACCCAGAAGTTTGAGATCAGCCTGGGCAACATAGTGAGATCCCATTTCAAAAATTTTAAGAAAAAATCAAAGAAACAAACTACTGATACATGCAGCAACATAGGTGAACTTCAAAAACTTGATGCTAGGTAAAAGAAGCCAGAAACAAAATATTACATATTGTATTATTCCATTTATATGAAATGCCCAGAAACAGTAACTCTTTAGAGACAGAAGTAAGATTAGTGGTTGCCTGAGGCTGCAGGCAGGAATGGGATCAACTACAAACAGGTCCAAAGGGTTTTTTAGGGTGATGGAAATGTTCTAAAATGTGGTGGTAGTTGTACAACTCTGTAAATTTTCTAGAAAAGTCATTGAATTGAACACTTAAAGGTACATAAATTATAAGCACATTAAAGCTGTTTTAAAAAGAAATCTATACAGATAAACAAAACAAAATAAAATTGATAGCTCTGATACTGACTCTGTCCCAAAAAGAGAATGTTTAGCTACCCATTCACCAACGATTACAAGAAGCATCGTGATTAAGTATAGTTTTCAAGCTATGATTACTTCCATATGACATATGCTCAGAAGACTATCTTTAACTCCTTTTGTTCCTGTGCTACTGATTTCATTCCCTTTCAACAAAATTAACAAGATTTAGCTCATTGAAAAACACAAGGGGTACCTGCTACTTGACAGTAGGAAAGGAGGATTAAAAAATTCAAGTATAGGAGAGTTGGCCTGATTGGACATTTCCCATACTTAGTTATTTTATTATCAATTTCAGACAAATACGTAACTACTGATTTTTGCTTTTTCTAAATTGGGCTAAAATCCATAAGGATCCAGATACATAAGAATGTATTACTTCTTTGTCATATTTTGTGCTTTTATGGACCATACTGTCCCACCTTCTATTCTGTTAATAATTTAGTATGTTTTACTAGGCTGTGATTATTAATTAGTTAATGAGCACTATCTCTGAACTGCAAAGCAGCAGTGGTATAAATGCATCTGGGGAAGTTCTCTGAGGGTTCATTCAGGAAGGTGAGGTGTCTCATAAGACAAAATAAGAAAATAAAGAATTATCTTTTTTATATGATCTCATAGAGAGAATGAACTAGTACAACCTGAAGGACTAGAACCAGAAAATCAAGCTGATGGTAAATAAGGAATAGGTCATATAAAAATGCCAGAGAGAGTTCTGGGCTCCAAGTAAAGAAGAGAGGTAATAATGGACCATTAAATGTTGTTTGTTCAAATGTCGGTGGATGGGAGGTATTACCACAGCCTAGACTGACTTAAAAGAAGTTAACAAAGAGCCTTTCCTATTTTCTCTAGGGCTGCTATGAACTTACTTGAGGAGTAAGAAAGGGTAACAAGGTACTGGCTGAGATTTCTGCTTCTGTAGACGCAGGTGCAGAAAAGCCTGGTTCTAACACATCTTGTCAATGTCTTTAATGCCACCAGACTGATGAATATAGTGAAATATCTATCATGATCCCATTTTTACTTATTCAGTTGACATAATTAGCAAATCTATTAAGGGTAAGGTCACAAATTATTTTTGAATATTAAACCGTGGCTCTCCATATGTTACTGTTTAGACAGCATCACCCACTGCAGAATATATTTTTCAGGACTGTCATTTCTGCAACCTCAAATCTAGATCCAAATGCAGTCAGTTAAAGCAGATTTCAACCAGGCAGCTAAATGAGAAAACATCTGGACCTACCAGTCAAAATGAGAAAGGTCACATGTTAAATCCAGATAATCTTGTTTATTGGTGTTTGAAGGTTATACACCAAGGGCTGGATTACCAGGGTCCTCCTTTAGGCCTAGTACTGACATCTTCATTCACCTGCTGTGTGTGTGTCACTTTAAAATCCAAAGCTTTGAACGTATTGTGTTATTAGTTACCTCAAATGTAATTTTCCTAATTCTGAGCCTGAATACTACGTCAACCTATTGCTAGACTGCTGATTAGATCCCAGGAGAAACCACAGGACAGAACTGTCAGGGGCAGATGATGTCTATTCTTTTAAAAACTGTTTTCCAAATTTCCATTCAGCATTTTTCTATGGATGAAGCAACTGTAATTTTCTCCCTCAAAATTAAGAAAAAGAAAAGGCCTTTGAATAAGCAAGGAATAAAATTAAAAGATTGATGTAGGATTTAGGGATAATGAGGACGAAAGGTGGATTGTATCTATTACATTATTTTTTATAATTAGTGTTCTTTTGTATACAAACAACTGAACCAAAATTTTTGTTGGAAGCAACTCCACATACCAATGCATATAAAACTATTAAGAAAACAGCAACGTCAAGTGTCTTAAGACTTCACATGCTTTGGTCAGGTCTTTTTAATCTTTTCTAGGTTATGAACATCTTTGAGAACTGTACTCTTTGCCTAGAAAAAGGTACACCTACCCATAAACACAAAATTTCACATACTATTGATCGGTTTCTCAAACCCTGAGATCTCAGCTTTAAGAATCTCTGCCTTTGACCTTTAGATAGGCTCGGGCTTACAGACACCTCTGTGCTACATTTTGTATACTTCATATAATAGTGGTAGGTATTTTTCTAATGTTTTGCTCCAGCACCCTTGAAAGAATTTTGAAAAATTATATAACTCTCTTATGCATAGCAGACAATAAGTGCATACTAGGTTGATAACTATAATTTTTCATCATGAGTTTAAATATTTTAAAATGAAAGCATACAGTTCGTGTGTTGTAAATAATGATAGTTTAAACTGTTACCACACCCTTTCAAATGTATCTACTTAGGAATATATACATATTTGTAATTTGATTTACTCCATCATAAATTTAAAAATACATAATAAGCTTTTCAAGAAAATCAGAAAATTTCTCTTTGAACTTCTATTTCCATTTCACTTCCCCCATGGAATTTTATCCTAATGTAGTACTCTTTATATGCTTGAGTCATCTATTGTTCAATCCATTATATGTATCTGCAGCAAAACAAAAAAAAAACCCAATAAAGTAATTTTGTTAACATAAAGTGCTATGTGTCAAAATGTGTTTTCTTCTGGGTTGAATTAGCATTACAATTATTAACATACAATGGAGTAAAACAATATAAGTATATTATAATTTTTGATCAATAATTACCAAATGCAAAAAGTAAAATTTGTTGGGAATGTGTCTCCTAATGAGAAGGATAGAGGGGAAATAATTCATGAAAGTCTGATAAAAGAAATTATCTAACTGATCTATTGTTTGGCATCCTGGACGTACTTACTCCTTAGAGATGGGTGAGAAATGTTCTTTTCTTTTACAAAGTGGAGAAGGAAGGCTGGGCATGGTGGCTCATACCTGTAACCTCAGCAATTTGGAAGACCAACGCAAGAAGATCACTTGAGCCCAGGTGTTCAAGACCAGCCTAGGCAACACAGTGAGACCAATCTACAAAAAATTAAAAAATTAGCAGGGCATGGTGGTGCGTGCCTGTAGTCCTAGTTACTCAGGAGGTTGAGGTTGCTTGAGCCCAAGAGGTCAAGGCTACAGTGAACTGTGATTATCCCACTGCACTCCAGCCTGGACAACAGAGCAACAACCTGTCAAAAGAAAAGAAAGAAGGGGAGGGGAGGGGAGGGGAGGGGAGGGGAGGGGAGGGGAGGGAAAGGAAAAGAAGGGGAGGGAAGGGAAAGGAAAGCAAAGGAAAGGAAAATAAAGGAAGGAGAGGGAGAGAGAAAGAAGGAAGGAAGGAAAGAAAGAAAGAGGAAGAAATAAAGCAAGCTAGTTCAATGGCAGCAGTCTTCTAGGCAGATCAGTTTTAGGAAGAGAGGAAGAGAATATACTGAAGTTGTGGACCTGGAAACTGATTCTCTTAAAATCATTTACTCCCATGCAATCCTTGGAAAGTTTTCCCAGCGTTTGAAGAACACTACTAAAATAAAAGACCCCATTGCCAAAATGTACTCACATGCTGTTCTTCACTTTAGTTAATGAGCCAATACTTACTTAGTGAGCACTTGTGAACATTGCAGGGGATAAATGGATAAATGGATGGTTCGATGGAAAGGCAGAAAGCAAAATGGATAAACACTGAGTGTTTACTATATTCCCAGAACTTTGGCATAAAAGAATACAACTATAAACTGTCCTTGCCATGTCTTTGGGACACAATCAAGTACACAATAAGACCCGGCCACAACACAGTGTGTACAAATTTGGATGTAACAGAATTGCTGATTGCCTCCAGTTGTCTACCCTTGCCCACTTCTCTGACAACAGCAAACTAAAGTTATTATGTTATGGGAATGGATAGGAAGTAACTGCCTCATGATCATTTGGGTCTTTTAAGGTTTAATGTATGGTCAATTGTGTCCAGTCTAAGCTTCACTGTCATTGATTTGTGCTTTTTGTTAACAGTATATACTAAAAAAAAAACCCTGCCAAAACCAAAAAAAAACCCATCTACTATATTTACTATATTTCATTTACTTGTAATAACGTGACCCCCCATATTTTACAAGATAAAATTTCTGGATCCCATCTACTATGTTGTGCAGAGAGCTCATGTACTCTTCTCATCTCTAACACTATTCTCTTTCATGCGAATTACAAAATAAAAACAAAAACAAAACAGAACACCCAAAACCCAAAATCCCTTTGGGCTGACAAATTACAAAAACAAAAAAAAAAAAGATAGTTCTCATGAGCCAGGACAGGATTTCGTTCAGTCTTCAGTCCAGTGGTGTGCTGGTAAATGCTTAACAACCAGCTCAGGATGGGGGAAAGGCTTATTGGTGGCATTTACTGATGTCAGTGGTATAAATACTCCACCATGGCCAATTTCAAGCTACCAACATGGAGTCAGCCAGCATGCAAAATTCCTGAAAATTTAACAAGCAACTATGAGCTGATTCTGGCATACCACTGGGACTCCTCATTTATCCCTCAGCAGGGTATCTTCCTGTAGCTATCAAACTGCACCAAGGTATACAATGACTCGGGTCACCATGCCTGGTGTCAAAGTTTATTTGAACAGCAGAATTCACTTGGCAAGAAAAGCTGCTATGAAAGTTAGCAGGTACATAAGGGTGTTTTATGCATTCTCTTAATCCAGCTGAAAGGAGGCACCGACACTACTGCTTCCAGGATAAAGAAAGCAAAAAGAAGGGAGAAAACTCTCCAGAGGATCCACTAAGGACAGTGGGCCGCCCAATTTTTCTGTTAACCATTGCAACTGCCTATGGCCCTTTTGCAGATGTCAAATATCTTCCTATACATTCCTTTTAGTTTGCTGTGCTAACAGCTTAGTTATGAAAAAACAAATCCAAAGATGTTTTCTGTTAAAAAGTTTCAAGGACCAGGCACAGGGGCTCATGCCTGTAAACCCAGCACTTTTGAGAAGCCAAGGCAGGAGGATCAATTGAGTCCAAAAGTTCCAGAGCAGCCTGGGCAACATAGTGAGACCCCATATCTACAGAAAAAAAAAAAAATTAGCCATGCGTGGTAGCATGCAACTGCAGTCACAGCTACTCTGGAGGCTGGGGTGGGAGGATCACTTGAGCCCAGGAGGTTGAAGCTGCAGTGAGCCGAGATCGTGCCACTGCACTCCAGCCTCAGTGACAGAGTGATTAAAAAAAAAAAGAGATTCAGGGAGCGATGTCTTGGTTTTATCACTAACAGAACTTACCCGTTGGACACAGCACAAGCTGAAAAGCTCTACCCATGGTAAGCACTTACAGAAATCCCCTGTGAGTGAACTTCTGCAGCAGAGCACTGCTGATTTTGTCAGATAACCCCTGCATCCCATGAGTGACAGGTCTTGATCTGGGCTTGAGAGATGTAATATTTTGATAAAAAACGGCACTTCCTTTTGAAGCATACATTTGCGTGTGCTGAGCAGTACCGCGGGAGCCTCAGCCAGTGCCTAGGCGAGGCTGACTCGGTCTCTCCCAGCTCGCTCCAGCCACCCTTCTTCACACATCTAAATGTGGTGGTAATTAGCATCCATAAACCACACATGTGGCTTAGTTTCCCTCCCCCACCCTTTCAAAAGCATCAAAGTAGTTGCACACCTCAAAAGGGCCTGAGACTATGCCATGGAAAGCTACTGAAGATGAGAGCTGTCTCCTAAGAGGGGGAAGAATTATATTTTTCAGCAAATTTTCTAATTAAAGTTCTTATCTTTGATCTAAGCATCTACATTGCACAAGATGTCACAATAGAGAAAATGTAAGGCCTTTCAAAATGATCAAATTCAACTTTTCTCATGAAATCTGGCAAGACCCATAGCTCTTACAGGATGGAAATAATTAAATGCATACACTGATTGATCACCACTGTACAATTCATTAAAAAAGAAATCTATTTCATGATGGGTATCAGATCTATTTGATATTTAGTTGGGGTCAGGAGATGAAGGGTGTACTGTGTTGAACAATGTCCCTTCTAAATTCATGTCCTCCTGGAACCTCAGAATGTGACTTTATTTGGAAATATCGTCATAGTAGATGTAGTTAGTTAAGATGAGGTCACACTGAATTAGGGTAGGCCCTAAATCCAATGGCTAGTTTCCCTAGAGGAGAAGAAAAACAAGAGATGCCCACAGAGAAGAAGCCTGCATGACAACAGAGGCATGAGCCAAGGAATACCAAGCATTGCTGGAAGCCACCAGAAGCTAGAAAGAGGCAAAAAAGAATTCCTCCTAGGCTCTTCCCATGGTCCTGCTGACACCTTGATTTTGAACTTCTACCCTCCAGAACAATGAGAGAAAAAAGTTCTGTTGTTTTGTCACCCTGCTGTGGTAATTTATTATGGAAGCCCTGGGAAACTAAGACAAAGGGTAAATGTGCAACTGGGGCAGGGTAAACAGCTAGTGTTGATGGGTATCGAGGTATATTATGTGCTTATTACCCCTACGGCAGCTCCAGAACAAATGGCTTGTGTAAGTAGAAAGAGATAGTGGCTGATGGGGCTGCTGAAAAATGGAGGGCCCATAGAGTGCTAAATACAGGGGGTCAGTAGCCAAACTTTTATTCCTCAACTATTCAAAGAAGAAAAATAATACTATCAGCAAATGCATCACAAACCTCATAACATATATGCTCATGACAGAATCTTTCCTTCTATTTTCCAAGTAGGAAATGGCAAAGATGGGAATCCAATTTCAGAGGAAGAAGGACTGAAACAAAAAGCTGCAAGAGTTCCATTTCAGTCATTCTGCCCTTAAGGCCATGTCTTTTCCACTTGTTTAAGCACCTAATTACATTCTATCTGAAATTGTTTGTACATGACAATTGCCTTGCTGGGATGACATCCCACCATCTTGTGTCTTATCTCTACCAAGTTAATATCCCTCAGTACACTGGCATGAAACACATCTCTCTAGCCTTGATACTCAGAGGTTTTTATTTTATTGTGTTGCTCTGTGATCACAGGCCAAGATATAAGCAACAAGAATATTCTTTCTCATGATATGTTGTAGTATTGTTTTAACTCTTGCTTTTGACATCACAGTATCTCACTGACATTTTAGATCCAAGTAGAAGGTCCCAAATCTTTTGTATGGATCAAAGTGCATGTGATATTCCCAGCACTCACTGGATGCTAAACAAAAATAAAGACACTGTTCTCTGGGTTATTTCCTATGGCTCAAGTTCAGTCCGAAGATAGTTACAGTTGGTCACTAAGAGGAGGAGAAATAATAACTGTTCATAGAAGTTAATGAGCAGGCTGGAAAAAGAACTCTGAACTTCCTCATTTTTTGTGTTTTCCAATCTGGCTGGATTATACCACTTCATAGGTAAGTGTTCTTAGAAAGATGTAAATATAGGTTAGGGCTCCTTTTTTCAAAAAGTTTATGATATAATGGTGTGAAAGCTTGTCATGCACAAACAATTTTGAATAGAATATAATTCGATGTTTAAACAAGTACTAATTGAACATGCCCTTAAAAATTCAGCTCTGAGACCACACGGTGGGAGGTGGGTATAAAAAGGCCTCCTGAAGAAACAAACTTGAGTTGATGTAAATATTCCCAGTACATTAGCTTGTTAGATTTAAATTTTCATGAATAAAGGAGAAAACCAACTAAATGTTAACACAACATTTAGTCTACATATGGCTTTATTCATGTCTAATTTATGTAAATAGAGTGATTATCAACTATATGTTCATGTGATAAACAGCTGTTAGTGACATATATTTTTCTAATTTTTAAAATAATAGTGTTAGAATCCTCACTGATGCCCTTTTGAAATGTTTACACAAACATTGCTCCTTTCAAGAGCCAAAACTTTTCTTAACTCATTATACAATAAATGTATACACTAGGTTAGGAGTAAAATTATGGCCTGCAGGTCAAATACAACCCACTGCCTATTTTTGTAAATAAAGTGTTATTGGTACAAAGCCACTCACATTCATTTATGGACCTTCTACAGTTGTCTTACCTTGCAATGGCAGAGTTGAGAAGATGCAACAGGTTGTACAGCCCACAAAGCCTAAGATATTTACTATTTGGTCCTTTACAGAAAAAGTTTGCCAATACCCACATTAAGCTCCTGGGAATATATTATAAAAAAAGTACCACAATGTCTGTGGGATCGTGAGCAAGTGTATTTATGTTCAATGTTAACACTTTTGTTTGTTGTGTCATTTTCTTGAGATGGAGGCTTGGTCTGTCACCCAGGCTTCAGTGCAGTGGTATAATCTCAGCTTATTGCTGCAACCCCCACCTCCTGGGCTCAAACGATTCTCCTGCCTCAATCTCCTGGGTAGCTGGGATTACAGGCATGCACCACCATGCACAGCTAATTTTTGTATATTTAGAAGAGAAGGGGTTTCACCATGTTGGCAGGGCTGGCCTTGAACACCTGACTTCAGGTGATCTGCCTGCCTCAGCCTCCCAACATGCTGGGATTATAGGCATGAGCCACCATGCCTGGCCAATGTTAATACTTTTAAGAAGTTTTTTCCTAAGCATTGTGCCTCTTTCCAAAAATATAATAAAAAGCTTGTTCCAAGTATTTTTGTTTTGTTATCAAAATAACCCTAGTGGGGTAAAGACTTTTTCCCCTAAAAATTAGTCTGTCCTTTCACAAAAGAAAAAATAAAGTGAGTGTTTCTATCAGGGTGTGAAATTTTCTATAAAACAATTTTTTAAGAGCTATAAAGATGCACATGATATTTCATTTTTTTAACATATAAATTAAACATGATTGCAATGATTCTGAATTTTAAACACCCCTGACAGGTCTTGGTTCCTAAAACCTTTAAAATGACATTAAAAAAATAAATGGTTCCATTAAACTTAAAAAGAATAGAATTCTCTAAAGCATATTTTTAAATAATTATTACACTATAACTAAATTTCCCTAATTACCTTTAAAAGTATGATTCTCATTCTAGTCTTTTCTCTTTTTATAGATGGAGTCTTGCTATATTGCCCAGGCTGGAGTGCACTGGCTATTCATAGATGTGATCATAATGCACTCCAGCCTCAAACTCCTGGGCTCAGGTGATCCTCCTGCCTCAGCCTCCTGAGTAGCTGGGACTACAGGCTTGTGCCACAGCACTGGGCCCAACTCTAGTCTTAATGTTTTCCTGTGCTGCATAAGGCAGTGGTGCCTTATTATGCAATACGTATATCTTTTATTGTCAATGCTGTTTTTAAATTCTATTGTTTTTATAATTTAGTGTGTATAATTTATATATACTGATCACATTATATATTTTATAAAAGTAGGGTCCTGGTAACCACCTTTTCCAAACATATATGACCCAGATTAAGTGCCAGTGTTAATAGTATAGTACAGTGGTCTCCCCTTATCCACAGAGGATACTTTCTAAGACCCTCAGTGGATGTCTGAAACTGAAGATAGTGCCAAACCCTATATATAGTCACATGCTCCTTAACCATGAGATGCTTTCTAAGAAATGCATCATTAGGTGATTTCCTCATTATGCAAACATCATAGAATACACTATTTATACAAACCTAGACAGTATGGCCCACTACAACCCCCAGGTATATGGTACAGCTTATTGCTCCTAGACTGTATAGCATGTTATATATATAGTATATCACTGTACTGAATACTGTAGGCAACTGTAACACAATGGTAAGTATTTGTGTATCTAAAAATAGAAAAGATACAGCAAAAATAGGTCTTAACATATGAGACCACCACTGTTTTTGCAGTCCATCATTGACCAAAATGTTATGTGGTATAAGACTGAATACTATATTTTTTCCTAAACCTATGATAAAGTTTAATTTACAAATCTGGCACAGTAAGAGATTAATAACAACTAACAATAAAATAGAACAATTATAACATTATACTATAATAAAAGGTATGTGATTACTGACGCTCTCTCAAAATGTTTTACTGTGCTATACGCACCTATTTTGGGATAATGTTTGACCATGGAACTGAAACTGCACAAGGTGAAACCGCAGAGAAGGGGGACTACTATAATCTGTTTGCAGATTAATCGCAAAATAATGGAATGATCTTTCAGCATTAAAATTGCCTATTCAGGCCAGGTGTGGTGTAATCCTAGCACTTTGGGAGGCCGAAGTGGGCAGAACACTTGAGGTCAGGAGTTCGAGACCAGTCTGGCCATTTAGTAGAGATGGTAAAACCCTGTCTCTCCTAAAAATATAAAAATTTGCCAGGCATGGTGGTACATGCCTGTAGTCCCAGCTACTCAGGAGGCTGAGGCACAAGAATCACTTGAAATTAGGAGGCAGAGGTTACAGTGAGATCGCGCCACTGCACTCCAGCCTGGGCAATAGAGCAGCAACAAAAACAACAACAAAATTAGCCTATTCATTTCTTTCTGAGTAAAGCTTAGAGTAAATAACGGTTTCTTTTCTCTTTCCCAAATTATTTAGGGCGATTGATCATATCTTCTATTCTCTATCAAGAACTCATGACACTCCCAGACCCCTAGCAACTGGGAAAAATACTTCTCTACACAGACATCCTATTAATCCATTGACATGTAGTTGGAGGTAAGGTGATACTATCGTATGGGTTCCTAACAAGGTGCTTCACCACTTGGGTCTTTACAGTATTAAATTCCTATTGTTGAATGGAAATTATTGGTTTCTTGTTTATGTTTGGGTATTTAATCTTTTTTTTTTAACCCCAAATTACCTGAAAATACAAAACTCATAGGTTACCTCTGAGCCCAAAGCAAATTTATAACATAAATTATAAATTCCCAAACCAACAGTTGCATAGGGATCACTATTTCAACTATAAACTTAATAGTATTACCTACCAGAAGTCAGAAACCATAACTCACACAAAAAAGCAAGCCACAGGCACAGCTATCATTTGCCTCATTTTGAGTGAGACTCCATGGATGTCACCTTCAAGTTACATGAAGCTGATACAACATCATATGCCTTTCCTCAGCAGAAATGACCACATCCTGTGCCAGACAGCATTTTTCTGTCTCTGTGGTTAAAAACTGGTACAAATTAATGTATAGCTCGGCACAGCTGGAATGTTAATTGAAGCTGTGATTTGAATCTCAGAAGTTTTAGACAAAGAACTCCATTTCTTGATCTCTTAAGACATTTAAGACAAAAGAAAAAGACTCTGAGAAATGATTTTCTTTTCTTGAGACGGAGTCTCACTCTGTTGTCCAGGCTGTAGTACAGTGGTGCGATCTTGGCTCACTGCAACCTCTGCCTCCTGGGCTCAAGTGATCCTCCCACCTCAGCCTCCCAAGCAGCTAGAAATACAGGCACACACACAGCTAATTAAAAAAAATTTTTTTTGACCAATTAAAACAATTCTTTATGTGTAGGAAAAAAATTTTTTGTTTGTAAAGATGAGGTTTTGCCATATTGCCTAGGCTGGTCTCGAACTCCTGACCTCAAGTAATCCACCTACCTTGGCCTCCCAAAGTGCTGGGATTACAGGGGTAAGCCAAGCCACTGCGCCCGGCCTATTTTCTTTTCTTCCTTTAAAAAACACATATATCCACACATATAACCAACCTAGGGCTTTCATTTAGTCACCTACTCAACAAATATTTATTGCATACCTACCACAGTAGGGCCAGGTACTGTTCTAGGTGCTGTAAATATCTAACAAGTTAAAAAACAGCCCAAGATCCAGGTTAATAAAGGCTGGAAGGAAAGCAGACACTAAACAAAACTCCAAAGTTATCTGTGTTCAGTGTCATGCGATGAATTAAAATAGGGGACTGTGTTAAAATAATGACTGAATTTTGCCAGGAAAAGCTTCTCTGATGAAATGACATTTAAGATGAGATCTGAGTAACTTTCATAAAGCAAAAGTGATTAGATTTATCAACATAAATATTACCATAAAATGTGAGTAATAATAATGTAATGCTCAAAACTTACAAAAGACCCTGGAAGTAAGTATTCTGTAATGCTAATAGAGACTATCTTTGGGTGGTAGGATAGAGGTGGGTTTTTTTTTTTTTTTTTCTTTCTATTTCAATGAACTTTCCAAACTGTGGTATAATACAAAAACATATTTGGTCTTTGTTCCTGCTCCCAGGACCAGGCACAGAACTTCTTAAGCCCTTGGAATTTCCTGAGTGATAGGAGTGTCTTTTTTTTTTCCTCACTAGATCCTCCTGCCTCAGCCTCTAAGTAGCAAGGACAGGAGTGTCTTTTGCATTCATAACGAGCCCCTTTCAATAGCACCTTAGATTATGCTAATGAGGTAGCTAGGGCTCGGGCCCCTAGATAGCCTCAGAATGGAGCTGTTCACTAGAAGGACCTAGTAATTAGAGAGTTGGACTTTCAGCCCCACCCACTGACCTCAAGGAAGAAGAGGGAAGAAAGGGGGCTGGAGACTGAGTCCTATAAACATCCTTAACAATGAGATTCAGAAAGCTTCCAGGCTGGTGAATACAGAGAGGAGCTGGGGGTGTGGCATGCCCAGAGAAAGTATGGAAGCTCCATGTCCTCCCTACCTTGCTCTATGCTTCCCTTCCATTTGGCTGTTCCTGAGCTGTATCTTTTATAATAAACTGGTAATGGTAATGTAAATAAATTTATTTACTGGTAATGTAAATAAATTTTTTGAGTTCTGTGGGTCATTCCAGAAAATTATCAAACCTGAAAAAGGGTGTGGGAACCCTCAAATTTGTCCAATTTGGAAGAAGTGTGGGTCACCTGGAACTCAGAAACATGTGGTTTGGAAGGATAAAGATAAAAGGGTAGGGGATGAGGAAACTTTGATTCCTGAGTGGCCATATAGTCACCTATGGAGCAGCCACTGGGCTGCGGCCAGTTACTAAAGGTAAAAGTTACCAATGAAGTTTATAAATGAACCCAACTCCTGGGGTGTTGATTCACTGAATGCTTAAGGAAATGCAAACTAATAAGAAAAAAGTGAAATACACAATCCAATGGTTATTGTTATCTGTAACAGCGAAAATGAAAGTTAAAAAGAGTGTTGGGTTGGACCTTATTGTTGGACCAAGCTCAGATTCCAGTGGGCCTGAACTTTGGATGCTAGACTCAAAGCTGCCTCTAACGGGAAAAAATATGTGGGAAAAAAACAGAAAATGCCTCCAAGATCTCTGGTCACCAAAAAGAGGGTCCAGGTAGGGGAGGGCAAAACCAAGAAACTACTGAAACCAGGGGGTATAGTGTGAAAAAGCTACTTTATTTTATAGGTCAGTACCAACAGCTTCTTAAAGAATTTTTACTAAAATGGATTGTGAGAATAACTAATTTAAGCGGAGTATCTTGGCTTTTAAATGCTTCAGCGTGGAAGAGCATGTTTAGGTTGCTACAGGATCCATAGCTCACTATGGAACAATCACAGATGGCTACACATAATCCAGACACATAGCAAGTTGTTCCCAAGGGAACAGCTGACCTGGTGGACCAGATATGAGCCATTATAAGGTCCATTTACCCGCAGAAGGGGAACTATCTGACTTCCCCTTTCAATGGAACAACCCAGATGAAGCAGCTGATACGCTTCATATGCAAACCATGTGGACCTGACTTTGTGATAATCAGGATTCATGTACTGAATATGCCCATTACCCAGGTGATATGGTTTGCTGTGTCCCCATCCAAATCTTATCTTGAATTGTAAGCCCCATAATCCCATGTCATGGATGGGACCTGGTGGGAGGTAACTGAATCATGGGGGCAGTTTCCCCATGTTCTCGTGATAGTGAGTGGGTTCTCACAAGATCCGGTATTTACCCTGCTGGCACTCACTCTCTTCTGCTGCCCTGTGAAGAGATGCCTTCTGCTATGATTGTAAGTTTCCTGAGGCCTTCCCAGCCATGCATAACTGTGAGTCAATTAAACCTCTTTTCTTTATAAATTACCCAGTCTTGGGTATTCACAGCAGTGTGAAAGTGGACTAATACTGTAAATTGGTACCACAGAGAATGGGGTGTTGCTATAAAGATATCCAAAAATGTGGCTGCAACTTTGGAACTGGGTAACAGACAGGGGTAGGAACAGTTTGGAGGGCTCAGTGGACGATAGAAAAATGTGGGAAAGTTTGGAGCTTCCTAGAGACTTAGAGGGCTCAGAAGACAGGAAGATATTGGGAAGCCTTGGAACTTCCTAGAGACTTGTTGAATCCTTTTGACCAAAATGCCGACAGTGATATGGACAATGAAGTCCAGGCTTAGGTGGTCTCAGATGGGTTGAGGAACTTCTTGGGAACTGGAGCAAAGGTAACTCTTGGTATGCTTTAGCAAAGAGACTGGCAATATTTTGTCCCTACCCTAGAGATCTGTGGAACTTTGAACTTGAGAGAGATGATTTAGGGTATCTGGTGAAAGAAATTTCTTTTCTTTTTTTTTAATTGTATTTGGGATCTGGGGTACATGTGCACGTCCTGCATCCTGCAGGATTGTTACATAGGTACATGCATGCCATGGTGGTTTGCTGTCTCTATTTCCCCCCTCCCCCATTGCCTACATTAGGCATTTCTCCTGGTGTTATCCCTCCCCATCCTCCCCACCCTCCACTGCTGTCCCTCCCCTCCCCTCCCCTCCCCTCCACCCCCTGATCTAGCCCTGTGAGTGTTGTTCCCTTCTCTGTGCCCAAGTGTTCTCATTGATCATCATCTGCCTATGAGTGAAAACTTGTGGTGTTGGTTTTCTGTTCTTGTGTCAGTTTGCTGAGAATGATGGTTTCTAGGTTCATCCATGTCTCTACAAAGGACACAAACTCATCATTTTTTATGGCTGCATAGTATTCCATGGTGTATATGTGCCACATTTTTTTGTCCAGTTTATCATCGATGGGCATTTGGGTTGGTTCCAGGTCTTTGCTATCGTAAACAGCACTGCAATGAACATACGTGTCCATGTGTCTTTATGATAGAACGATTTATAATCCTTTGGGTATATACCCAGTAATGGGATTGCTGGGTCAAATGGAATTTCTATTTCTAGATCCTTGAGGAATCGCCACACTGTCTTCCATAATGGTTGAACTAATTTACGCTCATCTGGTGGAAGAAGTTTCTAAGCAGCAAAGTATTCAAAAGGAAGCAGAGCAACAAATTTGGAAAATTTGCAGTCTGACAATGTGATAGAAAAGAAAAACTCGTTTTCTGAGGAGAAATTCAAACCAGCTGCATAAATTTGCATAAGTAATGGGGAGCCTAATGTTAATTACCAAGACACTGGGGAAAATGTCTCCAGGGTATATCAGAGGACTTCAAAGCAGCCCCTCCCATCACAGGCCCAGAAGTCTAGGAAGAAAAAATGGTTTCCTGGGCTGGGTCCACGGTCCCCCTGCTCTGTGCAGCCTCCCAAAGTTTTAGGATTACAGGCATAAGCCACCATGCCTGGGGCTGTGGATGTTAGTTTTAAGGTAAATGGACAACATCCTGTTTGGAACACCACCACTGTAATTAAGGAAGGTAAAAACAAATCAGCTAGGTGAGCTGAATAATCTGCTATTTTCCTAGAAGTGATGGAAAAATTGAACAGTGATAAATGCCCATATCTTTCAGTTTCTGATTCATGGGCAATGGCCAGCAGCCTGGCCATGTGGTAAGGCAAGAGTGCAATGGAAACCTGGCATATTAAAGGGACTCTCATATGGGACACAGCCCTATGGAAATCACTATGGGAATGAGGGATGCATTAAAGTAAAACATGTCAATGCCCAGCAAAAGACCCTCCTTCCAAATTGGAAGATGATCAGAACCAATTAGTAGGTATCACAGTATGCTTGTTTGAGGTGAGCATGTGGGTCCATAAAATGAGTAGACAGGATGGGGGTGCTACAGCCACTGCAGAAGATGAGCTGAATTCTCTTGCACCCCCTGAGGCACAAAATAGCAACAAACTATTCTGTCTGCCAATAAAAGAGACAGTTATTGTAGATGACTATGGGGAAGACCCCCGGGGGAAGATCCCACACATGGCTGGCCAGTAGATTGCATGGAAGAGCCAATGCTGGTAGTCCCAAGGACAACAAATCATTTTTGTTTTTGTTCTTTTTTTGAGATGGAGTCTCACTCTGTCACCCAGGCTGGAGCACACTGGTGCAATCTCAGCTCACTGCAACTTCCACTTCCCGGCTTCAAGTGATTCTCCTGCCTCAGCCTCCCTAGTAGCTGGAATTACAGGCGAGCACCACCACACCTGGCTATTTTTGAATTTTTTGTAGAGATGGGGTTTCACCAGTTGGCCAGGCTGGTCTTAAACTCCCAACCTCAAATGATCCACCTGCCTCAGCCTCCCAAGTGCTGGGATTACAGGCATGAGTCACTACACCCGGCCTGTTTTTGTTCTTTTGAGACAGGATCTCACTCTGTTGCCCAGGCTGGAGTGCAATGGTGGGATCACAGCTCACTGCAGCCTCAATCTCCCAGGCTCAAGTGATCCTCCAGCTTTAGCCTCCCAAGTAGCTGGGACTACAGGCACAAACCACCACACCTGGCTAATTTATTTGTATTATTATTATTATTATTATTATTTTCACAGAGTTAGGGTTTCACCATGTTACCCAGGCTGGTCCTGAATTCCTGGGCTCAAGTGATCCTCCTGCTTAGGCCTCTCAAAGTGCTGGGATTACAGGTGTGAGCCACTGCACCCATCCTACAAATTGGTTTTGACAGGGATAAACACTGACTCTGGACAGGACTTAGCTTATCTAGTGGTAGACACAAATGGTCAGTACCATGAAAGAATCAGAACAGAAGATATTGCACCAATTTGAATGGCTGAGCCACATTTCTTCATACTAAGGAGTACTCTACTTACAGCCCATAATGTCAAACAATGGGTAAAGAGTTATCCTCTTCAGAGTAATAGTTTGATAGAGAAGTGGAGCAGTCAATTGAAACACTGGTTGTCTAAAACAGGGTGAGGTACAGACATGTAGGGTTGGTTTATGCATTTGCACAAGTGTGAGGTCACACTCAAATGAGCTAAGGGAATGTCCCCACTAGGTAGATTCCTCTGTTTTTCTGGTGGATTAGGGAAGAGAAGGTAGGAGAGGATGCTGATAAGACTATTCAATTCTTGCCAAAGAGGGGGATGTTGGTGTGATGGCTATTCTTTCCTTTTCCTTCCCTACCTCATCACCACAGCTTTCTCTTTCCTGCCAGATGCAGTGGTCGCAAGACCGGCACTGCAACTGCAAGTGCCAGAAACAGAGATGATTCCTAAAGCAAGAAACTGCAACCATAGCTTTAAACATTTATGTCAGAATTCCTAAGGGCCTGATGAGCCAGGCTGTGTCTTTGCCCCATCTGGCAAAATTGGGGTTAATAGTGAATGCAGTTATATTGCCTAGTGGTAGAAATAGCCCACCAATTCTGTACCTGTGTACCCTTACCCTGTATGTATGGGAGTTGACTGAGGGAGAGGTACTTGCTAGACTAGTATTGCTGCCTACAATCTAAACCGGTTCAGTGGCCTAATGTTCCTCCCAAAGGGGGAAAGTTTGGGCATAAACAGTGAGGAGGAGGAAGAGTAGCTGACAGTAAAGGAATGAATAAATGAGTTATGTAACAAGTACTGTCAGTCATCCTAGCAAATTATTAGCATGTGGAGGGGAGTCCCTAATTTTGTAGCTAATCAGACAGAAGTGCAGGTAACTTGGGGACCTGGTACTTGAGACTGGTGTCTGAAGCAAGGGCAGTACTGTGCAGTAATGTGGAACTGAGCCTGTAACCTGTGGGATCTACACAAACATCAGGAATTAGAATCAGATTTGAATTGAATTGGGCCAGGCATGATGGTTCACACCTGTAATCCCAGTTCTTTGGAAGGCTGAGTTTGGCAGATCACTTGAGGTCAGGAGTTTGAGACCAGCCTGGCCAACATGGTGAAACCCCATCACTATTTAAAAAATACAAAAATTAGCCGGGTGTGGTGGTGGGTACCTGTAACCCCAGCTATTTGGGAGGCTGAGGCAGGAGAATCACTACAATGTGGGAGGCAGAGGTTGCAGTGAGCCAAGATTGCACCACTGCATTCTGGCCAGGGCAATAGAGTGAGACTCTTGTTTCAAAAAAAAAAAAAAAAA
>NW_022436952.1:4031750-4196108 GCF_009761245.1 Sapajus apella | reverse complement strand
TCTCGGCTCACCGCAACCTCCGCCTCCTGGGTTCAGGCAATTCTCCTGCCTTAGCCTCCTGAGTAGCTGGGATTACAGGCATGCACCACCATGCCCAGCTAATTTTTTGTATTTTTAGTAGAGACGGGGTTTCACCGTGTTGACCAGGATGGTCTCGATCTCTTGACCTTGTGATCCACCCGCCTCGGCCTCCCACAGTGCTGGGATTACAGGCTTGAGCCACCGCGCCCGGCCTAAACATTGTTTTAAGTGAAGTTAACATAATTGGAACACTGGATAAGCACCGAAATTTGCTGACAATCTACAACTATGAAATGCAAATATTTGTGAAATTAACAAAACAGAATCACTCCTAACTAAACCCACAAATGCAAGTTTTCCTTGGAGCTGATTTCTTCTCCACACTAAGCCTTGCCATATCTACAGCCATCAGCGTTTAGTTTGCACATTATGGCTCACCTCCTATGTCTTCGTCTTCATTGACTGGGCCTTCTGTACTGTCCACATTTTCCATTTCATGAGATTGTGTCAAACTGTAGTCATTCAAAACTGCTGGACTTTCTAAAAGACAAAGGGAATTTTAAGTATGCAGTTCAACCTCAAAGGATTTTTATAAATATGTATTAAGTAGACCCCCATTTAACTTTCAGCCTCACGCAATCCTTTAGTCACAGATAGTGACTTCACTTATACGCAAAAGGGTATATACATGAAAACTCTTGAGGTTTAGAAATATGCCCAGGGTTCACAGTGGCTCGTGCCTGTAATCCCAACACTTAGGGAGGCCGAGGTGGGTGGATCGCCTGAGGTCAGGAATTCGAGACCAGCCTGGCCAACAGAGTAAAACCCCATTTCTACTAAAAATACAAAAATCAGTTGAGTGTGGTGGTGCATGCCTGTAATCCTAGCTACTCCGGAGGCTGAGGCAAAAAATGACTTAAACTTGGAAGGCAGAGGTTGCAGTGAGCCAAGATCACACCACTGCACTCCAGCCTGGGTGACGGAGTGAGACTTCCTCTGTTAAAAAAAAGAAAAGAGAAAAGAAATATTCCCAGGGCTCATGTACCCTTTGAATATACACAACTTTCTTGAATATTTATTTCATCTGAGTTAAAGGGCACTCATGTTCCTTCTGGAGAAAAATTCTCTCTCTGTTGGTATATCTCATGATATTCAGTAGAACACTATTGCTGTTTATGACAAAGAAGTACTAATACGTAGTGATGAGAAATACTAAGCCTGCACACACTGGCATAACCTAATTTGGGAAAGACGCTTTCCTAAGAGAAAGATCTATAAGATTTCTGTATGCCAAATTCTGTTTTCCCCTTCTTTTCACATTATTATAAATGTGATTCTGTGGAAAACATATTGGACCCCAAGTTCCTTTATTTGTTTGAACTTTTTTTTTTTTTTTTTTTTTGAGACGGAGTTTCGCTCTTGTTACCCAGGCTGGAGTGCAATGGCACAATCTCGGCTCACCGCAACCTCTGCCTCCTGGGTTCAGGCAATTCTCCTGCCTCAGCCTCCTGAGTAGCTGGGACTACAGGCACGCGCCACCATGCCCAGCTAATTTTTTGTAGTTTTAGTAGAGACGGGGTTTCACCATGTTGACCAGGATGGTCTTGATCTCTTGACCTCGTGATCCACCCGCCTTGGCCTCCCAAAGTGCTGGGATTACAGGCTTGAGCCACCGCGCCCAGCGTATTTGTTTGAACATTTACTAAATGTTGACAAGGCTACAGATATGAATAAGTCATTAGGCCTGTCTTCAAGGAGCTCATACTCCGAGACATAGATAAGAGAACCTCACACTCTAACACATGGTAGGCTCAGACAAGGGATTAAATAAAGGAAATACAAAGTGTTATGAAAGTCCATAGGTGAAAGAGAGCAGACATAATAAAAACATGCTTAAATAAACAGCAAACTTGTTAAAAAATAAATTTAAGAGAAATGTATAATAAATATGGATAACACTAGAAGTAAGAAAAAAGGAACAAGGGAGCTCAAATTATTTTCACATATAAGCATAGTAGCTTAACAAAAAGATGATATCAGAAGAAATGAACTGAAAAGTTACCCTCTTTCTATCTAACTCCTTCCCAATCTTCAATAAAATATTTGCTGAGTTCCCATTAATACAAAAATAGTCAAAGACACTGAATTCTGTAGCACTGAGGCTGGGCTGAAGTAGAGAGGTAACTAGAAGCTCTGCAGTGGCACTCCTTTCAGCTGAGCCACAACCAAATACACACAGGGGCAAAACAGAAACACATTTCACAAAACCCATCACTAATGTGGTCACCACAAACTCAGTGTTTGATTTATGAATATCTAAAGTTTCTAATTTCTGCATATTATAATATATACTCTGTGAACTTTAAGATACTGTACTAAACAATGGTTCACTTTTCTCAAACCTGAAATGACTAAAATACAGTGCACACCTGAACAATTAATGCAAGTTTAGGTTCAATTAAAAGATATGATTGGCTGGGCCCGGTGGCTCACGTCTGTAGTCCCAGCACTTTGGGAGGCTGAGGTGGATGGATCACCTGAGGTCGGGATTTCGAGATCAGCCTGACCAACATGGAGTACCCTGTGTCTACTAAAAATACAAAATTAGCCGGGCGTGGTGGTGCTCATCTGTAATCCCAGCTACTCTGGAGAGTGAGGCAGGAGAATCACCTGAACCCAGGAGGTGGAGGTTGCAGTGAGCCAAGATCGTACGACTGTGCCCCACCCCAAACAAAAGAGGGTGGCTCGGCCCGAAAAAAAAAAAAAAAAAAAAAAAGATTTGATTACAACTCACAGTAACACAAAAAGCCACTTCAGTAATAAATTTTGTAATATAATGTAAGCTTTGATTCACAAAGTGAGTTAATCAATGGAGGACACAGAAGTTATTTTTAGGAAATAAATTATTTTAGATGTTTATAGTTTATTCTAAAGCAGGGATCAGTAAACTATGGCATGAGGGACAAGTCTGACCATAGCTTGCTTCTGTGTGGGCCCAGGAGGTAGGAATGGTTTTTACATTTTTCAAGGGTTGTAAGAAATACAAAGAATAAGGTGTGACAGAGATCATACATGGCCTGCAAAGTCTAAATATTTACTATCTGACCCTTTACAAAAAAGTTTGCAGACCACTGTTCTAGAGTAAAAATTGCAAGTCGTTCAAATACAAGCTACTATATATTATTCAACAAAAACTGTCTTCAGAGCAATGAGCCGAAAAATTAAAAACAAGCAGTAATCAACATTAGGTAACGTATGTTTGGCCCTAAGATGCTAAAGAACTTACATGATCTAAATGGATGAGTTATTTTTCATCAGGAAGAGACAACCATATTTAAAAAAACACACATTTCCATAGCATTTTTACTGCAACCAGAATAAGAACATTCTTCTTTCTTTGGTATTTTTAGTAAAGGTATATTTCTAGAGAGGAAAGACCTGATGTTACCTGCGGGCACAGACTGCTCCTGAGTGCTTTTCAGTTCTATATTTGTTTGTATATCTGAAAAGAAAGAGGTTATAAATATTAGCTACTTAGGGTACATTTCTACAGGTTTGAGCATTCCAAATTTAATAAGGAATACCATTTCGGAAACCTTAGCAGCAGAATTCCTCTTTCAGAGCAAGACTACTCTTTCTCTATACTCTCCCTAAAAGCCTCTCAAGGAGAATGAAACAAAAAAATTGATGCAGCAATGTTACTCTAAGAACTTTCTGCCAGAGATCTACTTACACCAAGAACAATACACAAAAATGTGGGTCCCATCAGAAATAATTTCATATATTTATTCTTCCCCTAATATTTTATTACGAACACTGTTGAAGACATAGAAAAAAAGAGTTAAAATTGGTATATATATACAATAAAATACTATTCAGCCATTAAAAAGAATAAAATCATGTCATTTGTAGCAACATGGATGGAAGTCACTATGTTAAGTGAAATAAGTCAGGCACAGAAAGACAAATATCATGTGGTCTCATTCATATGTGAGAGCTAAAAATGTTGATCTCATGGAGATGGAAACTAGAATGATAGGGTATGTGGGTGGGAATGGGGGATGAAGAGAGGTTGGTTAATGGGTAAGGCATATAGTTACACAGAAGTCATAAGCTCTAATGTTTGACAGCAGAGTAGAGTGACAACGATGTATTATATATTTCAAAATAGCTAGAAGAGAGGACTTGAATTGTTTCCAACACTTTATCATTCCAACACAATGATAAATACTCAGGTGATAGACACACCAAATTCCCTGACTTGATTATTGTATATTCTATGCATGTAACAAGCTTTCACATGTACCCCATAAATATGTAAAATAAAAAATAAAATAAAATAAACTGCACAGTTGAACACCCATTACTCACCCTCTGGATTCTACAATTAACATTTTGCTATTTTTCCTCATCACATATCTTTCTACCCATTCATCACTCAATCCATTCATTCATCGATCCAGCTTTTTCTATGCATTTCAAAATAAGTCGCAGATATCAGTATGCCTTAGTCCTAACATTTCAGCATGATTATTATTAACTAGAATTCAATATCTGATTACAAGATTTTAAAAGGTAAAATTTACATACAATGAAATGCACGGATGTTAAGTGTACCATTCAATGAGTTTTTTAAAATGCATATCCTCATATAATGCAAACCCCTATCAAGATACAGAACATTACCATCATCCCAGGAAAGTTTCCTCACATCTCTTCCTAGTCAATTCCCACCCACAAACTCTAAAGACAATTACTGTTTTGATTTTTACCACCATAGATTAGTTTAGCTTATTTTAGAACTTCATAAAAACAGAATCACACAGACATATGGTATAAATTCTTTTGCCTGAGGCTTCTTTCATTCAACATAATGTTTTGAGTTACATCCATTCTGTGATGTTTATCAGTAGTTCATTCTTTTTTATGGCTAACTAGTATTCCATATGAATGTCCCAGTTTGTTTATCCTTTCTCCTGTTGATGGACACCTAGACTGTTTCCAGTTTGGGCTATATATAAATCAAACTATTATGATATTCCTTTTTAAAAGAATAAACTTCTAAATTTTAGAGTAGTTTTAAATTTACAGAAAAATTGCAAAGATAGCACAGAGAGTTCCCATATACCCCAAACCCAATTTCCCCTACTATTAACATCTTATATTAGTATGGCACATTTGTTGTAATGAATGAACACATATTCACACATTATTACCAAGTATTCAGATTTCCTTAGTTTTCATCTAATGTCCTTTTTCTGTTGCAGGATCCCTTCCAGGATTCCACATTACATTTAGTCATCTTGCCTCCTTAGGCTTCTCTTGGTTGGGACAGTTTCTCAGACTTGCCTTATTTTGATGATCTTGACAGTTTTGAGTCAGGTGTTTTGAAGAATGTCCCTCAACTCGATTTGTTTTTCTCATGATTAGACCAGAGTATGATCATCCTTGTACAAATATTTCTGTGGTCATATGTTTTCATGTCTCTTGGCTCAATACCTAGCTGTGAATTACTGAGTTACAGGGTAGGAGGCATACATCTATTTTTAACACAGTTAAACTAGAACTTGTTCAAAAGTGATTTTTCCTTTCACTTTGGGCTTAATTGGCTCTGTTTCTACCCTCTTAAGGCGACATTTTAGTGACTGACTATTCCTTTCTTCTTTTCTAACTATAAACATTTAAAGCTATACATTTTCCTGTAAGCATTGCTTTAGCTGCATCTCAAAAATGCTTTTTTATTTTCATTATAATTCAGTTCTAATTTCCCTTGTGACTTCTTTGGCCCACTGGTTATTTATAAGTTTAATTTCCAGATATTTGGGGGAATTCAAGCATTCTTTAGCCAACTTGCTATTGAATTCAAATTCCATTGCACTACAGTCAGAGACCACAGTCTGTGTGATTGCAGTCCTTTTAAAAGTATTAAGACTTGGCTGAGTGCTATGGCTCACACTGTAATCCCAGCACTTTGGGAGGCTGAGGCAGGTGGATCATGAGGTCAGGAGTTCAAGACCAGCCTGGCCAATATGGTGAAACCCCATCTCTACTAAAGATACAAAAAATTAGCTGGGCATAGTGGTGGGTGCCCGTAATCCCAGCTACTCAGGAGGCTGAGGCAGGAGAATTATTGAACTTGGGAGATGGAGGTTGCAGTGAGCCAAGATCGCACATTGTACTCTAGCCTGGGCAACAGGGCAAGACTCTGTCTCAAAAAAAAAAAAAAAAGGTATTAAGACTTGTGCTCTTGGTGAATGTGCCATGTGTAGTTGAGACGTATGTCATCCTGAGGTCCGTTACCATTGATTTCCTTTCCTCTTGAGTATGGGTCACATTTTCCTGCGTCTTCATATGACCACATAATTTTTTATTGTATGCTGGACATCATAAATTATATATTACATAAATTCTGAATTCTATTTGGTCCTCTGAAGCATGTAGGAATTTTTCTTTGTTTGTTTTACTTTTTTTTTTTTAAGAGGTAGGATTTTGCACTGTTTTCCAGGCCTGAGTGCAGTGGCATGATCATAGCTCTCTGTAACCTTAGGCTCCTGGACTCAAGCAATGCTCCTGCCTGAGTCTCCTGAGTACCTAGGACTACAGGTGTGTGCCACCACATCTGGCTTTTAAAGTTTTTTGTAGTGACAGAGTCTCACTATGTTGCCCAGGCTTGTCTTGAACTCCTGGCCTCAATCAATCCTCTTGCCTCAGCTTCCCAAAGAAGAGCTGTGATTACAGGCATGAGCCATCATGCCTAGCCTTTTTGGTTTTAATTTTCTTTCTTTTTTGAAATGAAAGATCTCACATATTTATTACTGAACCCAGCCAACCAACATGTTCATAACAGATTCAGAGAAAAAATATATATATTTTCAATAAAACATGTCCAACTCTCCAGATAGTGGTGACATTTTCAGCTTGATATGGTAACATCATTGTGACCTTCAGACAGCATAATTTTTATTTTTAGTTTTTTGAGAGAGGGTCTCGTTCTGTTGCCCAAGCTGGAGTGCAGTGGTGTGACCTGAGCCCTCTGCATCCCAGGCTCAAGCAATCCTCCACTTCAGGTTCCTGAGTAGCCGGGACTATAGATGTGATCACAGCTCACTGAAACCTTGACCTACCTGGGCTCAGGTGGTCCTCCCACCTTAGTCGCTTAAGTACCTGGGACTATAGGTATGCATCAGCATGCCCAGCTAATTTTTGTATTTTTTGTAGAGAAGGGGTCTCGCCATGTTGCCCAGGCTGGTCTCAAACTCCTGGTGTCAGGTAATCCTCCCACCTTGGCCTCCCAAAGTGCTAGGATTATAGGTGTGAGCTACCATGGCTGGCCAGAATTCTTACTTTTTAAACCATGCAACTAACTTGCCTTGGTTTAAGCTCAAACTCTGTTTCACCTGTGGTGGGCACCAGCTAGGGTGACCAAATGTTCCAATAAGCCTGGATTCAGGGGTTTTCTAGAACTTTCAGCATCCCAAAGAAACTGGGATGAGTTAGTCACCTTTGCAGAAATATAAATGTTTAGTTATTTTAGCCTCAGATGGGCTATTTAGAGTGTTACTCTATACATCAGTGGATCAGCCAGAGAATTTATATCCAAATAAGCCCTCTCTAGCTTTCTCCATTCCAGGATGTTTCCCTTAACTTCCAAGCTGCTGTGGTTGCTGCGGTTTGATAAAAACGTGGATTTTTCTATCAAAGTTTTAGCCACTTGGAGGCTGAAATGAGGGCCTGTCCTTGGATAAAAGGACATAAAACATTTTTGCTTTTCTGCTTCTGGTCATTTTTCCAACGCTTTCAGGTGATAATTTTTTAAATATTTTGTCCAGAATCGATCATTGTTATCTGTGGAAAGGTTGGTTCAACAGGAGGTACTACTCCATTACAGAAATTAAAACTCTCCTTTTGACTGTGATCATTTACTCAAAACTGTTTAGAATAGTATAGATTTAAAATGGTCTACGGAGTAATCAGGTCATACTCCAATTTTTAATTTAAAAAATACAGCCACTGGCCAGGCGCAGTGGCTCACGCCTGTAATCCCAGCACTTTGGGAGGCCAAGATGGGTGGATCACGAGGTCAGGAGTTCGAGACCAGCCTGACGAACACAGTGAAATCCTGTCTCTACTAAAAATACAAAAAATTAGCCGGGCGTGGTGGCACGTGCCTGTAGTCCCAGCTACATGGGAGGATGAAGCAGGAGAATCACTTGAACCAGAGGCAGAGATTATAGTGAGCCGAGAATGTGCCAATGCACTCCAGCCTGGGTGACAGAGCGAAACTGCATCTCAAACAAACAAAAAATAATACAGTCACTGTATTTACATTGTATTCTAATTAAAAACTTTTAATATGCTAGCCATTAGAGGTTAGCAACAAAGCATAAAGGCAGAAGAAATCGATATAGTTTTAAAATAAGCAAAGGGGCAGTTTGACATGGGGTGTCAAAATCCAAGTTGGATGAGAGAAATATCCATGCAATGAATAGGGGCAGCTCAGGGGAGGAGCCCAGCCAGCATGAAGACTGTGTCCATGCATGGGAGGCAGTGTGAATGAGGTAAGGAGGGTTTCAGGCTAGGTGCAGTGGCTCATGCCTGTAGTCCCAACATTTCGGGAGGCCAAGGTGGGCAGGTTGCTTGAGCCCAGGAGTTGAAGACCAGCCTGGGCAACATGGCGAGACCCCATCTCTACAAAAAAAATGCAAAAATCAGCCAGGCACAGTGACACACGCCTGTAGTCTCAATTACTCAGGAGGCTGGGATGGGAGGATCGCTTGAGCCCAGGAGGTCAAGGCTGCAGTGAGATGAGTGGTCTGCAGTCCAGCCTGGGCAACAGAGAGACTCTGTCCAAAAAAAAAAAAAAAAAAAAAAAAAAAAAAGCAGGTTTCCACCTGGAAGGACAGACAGCATGAAAAGTTAGAGCACAACCAGCATAAGAGGAAATGTAGGAAGGAGGACTGCCTGACTTGGACTGTTAGAGCCTGAGAGGGAATGAAGAGGGCATCCAAGCTAAGGAATAGGTCAGCATGGGGAATCAGAGCCTGAACACAGTGAGGAGGACATCTATGCATCTATGGGGGAGGTCTGGTGAGGCTAAACAGGGTGAGCAAGGCACCCACATCAGAAGAGTGGGGGCTGGCACCCCCACTGGAGCCTAAATGGAATGAGGAGAACTTCAATGCACGAGAGTAGTCCAGCGCAAAGTACCAAAACTTGAGTGCAGTGAAGAGGGCGTCTACATTTTAGGGGCAGTCCTGCCTGGAGATGTCAGAGCTCAAGCAGTAGAGAAGAATGTCCACACAGAGTGGAGACCGCAGTGTGGGATTATCAAAACCAAATGAGTCAAGGAGAGCAACTGTGCTGAGTAGGAGATGTCACGTGCCAATGGGCAACTGGTTGTATTACATAATGGAGGACTGCTCAAAGAAGTAAATACAATAAGGACAATGAGAACCAGCTTTCTCTGTCAGAGAAGGGAGTTACAAATATGGAAACCTGTGGTACTCTATTGCAAGTGGATGTACTGGCATGAACTCATGGCTTCTACTATACATAAAAAGATAGGCCAGGCAAGGTGGCTGATGTCTGTAATCCCAGCACTTTGGGAGGCCAAGGCAGGAGGATTGCTTGATGCCAAGAGTTAAAGACCAGCCTGGGCAACATAGTGAGACCCTGTCTCTACCAAAAAAAATTAAAATTAGAAGGGTGTGGTGAAGTGCACCTGTAGTCCTAGCTACTCAGTAGGCTGAAGCAAGAGAATCACTTGAACCCAGGACTTTGAGGCTGCAATGAGCTATGATGGTGTCACCGCACTCAAGCCCAGATGACAACAAAGCAAAAAAAAAAAAAAAAAAAAAGATATAAAATATACATGTAAATGTGTGTATAGGAGTATACATAAATATAGTCCCTTTCCCTGTCCATTGAGAGCACTTAAGAACAGTGAAACTACAATACAGTAGCTTCTAAATATTAACTTCTAAATATTATTCTCCATTTAAAAGAACCAGGCTCCTTGAAGAAATGGTCTACTCCAAGTTGGGCATGGTGGCACACTCCTATAATCCCAGCACATTAGGAGGCTGAGGTGGGTGGATCATTTGAGGCCCACCTCAGCCTCAAGTGTCTGAGACAAGCCTGGCCAATATGGCGAAACCCCATCTCTACTAGAAATACAAAAATTAGCCAGACATGGTGGTGCATCCCTGTAGTCCCAGCTACAGAGGTAGCTATGGCGTGAGAATTGAAAAGTATGTGTCAGGAACATTTTGCTTTGTCAGAAAGCAAGGAAGTGCTCACAGAATGAAGAGGATATCTTCAAAGGATATAGTAGTCATCTTGAAGGGATTTCCATTAGCCAAATCTGGGACAAGGGAGCATAAAAATAATAATAATATTAGATTATGACCCATTTAAAAAACAGAAATTCACGAGTCCATTCTGATATTAAATAAATAAATTGAAAGTCTGATGACAAATGGGATATTCATGTAGTTTCAGAGTGCTTCTCTCCAAAAATACTTATAAATTACAAGGTTGAAAGAAAAGATCACCTATATAATGGAAAAGCCTGTTTGATATCACTGTAACTGACGAAGTTACATATGATCATCCTCAGTAATGGGACAAACAAAAATCATGTGCCTTCTGATAGTGAGTAGAACACAGCATCACTTCTCTGATATTCCTGCCAAATAAGCGAAACACCAATCAAACCATGAAGAAACAACCAAACTTGAATTTGCAGGGATACTCTACAAAGCAGCTGGCTTATCATCCTCCAAAGTTTCAAGGTCATGAAAGACTGAGAAACTGTTCCAGACTGAAGGAGAGGAAAGAGACATGACAATTAAAAGCAATGTGTGATTCTGAACCGAAATCCCTTGTGTTAAAGAACATCACTGAAGCAACTGGAGAAACCTGAATGGGGTCTGAGGATTAAGCGGCAGTAATGTATCCGTGTTGATTTCCTGGTTTTGATGATTTTATTGTGAAGGCAGGGCACATACTCTAAGGCATAGGAGGGGGATAGAGCATCGTGTCAGCAACTTACTCTCAAAACTTACAGAAAACAAGTTTTTTGTGCTGTATTGCAACTTTTCTGTAAGTTTGATAGTGTTTTTTAAAAACACTATGAAACTTTCAACTGCATGCTGAAAGGATTCTTAACGGGGGAGAAAAAAGAAAGAAAACTAGCTCAAAGCTTTCACATGAGCAACCTTCATGTGGGAACATCTTTTAGTCACTACACAGCTAGACGGCTTTTGATTTGGTAAACTAAAGGCAAAAGGTCTTGGTCCCCTGAACCTTTTAAGCCCTCTGACATTTAAATAGCTCTCAGTATTTTTTAAGTGTCCTTTGTGTAATGTAAATAACACCAGAAGAAACTGAGTGTAGTTTCTAAGAGAAAAATGAGATTCTGACTACCTTAGCATTCATAACTTAAAAGGGATAGGAAAACCATCTATGATCAGGCCACGTGAATATTCTTCTTAGCTACTAAAAAATAGTTAAAACACAATGACAAGATCGATTGAAGTACATTTCCCCACTAAACTTCAAGGACTTTATAAGAACATGAAGCCCATTCAAAGACAGGAATGGATAGATGGTAAAGGAACTCCCAGCTGAAGACCAGAAACTTGATATTTCTAAATGCAGCAAAAAGTCTTAGTTTTCAATAAATCATTTTGTAGCTTCTTTACATTTCCGTGCCCCCAATAAACCAACAAAAAGTTTCCATTTGATGGGGTCTACTGTGGTCTTTTTAATGTGCAGGCAGTCAACATAGCTTTGAAATATTTTCCAAAAGAATACTCTATAAAGCTAAGTAGGAAGAATCTCTATATTGCTTTTGATAGACATATAGTTTCCTGTACTGACGTTCATACATATCTGGGGCAAATGATGGAAGAATCTTGGAGGGAGTTAATTTTGTTGAAATATTAATCTCATCAATTTTCTACGTTTCTCCTGTTATTTGAATGGGGAAAGCATGCTCCTGCCTCAAGGCCTTTGCATTTACCCTCCCTACTAACTGTAATGCTTTCCTCCTAGAAGCCACTTGGCTCAATTTCTCTTTTCATCCAGTATTTGCTTAAAAGTCACCTTTTCAGGCCGGGCGCGGTGGCTCAAGCCTGTAATCCCAGCACTGTGGGAGGCCGAGGCGGGTGGATCACGACATCAAGAGATCGAGACCATCCTGGTCAACATGGTGAAACCCCGTCTCTACTAAAAATACAAAAAAATTAGCTGGGCATGGTGGCGCATGCCTGTAATCCCAGCTACTCAGGAGGCTGGGGCAGGAGAATTGCCTGAACCCGGGAGGCGGAGGTTGCGGTGAGCCAAGATTGCGCCATTGCACTCCAGCCTGGGTAACAAGAGCGAAACTCCGTCTCAAAAAAAAAAAAAAAAGTCACCTTTTCAAACAAGCTTTACCTAATTACCTTATGTAAAATGTCATCCTTCCTTGTCATTTTCTTTCCTCTTACCTTGCTTTTTCTTCATAAAATTTCTTTATTATCACCATCGTTCATTTTTTTAAATCTGTCTTTCCCCACCAGAATGTAAGCTCCATGAGAACACGGATGTTGTCTGTTTTGTCTTGCTGTATCTTCAGCCCCCACACTGGTGCCTCCTCATGATGCATACTCAATACGTATTTGTTGAATGAACAAGTGAAGTTTTATACCTCTATTGTTGATCCCTATAAACATTCTAGATCAAGGTTTGCAAACTATGGCTCACTGCCTCTTATTGTATTGCCTGTGAACTAAGAATGGTTTTTACATTTTTAAATGGTTTTTAAAAATGAGAAGAATACTGTTTCATGGCACTTGAACATTTTATAAAATTCAAATTGCAGTGTTTATCAATATAGTTTTATCGGAGGCTAGGCACAGTGGCTTATGCCTGTAGTCCCAGCACTTTGGAGGGCTGAGGTGGGCAGGTCACTTGAGGTCAGGAGTTCGAGACCAGCCTGGCCAAATGGTGAAACTCTGTCTTTACTAAAAATACAAAAAAAAAAAAAAAAATTAGCCAGGCTTGGTGGCAGACACCTGTAATCCCAGCTACTCAGGAGGGTGAGGTAGGAAAATCACTTGAACCCCAGAGGCGGAGGTTGCAGTAAGCCGAGATGGCTCCATTGCACTCCAGCCTGGGTGACAGGACAAGACTCTGTTCCCCCTACCACCCCAACAAAAAAAAGGTTTTATTGGAACACAGCTAAACCCATTCATTTACATATTTTCTACGGCTGCTTTTGTACTGTATCAGCCAACTGAGTAGTTGTGACAGAGACCGTATGATCTGCAAAGCCTAAAATGTTCACTATTTAGTCCTTTACAGAAAACGCTTATGGAGCCTTGTTCTAGGTCTATTACTAATACTTCTATGGTTACTTTCAAAATCCTGCATTGGAATTTCAAGAGAAAGTTGTGGTTTTCATTGACACAGTAATCAAAGAAATAAAGAATTTAGACAGTATCTTTCATACAAAGCACTTTACAAATGTTACTGATCGAAAAATTAATGTGACTTTTCAGAGAGTAAAAATATCTACCACAGGATGCCAAATATCCAGATAAAATATTTTAAAATGAATATACATGTTTGTACACAAATATATACTTAGCATCATGTTTTCATCATGAGTTTTTGGTATCATTAGATAAAACCATTTTCTTATCTCATTTAAAAGCCAAAGTCGTAATCTAGCAGAAAACTCTAGTTAACACCTATTTCATTTGTCTGTCTGCTCTTCCCACAACTAAATAACCAATCTCCTGGTATGCTTTAAGGTTTAATTAAAACATAAGTGTTTTTCACTGACACCTTATCTCTTAAATAACACATCTTCTAAAGGACGCACTATTCACTCTGTTACTGAGATAGCTGACATATATATTAGACTGTAAAAGTTAAAGGTTATTTCTTTTCAGTGTTCCACAGCACTGTCCCATTCATAGCTATTCATAGCCATACTAGCAATCTCAAATTGTTTTCTACCATCATGGAAAACAAGTCTTTATCACATGCTTACTGAGAGATGACAATTTCAAATTTGTTTTTAGGCTTTTAGATTCTCTTTTCATTGACAATGATACTATATAAACTTTTTCACCAGTAAGTTTTTTTAGGATACCAAAGTTGTATTTTTTTTTTCAGAGATTCTAACATTTCATGTGCTGTAAAATGAAAGGAGACAGATTACAAATAAAATTGAGGCCTGGCGTGGTGGCTCATGCCTGTAATCCCAGCACTTTAGGAGGCCGAGGTGGGCCAATCACCTGAGGTCGGGAGTTCGAGACTAGCCTGACCAACATGGAGAAATCCTGTCTCTACTAAAAAACACAAAATTAGCCAGGCGTGGCAGTGCATGCCTGTAATCCCAGCTACATGGGAGGTTGAGGCAGGAGAATCGCTTGAACCCAGTAGGCAGAGGTTTCAATAAGCCAAGCTCATGCCATTGCACTCCAGTCTGGGCAATAAGAGCAAAACTCTGTTTCAAAAATAAATAAATAAATAAAATTAGAATTTAAACTTGGAAATGGCAGGAGACTAATTAATTGAGATTTCATGAAAGTTCACATACGAATGCTTTACCTATAAGTTCAAATATAAATTATCTATGAACAAAACCAAATATTTACATTAGCAACAAAAATGTGCAATCATGTTTTAAATTCGAATGGTTATAAAGTTGCCTTTATTTCTACTACTGTACTATTAAATAATTGCCATTCAGTTAAGAATATTAGCTAACAAAATTTTCCTCTTAATTTCAGAGATCAGATTTCTACTCTATGGTCTGTTTTCCCAGTAGGAAGTATAAGCACTAAAGGAAAGCAAAATGTCAAATCTCAGAAAGAATCCTGTATTGAGTTTGCCAGCTGCCAGCACCTCTGGTGTCTGACAGCTGCCAGAAAGCTGTCTCTGAATGTTGATATTTCATTCTGTCTTTATAATAGTAAATGGTGTCCTTTATACCCATACCTCTTTTAAAAAAAGAAAAAATTTCTCTTATCTAAAATGTTTACTTTTACTTTTTAACTAAAAGGTTTAGAAATTGAGGCAGTGATTACAAGAATGTTTTCACAACTGCACCATTAACACCTGGGACTGTAAATGTGGCAGAGAAGTGTTAGCTGTCATTTCTACAAAATCCTTTATCAGTTCTCTTTATCACCATCATATATAATCATTCCTCAAATTCCATCAGCACAAGAACAGTTCTGTAGGATGAAACATGATCCCTATAACCAATGAAATTAGCATATTAGAATTGAAATTATTATAGTAACTAGCTTACCTCTCCTTCCTTTGCCATCTGATGTTTGAATGTCCTCTCAAATCCCCCTACTTGGGTTGTATAGCCTCTGCTTGAACACTTTGAATAATACAGAAGTTATTCCTTTCTATTTCAGAAAAACTCTACTAGTTAAAAGCATTCTTTCTTAAATATAGCTGAACTCAAATTTCCTGAAATGTCTATTTCAGGTCCTAGTTCAGCTTTCTGGGAACATACAGGATAAGTTATAGCTCAGATATTACCACTCAGTTTCCTGACCATGGTGAGAACTTTCTTCTGAACCTGTTTTTGTTTGCCTGTGGCTCTCCAAAAACGTGGCATCAAGCACTCGGCCTAATGGTGCAATGAGATTTTTTTCTCACAGCATTTCTGGGCGATAAATAGGGGCAATGGTATTTATTATTTTCCCCATTTTACAGACAAAATCCAAGACACAAATAATGACAAAAAACATAAAGGCCAATAATTGCTTGAGGGCACAAAGTCAGTGACACATTGAAAAGAGAAGCAGGATTTGTCTCTTGAGTTTTACTGTTGCTTCAGAGAATTTAAATCATATTTCAAATGCCTTGCTATATAGGTTATAGATTTTAGAAGGCCAGAACTAGAAGAGATTTTAGATTCAATTAATTTCAAACACCTCAACTGACTGTGTGTTATTGCTGATTGAGGGGAAAAGAAGATAACAAAAACAAAGACATGCGTTAAAGTGAGAGTAATCCCTTTGATCATGAAATACTTCCTTCCCTATTTCCTTGGACTAAGGTAAATGTTAAGAAACATCAAGACTACTTGTTTAAAAATACCAGATCAAATATAACCATGTTACTATTCCAGTTCTTCCTACCCTCCCCACTTTAAAAAAAAAATTAAAGCGTTCCATTTTTTCTCCTAAATTAAATGTTTAATGAGGAAACTGTAGACTGTGGGGCATAGGTGAATTGCTGATAACTGTAGTTAAAACAACAAAGTCAGTGTCTAATACTATTTTCCTTAAAAGGTCAGTTACCCTTAAGTTGTAGAAAAAATATATATATTCCAATTTTACCTTGTATATCACATGCTACCAAATGAACATGCAGAGAGAAAAGGAAAAATGGGCATTCCATGTCATTGCTACTTTAAAAAGATGTTTCTGATAAAATGATTGAATCCAACATATTGAAACGAAGACTTGTTTTATAACTGTAAGAGTCAAAAATAGAATCATCAATTTTGAAGTGGGCAACAGAGCTAAATATGAAAGTTAAAATAATCAAACTTCTGGAGAGAAAAACAGAACATTTTCATGGTCCTGGAGTATGTAAAGATTTATTTTTCTTTTTTTCCTAGAGACAGGAAAACTCCTACTCTGTTGCACAGGCTAGAATGCATTGACATACGTAACTCACTGCAGCCCTGAACTCCTGGGCTTAAGTAATCTGCCCACCTCAGCTTACTGAGTAGCTAGGACTACAGGTATGCATCACTACTTTCAGCTAATTTTTAAAACATTTTTTTGGAGAGATGGGGTCCATTATGTTGCCTGGGCTGGTCTTAGAATTCTTAACCTTGAGTGATCCTCCCACCTCACCCTTCCAAAGTGCTAGGATTACAGGTGGGAGCCACCGTGCCCAGGAAAGAATTCTTTATCAAGATATAAGCAGCACTTAGTCACAAAAAAAAAAAGCTGATAAATTAATCATTAAAATTAAGAATTCTATTCATCAAATGGATTAAGAAAAATAAACAAGTTATAGACTGGGAGAAAGTATTTGTATTACACATCCAACAAAGTACACATTCCTGGCCAGGTGTGGTGGCTCACGCTTATAATACCAGCACTTTGGAATGCCGAGGCAGGTGAATCACCTGAGGTTAGGAGTTTGAGACCAGCCTGGCCAACATGCTGAAACTCTGTCTCTATTAAAAAATATACAAAACTTAGCCAGGTATGGTGGCAGGTGCCTGTAATCTCAGCTACAGGAGGCTAAGGCAGGAGAATCACTTGAACCTGGTAGGCAGAGGTTGCAGTGAGCAGAGATCACGCCACTGCACTCCAACCTGGGAAACAGAGTGAGACCCCAACTCAAAAAAAAAATAAATAAACCCCACATTCCCAAAATATAAAAATTCCTACAAAATCAACAAGAAAAGACAACCCAATTAAAAAAAAAATCCAGCTGGGTGCCATGACTCACATCTGTAATCCCAGCACTTTGGGAGGCCAAGGTAGGTGGATCACCTGAGGTTAGGAGTTGGAGACCAGCCTGGCCAACATGGTGAAACCCTGTCCCTACTAAAAACACAAAAATTAGCCGGGTGTGGTGGCGGGCACCTGTAACCCCAGCTACTCCAGAGGCTGAGGCAGGAGAATAGCTTGAACCCGGGAGGCAGAGGTTGCAGTGAGCTGAGATCGCACCACTGAACTCCAGCCTGGACAACAGAGTGAAACTCCATCTCATAAAACAAAACAAAACAAAACCCTAAATGACCAGAAGACCTTAGATACTTCAGGAAAGAGGATATCCAAATGGCAATAAACATAAGACACTGAATGTAGTTACTCATTAGGAAAATGCAAATTAAAACCACAATGAAATACCACTTACTACACACCCATAAGAATGACAAAATTTGCAAATATGTAGGGTATACTTGGGGGGAAAAAAAAGAATGGCAAAAATTTAAAAGGCTGATAATAGCAAATGTTAACAAAAAGACTAGAACAAGTGGAATTCTCAGACATTGCTAGTGGGAGGGTAAACTGATCCAACCACTTTGGAAACTCTTTGGCAATACATATCAAAGCTAAACATACACCTACGTTAGAACCCAGAAGTAGTAGGGGTGTGTGTGTAGGGGTGTGTGTGTGTGTGTGTGTGTGTGTGTGTGTGTGTAGAGAGAGAGAGAGAGTCTTGCTCTGTCACCTAGGCTGGAGTACAGTAGTATGATCATGGCTCATTGCAGCCTTCACCTCCTAGTATTGGGACTACAGGCCCTCACCACCACACCTGGCTAATTTTTGTACTTTGTTTGTAGAGATAGGGTTTCACCATGTTGCTCAGGGTAGTCTTAAACTCCTGGGTTCAAGTCATCTGCCTGCCCCAGTCTCCCAAAGTGCTGGAATTGCATGAGCCACCATGCCTGGCCACGTAGTTACATATTCAAGAGACATGAATACACATATGTCCACCAAAAGACATACATAAGAATGTCTGTAATATAGTCAAACACTGGAAACAATCAATTCTCCATCAATGGCAGAAGGTATAACTTGTGGTACGTTCATACTATTCAATAATAAAAGAGAATGAACTACTAATAAAAATAACAACAGATGGATCTCAAAAATCTATTGAGCAAAAGAAGCTAGACCCCAGAAAAGCATATACTGTATAATTAATTTACATGAAATTCAAAAACAGGAAAACGATCTATGAGGATAGAAGTCTGAATAATGATTAATTTGGGGCAAAGGGGGAAATTCACAATAAGTGTACACAAGGAAACCTGAGGTGATGCAAATGTTCCATATATTGATCAGGAAGGTTGTATAAAGGTGAAAAATAATAAAGCTATATACAAAAGATATGTGCACTTTAATTGTATGTTATTCCTTAATTAAAAAAAAAATCCATTGAACACTCAGACATCCCCAAATATCTAAATCCTAAACCCAAGAAATGCAATTCTAACAGTATCTTCCTGCTTTTGAAAAAACTTTGAATTTCAAGAGTTTCTCATGATTCTGCTACATAACTTTTATAAGTTGCATCTACACCAACCAATCACTGAATGGGCTCCATATATAGCTTTAAAAATCATGTGGTATGGAAATTGATTTACATGTCATGCACTAACTAAATATGAAGATATTTTCAGTGATCACTAATTCCCGAAACTTCCCAGCGAACTGGGATTTCAAAATGTTTCAATATTGGTATTTTTCTTTCAATAAACAAGCTACCGATAGTATAAATGTCACTCATCTTTGGAAAACAAAAACAAACAAAGAACCTCTTTTAATCCACATTTCCTTCCAGCAACATCCCACTGATTTCTCTTCTTCACCCTCATAGCTAAACTTCTGGAAAAAATGGTCTGTAATCAACATTTCTACTTCCTCTATTCCCATTCCCGCTTTAACCACTTCGATTTGGTTTCCATCACTACCACTCCACAGAAACCACTTTTGTCAAGGTCACTAGCAAGTGTTATGTTGCCAAAACCAACCACACTCTTTGTCCTTATCTTGCTTGATTTCTCAGCCACATTCAACATAGCTAATCACCCACTCCTTCATGAAACATTCTCCTTTCTTGAATTCCGTTATACCACACTCTGCTGCTGGTTTTCTTACCGTCTCAGTGGCTGCTCTTTCTCTTTTGCTGGCTTCTTCTCTACCTGACCAAATGAGACATGCCTCCAGGCACTATCCTGAGAGCCCATCTCTCAATATATTCTCTGTTTAGGTGATCCCATCCATTCCCTTGGTTTTAAATATCATCCATGTGCTGAAGATAGCCAAATTCCTATCACTAGCCAGACCTCTTCTTTAGAGGAGAGGTCCCTGACCCTGCCTCCTTCCATTATTCTCCATATTAGCATTCTTTTTATTTATTTCATAGCACTTAGCATAAATTTAATTATTTCAATTGTTATTACTTGTTCTTTGGTCTGTCTTCCTTACCTTAACAAATTCCATAAGAGCCAAGGCTTTGTCTGCCTTGTTCACCATTGTATTGCCAGTATTTTGCATATGTGGCACAAAACAGGTATTGAATAAACAGTTTTAGAATGAAGAATGAAAACTTCTGACTTTTGAATTATATTGTATAATAAATGTTGTATTACAAGATTAATCAAAACCAAATGTTATAAAACTGTCATTGTTGAGCTATCTTTTAGAATATTTAAAACAATAAAAAGCATACGCTAAGTACATATGTGAAGATGACCCACCACTGATGCAATGTATGCTATCAGAGTGATGATAGGTTTTGCTATTACTGTTCAAACTGTAGGCAATGCCTTTCAAAAAAATTTTTATTTAAAATAAACAAACTCTCAATTGCAACATAAAGGTGAAATAAATCAAAGTAAATAATACTCTGTATTTCAAAATGTAAAAGCACCACAATTATTCCAGAAGATAGAATAATAAGGCAGATAGATGTATTTGTAGAATCACCGTGAATGCAACAGCTAAATGCAGAAGGATGCATGTTGAATCAATTTAAAAAAAACAACAACAACAAGGAAATAAAATTTTTAAAACCAGAAAATAAAGCCATGGATTAAATGAAAAACAAGAATAATAATGGTAAAAGAGGCTAAGCTCTAAATAAAAAAAATCCTCCTTTCTCAATGTACATGGTAATTGCAATCCTAGACAATTTAGAGTGTAGAAATCCATGCAAAAATGCTTCATGTTTGAACATAAAATGGAGTTAGAGTCTAGAAGTCATTAGATAGCACAAAATGTCACTATCTTTCAGAAAAGGGAGGTATTCCTCTTAGAATGAGGGATGACTTCCTAAAGGTGATGCCATTTGAAGTAGACCATAATGGATGAGTGAGGATTTCAGCTGGCACGATTATGGTGTAATTACAGTGTCGGGAAGTCAGGAGAAGTTGGTTTGGGTTGGAGAGAAAACTAGTCCAATTTTGGACTTGTTGAGTTGGAAGAACAGCATTAGAAAAATGAGGAGTGAGGGAAAGCAATACCTGAACAGGGAACACTAAGCAGTCCGGAGTCACATTAGAGGACAGAAGATACCTGTCCTCTAATGTGGACACTGGAAAGGTACTGAAGCTACCTTGTGGAGTATCTTAAATGGCCAACTAAAAAATATTTAAAATGATGTTTAGTAGAATAACTTGATATTTTAGGAAGATCATTCTGGCAGCAATCCTCAAAACAGATTAAAAGAGGCAAGGTAAGTTGAGCTACAGAGTTACTAGTAGGAAAAACATGTAACGGTCTAAATCAGTAGTTTTCAAAATGTGTTCTATGGAATCCAGGGTTGCAGAGGGCTGCCACAGGTGCTGAACTATGACAAGAGGAAGACAGGCTTAGCAGTGGTCTCTTGTTTCTTCTCCAGTTTCTGATTTGAAACATTACACTTGCATCTGATCCCACATAAGATTTTGGTGTAAATGGTGTTCTGTTGCAAAACACAAGTTTTTGTCTTGTTTTTGCGTCTAGTCCTAATACTTGTTGAAATGTGAGACTAACAATGAAATACCTCAAGGTCATCAAATAATCATCAAGTATCACTGTGGAGAGTAGTAGTTATAAAAGCTATAAGCACTACATGAATTCCTAATATCAACTTGTTCAATCATGATTTGTCCTATTATATAGATTGGATCTCTCTCCCCAAATTGGATTATGTGTAAACATTTTCTAGTTGTTTTGGTCTGGGCAACTAAGTCCATACTAGGCCATTGATATTTGCAATGGATATCTGCAAGTCCTTTGAGAATCTCCAAATTCCTTTTATTGAGATGTGCATACTATGCTATTGGCTTGGCACAATTAGAATCTATGTACTTGTTTCTTCATCCTGGTCTCCCAGCCCTACTAATTCAAATCTGAAAAATTAGCCAGATGGTGTTGGCGTCCACCTGTAATCCCAGCTACTCAGGAGGCTGAGGCAGGAGTGCTTCACCTTATTATTTCAGAATAGTTTTTAATTAACTATTCCCAGAAACTTGAGAAATGATGATAAATAATCTTTGCTTCACACAAATATTCAACATTCATTTTATTTAATTCTGAACATAAAAATCAAATAAGAAGTGCCCCAACCTTATCATAAGCATTTAAAGGATTTATAGTATACAATGATGATGTAACATGTATTATAATATACAATATATATTGTATATGTACAATATAACAAGTATATTATAAATCTTTTAAATGCTTATAAGGTTATATGCTACATGTCCTTGTTAGTGAGTAGTTGATTACCATACTGTGACAAAAGCATGTCCCAAGCACCTGAGCCTGAGCCTTTATAGGCACTTAATTAAGTATAGGGAATAAGACAGTAATATTCTTTTTTGTTTTTTTTTTTTTGACACGGAGCCTACCTCTGTTGCCCAAGCTGGAGTGCAGTGATGTGATCTCTTACCGCAACCTCTGCCTCCTGGATTCAAGCAATTCTCTTGCCTCAGTCTCCTGAGCAGCTAGGATTATAGGCTCGTGCCACCACGCCTGGCTAATTTTTGTATTTTTAGTAGAGACAAGGTTTCACCATGTTGGCCAGGCTGGTCACAAACTGTTAGTAATATTCTTACTTAAATAATTTTACAGCCGGGCACGGTAGCACATGCCTGTAATCCCAGCACTTTGGGAAGCCAAGGCAGGTGGATCACCTAAGGTCAGGAGTTCGAGACCAGCCTGGTCAACATGGTGAAACCCTGCATCTACTAAAATTACAAAAATTAGCCAGGCATGGTGGCAGTCACCTGTAATCCCAGGTACTTGGGAGGCTGAGTCAGGAGAATCCCTTAAACCTGGGAGACGGAGGTTGCAGTGAGCTGAGATCGTGCCACTGCACTCCAGCCTGGGTGACAAGAGCAAGACTCTGTCTCAAATAATAGCAATAATAATTTTACATGAGAAAATATGCACAGGAGAAAAAATACCAGTAAAATACCACAATTTTACTCATTATGTTTATAAAATTTTAATATTTGGCAAAAAAGTCTCATTTTGAGGTCAGAGGATAAATTTATACACTTATAATCTTCAGTATTTTAAAGTTTGGAATTTTATGTGAAATTCAAATAAAATTTAAATCAAGTTGGCCCCTGAAGCATATTTGTGGAACTGCCTACACTGCATGCAAGCAAAAAAATCAACTATTAGTGATTGTAAGCAGTTTAGATCAAGGGATTTCTTAACTAAGACACAGAGGTAGATGACAGCAAAAATGATTACTTGTTAAATATTATAAAAATTAGGGCCGGGCGCGGTGGCTCAAGCCTGTAATCCCAGCACTTTGGGAGGCCGAGGCGGGTGGATCATGAGGTCAAGAGATCGAGACCATCCTGGTCAACACGGTGAAACCCCGTCTCTACTAAAAATACAAAAAAAAATTAGCTGGGCATGGTGGCACGTGCCTGTAATCTCAGCTACTCAGGAGGCTGAGGCAGGAGAATTGCCTGAACCCAGGAGGCAGAAGTTGCGGTGAGCCGAGATCGCGCCATTGCACTCCAGCCTGGGTAACAAGAGCGAAACTCCGTCTTGGAAAAAAAAAAAAAAATATTATAAAAATTAGTTACTTCCAGTTTTCATACTGGACAATATTTCCCATCAGTTATGATGTAATTCCATATCCATAAAAACGTTATAGGTTGGTGAGAGTGATCTTTTCTCATCTCCACAGACTACCCTAGGAAACAGGAAATTGTTCTGATGTGCCAAATATTCTGGTAAATTAATAGTCTCTCTAATAGACATTACTTCTTAAATGAACTGATGTTGCTGTGATAGAGAATTCAAATTAAGTGAAGTTATGTTCAACAATTTTAAGAATCAAAACATTTATTGTGAAGAAAAGGTTTACTGTGGAAACTGTAGTGCTTCACTAAAATAAAGAATGTACCAAAATTATTAAATAAAGCCAAAAGTTAGAAGGCATTGTGTTATGTGGGGGGCATGGATTAGAAAAATGTCATTATTTACCTGCTGGATTTAGCCAATACTTCAATCTCTTCTACTAAACCTTTAACAGTACCTTTAACAAATTAACCAGTGAAATTTACCAGTTTCAATGTCTTTATTTTCCTTCCTCCCTTTACCATAAAAGCTGGGCAAGTAAAGAGTCAAATGACCAAACACATAGGCAACTCATTCATTAATTTATTTAACAAATATGATCGCAGTCCTACTATGTGCTGGGATCCCTTGCTATTCTTGGTGGCACATGCCTTTAGTCCCAGCTACTCAAGATGATGAGGTGGGAGGATTACTTGAGCCCAGGAGTTTGAGACCAGCCTGCAATGTAGAGAGACCCCCACCTCAAATAATTTAAAAAAGAGAGATCCCTAAACTTTGGAAATTAATAGTCTAGAAGGGGCTACAGGTGTATTAATTACCAAAATAAACAAGAAACCTAGTTAAAAGAGTAGAAAAATAACAGTTTTATATTGTTTCATCAAGACATTATTGAAATGTTTTCTATTTCTTATTTTAATAGTTTCTTCCATTAGCCAGGCATTGGTGGCTCATGCCTATAACCTTAGCACTTCGGAAGGCCAAGGCAGGAGAATCTTTTGTGCTCAGGAGTTCAAGGCCAACCTGGGTAACACAGTGAAACCCTGTCTCTATTTAAAAAAGAAAGAAAGAAAAGTTTCCTTTGTAAACCCACAAATAACCTGATGTGCCAAAAATTTCATCTCTAAGAACACTACTATGTACAATTTGTGACATGTCGCCAATTCCATTGTTATAAAAAAATCACACAGTAAGCTGATTTTAAGTACTGACAATAAGTAGGAAGAGTAATGTTCTTTGTTTCATGTCCATTATCAAGTACCTAGTCTTTTTTTTGTTTGTTTTTTTGAGACGGAGTCTTGTTCCATCACCCAGGCTGGAGTGCAGTGGTGAGGTCTTGGCTCACTGCAACCTCCGCCTCCCCAGTTCAAGCAATTCTCCTGTCTCAGTCTCCCGAGTAGCTGGGACTATAGGCACCTGCCACCATCAAGTAACTAGTTTTAAAATATCTCCTGGATTGGATGCATATCTAACATAATATGGTTATATGGCATTGGTATCTAATATAATATGGTAACTCCATATTATTTTTATTTACTCTATACCACTTTGGACTTACATTTTTTGTTGTTGTTGAGACATGTTCTCACTCTGTTGCCCATACAGGAGTGCAGTGATTACAGCTCACTGAAGCCTCAAACTCCCAGGTCAAGTAATCCTCCCACCTCAGACTCCCAAGTACTACAGGTACACAGCACCACACCAGACCAATTTATTTTTATTGTTTTTTTTTTTTTTTTTTAATGAAACAGGAAAAAAAAAAAAAAGAAAACAAACAAACAAACAAACAATGAAACAGGGCCTCACCATGTTTCCCAGGCTGGTCTCAATTTCCTGGCCTCAAGGAATCCTCCCACCTCAGCCTCCTAAAGTGCTGGGATTACAGGTGTGAGCCACTATGCCCATCCCTTAAATTTTTGTTTGTTTTTTTTTGTTTGTTTGTTTTTTGAGACAGAGTCTCATTCTATCACTAGGTGCCAGGCTGGAGTGCAGTAACCCATCTTGGCTCACTGTAACCTTTGCCTCCTGGGTTCAAGCAATTCTCCTGCCTCAGCATCCCAAGTAGCTGGGACTACAGGTGCACACCACCACACCCAGCTACTTTTTGTATTTTAGTAGAGATGGGGTTTCACTATGTTGGCCAGGATGGTCTCAATCGACCTCATGATCTGCCCACCTCGGCCTCCCAAAGTGCTGGGATTACAGGCGTGAGCCACCACGCCCAGCCCGCCCTTAAATGTTTTAAAGAACTTTTTAATTAAAAAAAAAAAAAACCTTAAATTTTGGATGCAAAAACCAGATTTCAATTAGGCTGAAAAAATAATTTCAGAATCACTAGGGATAAAAGCATTTTGATGGATTATATAGTAATATTAATAAATAAAGTTATGCACAGATTACTTTTCAAACAATCTACATATATTATAAATAAATTTTATTGTTTCATTACTGTATCTTTTTTTCAGTGATCCAAAAGGCCTTGGTGTCATCCTTATGAATTTTTTTTTGAGACAGTGTTTCCCTCTGTTGCCCAGGCTGGTGTGCAGTGGCACGCTCATGGCTCACTGTAGCCTCGACCTCCCAGGCTCAGGCCATCTTCCTACCTCAGCCTGCCAAGTAACTGTTACTACAGGCATGTGCTAACACGCCTGGCTAATTTTTGTGCTTTTTGTAGAGTCAGGCTTTCACCATGTTGCCCAGGCTGGTCTTAAAGTCCTAGGCTCAAGCAATCTGCCCACCTCAGCCTCCCAAAGTGCTAGGATTACAGGCGTGAACCACTACTCCTAGCCTCATCCTTATGGTTCCTAATTATCATAAATGTATCAGTTAATATGGAGCTAAATTTAATAAAGCCTATACAGCACATTCTATGCCCTTGTGATGTGTAGGGTCTCTTTTCAAAATAACTAATGAATCCTTAGGACAAAAAACATTCAGTGAGCACCTACTGCTGGCAAGTTTCTGTGTTAATCACTCAGTTCTTCTCATACATGGTCTGGAACTATAGCTTGACGTTTGAGCCAATTGTCATTGGACATCTATCTAGGCCAGGTGCAGTGGCTCACTCCTGTAATCCCGGCACTTGGGAAGGTTGAGGCAGAAGGATCACTTGTGGCCAGTACTTCAAGACCAACCTGAGCAACATAGCGAGACCCCCATTTCTACAAAAAATAAAAAATAATAAATTAGCAGGTCATGGCAGTTTGTACAATAAATTAGCAGGTTATGGTGGTGCATGCCTGTAGTCCTAGCTACTCAAAAGGCCGAGGTAAGAGGATCATTTAAGCCTAGCAGTTTGTGGTAGCCTGAGCAACAGAGTGAGACCTGTCTCTAAAAGAAAAAAAAGTTAGATGTCTGATAAAAGATCTACCAATAATCTTTTAGTCCTAAATAAGTGTATGTATATACATCTATATATAAATGAAAAGTTTATAAGAATGTATTTTAAAAGTATCACTCAAAAGTGTATGCTAATTTTATGGCATCATCTATATCTTGCTGATTGAGAAAACAAATTCTGCTCATATTCAATGGATATTTTAATGGACTAATTGTGATCCTGAAATCTGCTTACGTAAATTTAATAGTTAAAATTTGGCTTTACATAAAAAAATGAAATCATATCCTTTGCAACAACATGGATGCAGCTGAAGGCCATTATTCTTAGTGAATTAACACAGAAGCAGAAAACCAAATACCACATGTTCTCACTTACGAGTGGGAGCTAAACACTGGGTACACATGGACCGTTATGAATTCATGTGACCCCAAATTAGACACTGGCAACTCCAAAAGGGGGAAGCATGGGAGGAGGGCAAGGGTTAAAAAGCTACCTATAGGGTACGACACTCATTATTTGGGTGACAGGATCAATAGAAGCCCAAACCTCAGCATCACACAATATACCTGTGTAAGAAACCTACACAAGTACCCCCTAAATCTAAATTTTTTTTAAAAAATTGGCTTTAAGTGATAGTCTAGCAAAAAATAGCCAATCACATTTTTGTTTCCTAAGCTTTCTTTTTCAATTATACAATTTAAGTGCTTAAAAAATTACTGACTTTTATCAAAGAATTACTAGCCCCAATCTCCTACTTAAAAAATTTATTTAAATAAAATGCATCACAATAAACATAAAAAAGAGTACTTTTTCAGCAGTATTTTAATTGAATGCAACAAATTCTGAGGGCCTTCTATGAACCAAAAACTGTCCTTGGCACTTAGTGTACAAAAACAGGACATAGTCTCTGCTCTCCAGAAGCTTAAAGGCCAGAGGGGGAATAAACACCTAAATCGATAAATAATTTCAACACAATGTGGTAGAAGTATCCACAGAAAGAAGAGGCCTTTAGCCGAGGTAGAGGGACATGAGGGACTGGGTAGGGGTGATCGCCAGAAGGCACTAGGAGGAGGTCATCAGAAGAAGGTCATCATACAGCCTTCATGGTGATGATGTCTGAGCAGTCTTGAAAGATGAGTAGGCATAACCAAGCAGAGAATGGGTGAACATAATAACAAAGACATGGAAGTGTGAAATAGCATATTGGATTATAGGAAGCACAAGCACGAATTTTGAAAATTTATGTTCTACCAGGATCCCATGGCCTTTTTTTGGCTTTTGGTCCTTAAAACCTTCATATCTCATCCTCTATATGCTCACAATGGAGGGGGAACAAATTCCATCAGCTAGAGGACTTATCTCTGTTAATCTCAACCATCCAGAACATGGAAAGGGGCCCGAAACAAAAAACTGCTACTACAAAATCCATGTGGTAAGAAATAGAAGCTGACATCAAGAAGGAGGCAAAAATTGTACAATATCCTGGGAATATTTGGTGTAGGGGCATTCAGCTTTACATAGCTCAAAACCCCTGTGAAAATATACTATGGAATAATACACGATCTGATAGAACAATGTCTCAGAGTTGCTGAGATAAACTTATCTCTTGTGTACCTTGCTTATAAAGCAGGGGGCTGTGTAATAAACATACTTAGAAAAATCTTTACCCAATATTGTTAAAAATAAAAAGGCTTTACATTAAATTGGAAGTCAGCCATTATCTGTGAAATTCATGTTTGTGAACCACCTCATTTCCCAACCATATCAGACAGAAGAGATGTTAAAGTACAAATAATAAAATTTAGCGATTCGTAAAGAATCTTTGGGTAGAAAATAATTAAAGTTGTGAGAAAATTAAAAAGAAATTAAAATTAAAAAGTTATAGCTTCTGATTTAGTATATGCATTAAAATCTTCATTTCTACATGACAAGATTTCTATTTCAAAAACGTATTCATCTGATATCTTCATACAAAGTCTCAATAAATTAATTAAAAGATAAATGAATTTATTAAATGACTTTATATGCTGAACGAATGATTATAATAAACTGCACAATAAACTGTTATGAATCAATGTGATCCCCAAATTGAGCAGAAAATAAAGGTATTCCATGAAGTATTCTACTTTCTTACATTGCCAAGAGAGGTATACACTACAGACCAAATCTCTATTCTAGACTGAGATCAAAACAAGATGATATAAAAATACTTAGTTTTAAATATCAAAAACATGGGTCAGATTAGTCCATTTTTGGTAGCTATAATGAACTAGATATTTTACCACATCAAATATTCTATCCTCAAGGACCTGACATTAAAACAGCCAAATTCACATAATTAATCTCTTTTTAAAATTTAAATGTTAAAAGTTTTTGCATTAAATATACTCTATACTATCTATTTCCATGGACCTATAAATTTAATCTAATCATGTAAACACAACTTTTTAAAATCACTGATCTATATTCTCTTTCCATTTATAATTTTTTATACATTCTGAATTAAATTCTACACAAGTTTTCATTCTTTTCTTCTTCAGGGAGTCTTCATCCAGGCTTATTAAATATCTGTATTAGTACACCAATAACCTAAGATATGCTGTTTATTTTCTTTATTTCGCATTAAATAAATGAATTTGGAAGTATTAACATTTATAAAGAAATACTCCAGTTTCTATGGATTTGCACGGTTCTGTACATTATCCTTAATATGTGGTATAGTTAAGTCTAGGAAAAATAGTGTCAAAGTACTGATTTATAATTTCATAAATACAAATAAATCATTGTGTAATAAAGCATAAGAGCTCTTCAACAATTATTTTTCCCATTGTATACAACAGCCCGATTTTCCCCCCTTGCTATTGGCCAGTAAAACCTTTGTTAAAAGTTACACTTTAATAAACCATTATTTAAATGTTAAAATGCAAAAAAAGTTTTTTTTTTTTTTTACAAACAGTGAATGTAATCAGACTATATAAAATGCAAACATTTTTAAGTTTCTAAACCCTAATAATTAAAAAATTTAAAAGCATAAGGTTTTTGATATTTTAATAACTTCATATACTCTAAAAATAAAGCTGCCAAAGATCAGTTCATTGTTAGAGATCCTTTCATTATTATGAAGAAAATATCCACAATCTTCATATTTATCAAAGTAACCTTTTAGTTAGGCGTCAATATCTCATTTTAATAGAATGAAATTCTGATTTTCTAAATACCACCATCCCCCTGAGTTGAGATGCATTAGCCATTTTCAAGGCTTTAGAAACACTTGTTGAAAAGACCACTGAAGAGTTTACAGAAGCAGTGTGAAATTTTAGGTAACCCAACGAAGCACAGAATAAAAAATGTTTGAGAAGCGAGGATAGTTTTATGACTTTCAAAATTAATTCAAATGAAACTCTTGATGTGAACTTGATTTTTGCGTTGAGTAAAGATTTATTAGAAGATCAAGTTCCAAGGGAAATGCAAGTGCCAACCCCTTTCAAATGTACCTTTCCCGTATAACACCATTTACCCTTGGAAGAAAACAAGTCACTCAGATTAGCTCAATTCCAATGAACACTGAGGCTATACGAAGGAAAAAAATATCCAAAAGGGTTGGTTATTCCACCCCAGATTTGCAGCTATTTCAGGGACACCCCTTAAGTGCTCTTACTCTGCAGACGTAGGGTTGACCCCCCATGTCTGACAACCCTTTAGAAATAAAATTGCAAAGAAGTTATCACTTTCCAAAGAGCGGAGGAAGGACAAGTGAGAATCGACTAGCTTTGCCCTCGGAAATACCTCATATTTACTTTTGACAAAAGAAATAAATAGAAGCAAAACCGAGATTCAGAAGAAACTCTTTCTGCTGCCTGCACCGGTCAAGCTTCTCAAAGACCCGGGAGAAAAGAAGTGGGCTGCAGGCTCACCTTCCATGTCGCTGCTGGGCCGGGCTGGAGCTGCTGCTTTGGCTACCCGGCCTCTCCACGTGCTCCTGCCGTCGCCGGGACACAGCTCGCAGCTGGCGGGAGATTCCCGGCGCGGGGAGTCCCCGGGATCCGGCCGCCGCGTCGGCGCAGACTGAAAGGGGCAGGAGCCGGCGACCTGCCGGTACGCGGGGTTACAGCGGCGCTGGCTGGCGGCGGCTTTAAAGGACGCTGTCCGCGGAGTGCCTCGGGTTCCGCGCCTCCAGCCCCTTTTTGAATGTCAAACCCAAGGAACCTTGACAGGATGGAAATGGCGCATCACTAAATTGTCTCAAAATGTCTATTTTAGAAGGATAATGGATGAGAAGAGTAATATCACACGGAGGATGGAGGGTCTGCACTGGTTTCTTGGCAAGCTCAAGTTCAGACGTTTATCTTAAATTGAAGAAGATCTGGAACTTTTTGCCTATATTTGGTGATAACAGCCGTGAAAAGTACCCATGAGAACTCCCTTCTTTCAAAGTATTTTTTTTTTCCTTCCTCACTTTTTCATTTCACATAGTAAGAGGTTTTGGTCCAAGTTTTTAGAAAGACAGTCCGAATGGATTTTGGCACTTTTATCAATCCAAATGTTTGATTTTTGGAAGCAATTATGTCACTTTTGTTTTCCCTCTGGGAACTGCTTGGTTTATTTGCCACCACTCACACAATACTACCCGCTCTATATAAATAGAATGAGTGTTTAATAGAGTGTGTTTATTTTCTCTCAGCCTGCCTTCTTCCAAATAGACACCTTACAAAAATACATATATGATGTTTCAGAAAAATGAGCAAAGAAAGTAGAGCTAAGGGTGGAAGGTGGGGGTAATAAGATAGGAAAATTAACTTAAAGATGTTAGTACACAGATATGTACCAGTCAACGTCTTTTCCCAACATCCTCCCTACTGTCTAGAGAAAAAGCACACATTTGACTGCAGAGAGAGGCAAGGGGACGTGACCACACAACTGTTTTCAAAGCAGAACTTTTCTTCACATTGAGGTCTAAGGGACATTGTTCAGGTGAGCCCTTCTAAAGATACCCAGTGTGCTGGACAATACACGAATGAGTATCAAAAGGCCACTGTCACCCTTATTAGAAAATCGTATTAGTGTATACAAATATATTTGAGACTTAAGGTTGAGAATTTATGCATCAGCTGACCATATCAGAAGAAATCCACACTTACAAGTTAAAGTATGCATGCTGTAATTTTATGAATTGTAGTTTTAAACAACAGTGTGTTGTTGGTATAGGCAGCCTATGTGATGCGTGTATATATCTTTAAATGAGTGAAAAACTGCACTGGCTTTAAGCACCATGGTAGCATCTCTATAAATGTATAAGTTGGGAGTTCTACAGGACATCCATTTTGGAGAAATATTCTAAACATTAGGTCTAATTTTAGTACTGAAAGGGGAAATTTGTTGTTTGTTAGTTTCTAAAAGCAAAAATAGCATGTCAAAAGTAGCAGAAGAGGAACTGTAAAATTTCACAGGGATGGTATGAGGATGAAAAGGTATTTGGTTATTAAAAAGTTGTAAGCCTGGTGCAGTGGCTCACGCCTGTAATCCCAACACTTTGGGAGGCCGAGACAGGAGAATCATGAGGTCAGAAGTTAGAGGCCAGCCTGACGAACATGATGAAATCCTGTCTCTACTAAAAATACAAAAATTAAATTAGCTGGGCGTGGTAGTGCATACCTGTAATCCCAGCTACTAAGGAGGCTGAGGCAGGAGAATCCCTTGAACCCAGGAGGCAGAGGTTGCAGTGAGCTGAGGTCGAACTACTGCACTTCCAGCCTGGGTGACAGAGCAACACTCTGCCTCAAAAAAAAAAAAAAAAAAAAAGTTGTAAGAAAACTTTATGATATTCCATTACAATACTTTGTATACTCGACAGTGGAGCATGTTACTACTCTGTAAATAGTTCGAAACTGAGTATTTCAGACTCCCGAGAGTGATACCTAAGGGGATTAAAAGTGGATTGGTAAAATAATTTATGTAGCTACTCCACCCTCAGGGAGGTGCAGCATAAATCCCTACTCTTTAAGTGTGGGCACACATAGTGGCTTCCTTCCAAGAGTATAGTATGAAAGTGGGGGAGTAAGTTGACAGTGGAGAAACCTGACAAACAGTACCTAGGCCAACAGACCAAGGTTAACATCAAGTGATAAGGCACGTTGATAGTATGTACCCTTGATATGATGTGATGGGGATGTCATTTTATCTCTGTAATCTTCCTACCAAGAACCCATAATTCTAGTCTAACATGGGGAAAGACACCAAATTCCAGTAGAGAGGCATTCTACAAAATACCTAACCAGTTAAAGCCAGGTCAAGACCTTCAACAACAAGAAAAGTCTGACACAGTCAAGAGGAATCTAAGGAGCTATGACGACTCTAGGTAATGTAGGATCCCACATGGGATCCTGGAGCAAAAAAAAAAAAAAAAAAAAAGGACGGGGTGGCAGGGGGGACATTAGGCAAAAAACTAAGGAAATCTGAATCAAGTTTGGACTTCAGTTAATAGTGATATATCAATATTGGCTCATTAATTGGAAGCAATGTGCCAAACCAATGTAAGATGTCAATAATAGGGAAAATTGAGTGGGAGTATGTAAAAACTCTCTGTACTGTTTTTGTAATTTTTCTGTAAATCTAAAACTCTTCTAAAATAAAAAGTTTATTTAAAAAGAGTGGATGGGTACTTTTGACAGACAACTACTACTCATTTGGTTAAGTCTCTTCTCATAGGATTTAGTTTATCACATAGGATTTACAAGGATCAATTACTTGCAATAACTGAGAAGCCAACAAGACACACCGTGGATTTATAATGTACTTTGACTAAAACTGGAATGATGAACTTGGAGGGAATCAAAGATAATGCCTAAATCTGTCTTTGTTATCATTACCTTAAGAAGGGAACAGTTGAGACCAGACCATGTATCCAGACATGGTAACTGACAATGGGTGGATCTGACTCACTGAGTCACATTTCACAGCTTATGCTATATAGGTAAAATTAACGGTGACTAAAAATGAAATTACTGACAAAGGTTGTTCCTGGACCATCTGAGATAGTCCAAGTACTGACTCGGCTTAAAGGAAATAAAACCGAAAACTCTTGATCTCACCCAAAATAACCATTCTGCACCCTGTCTGAACCTTGGGCTCTCTCTGCTAACCAGCCTACTCAAAACCACTACTGAGGGTGGTGCCCCGCTGCTAAGAAACAGACAACACACAGGGCCTTTCGGGCCACCAAACTAATAGCCAAGAAGGAGCCATCCACGACGCGGGCAGGATCCCCTTTGGAGCCCCCTGATCTTGACTAATCATCCATCCCTACAGAAAAAGCCAGTCGGGCTCCTGCCTTACGCTTGGACCCATTTTTAAAGCCAGGTCACTTCACCAACCTAGATACCTGTGCACTGGGAGGGTCTCTCACATCGCCTCGTACTTGAAGTGAAAATCAAGATTCAACGCTCCCCTAGAGTGGGAAGGCCCAGAGGCGCCTTCTTGGCTCAGCAGTTGCTCTTCCGGGTCTTGGTTTTGCGGGTAAAGAACGCAATTAGATAAAAATCGCTTGTCAGTTTGAAAGAGACTGGACACCCCGTTTCAGCGTTCATGAGATGAGAGGCACAGGAAATCCCCACGCGGGCCTCTCTGCTTCACGTGAGGAGGAAATTGTCACAAGCCTCTGCCTTCCTCAGGTCCCAATCGCATCGCATCCCCTGGCGGCCGCCCCCAACCCCCCTACAGTCCTTGGACCCCCCCGGTGTTCTCTCCTCCATCCCTTCAGCCCCTAGACTGCGGAATCCCGGGAACGCGACGTCGCGGCTTCTTTCCCCTTACTCTCTTCCTCCCTTCCGCTCCGCTAGGAGAACGAAGGGGCGCCGAGCGCGGGAAAATGGCGCCGGTCAGAAGGCGCGAAGCGTTCGCACGCCTGCGGCCGCGTGACACCAGGGCACCAGGCGTCCGCCTCCCACGCCCTCGCCCCGCCCCCGCGCGCGAGAATCAGAGCACGCACGCGTTCTCCTCTGCGTCCGCTCCCGAGGGGGCGACGGACGGGTAGGGGAGGTGACCCCGGCGTTCCGCTCGGCGCTGTGGAGGAGATGGGGAGGTGTTGGGCCAGGGCTGAAGTAGGAAGGAGACCGTCCCTCGACGCCTCCTGCGACGCTAGCCCCTGAGCCGCGATGCGAGCGTGGGTCCTCCTCTCCGCGGTGCTCTGGTGCCTCCCAGGAGGTGGGGCTCCCTCCGCCGGGTCCCCAGGCCTCTCCCTCGGCCCTGCCTCCTTCGCCTCGCCCTGCCCTGTCCTACTTGAACCCCGCTCCTCTTCTAACTAAAAAGTCAGTGATTTCTTTCCTCCGCAGTCGAATGCCCGCGTTCTACCTTATTCAACACGAAGGGCTTCATTTATGGCCAGCCGGGACACCCAGGTAACGAGGACCTCTGCACGCGGGCCCAGTGGAGGGGCCGGAACTGCGGAGCTCTTCCCGGAAGAGCTTCCCTGGAACCTGGAGGGAAGGGGAGCGAGTGAGCGTTTATTGAGCACCTGTTATACCAAGCATCTGCTTGGCAGTTCGCAAAGGTCGCATCTTTTCATCCTTACAGCGACCCCTGTTGAGTTGCCTTGCTAAAGCCGTGCAGCTCCCAAGGGGCTGGGATTCATTCCAAATTTCTTTCTCCGATGCCATCTCACTTCTAGGTGCCTCTGCTGCTTTGCAGCGCGGGAAACCCACTCAGAGGAGTGATTTCCAAGGTCCTCTGTTTGGAATATCTTTAATCCTCCCATTATTAACTGGAAAAACTTTGCGTCCTTCAAGGCTCAGCTCAAATGTCATTTATCTCTGCCGTGAAACTTTCCCAAGGAAAATTAGTCACATAGCTAATTTTAGATAATTTTGAGCCAGTTGATAGCATTTGTTACGTTTAGAATCCTTCCAGGTTTGGGTCCTCTCCCCGACCCCCCACCAAATTGTAGGACGTTGTCTTTATGTACTCAGAGCATGGCATTCAGTAGGCTTTAAAATTAGTATCTTTCTGGGTTGCAGTGATTCCAAGCATACAGTTCTTTCTCTACCAAACCAGAAACAAGAAGCAATCACACATGTTCCTAGTATACCCCAGATAGGCTTAATTATTGTTCCCAATGGAGGAAATTTACAGTTAAACATCAAGTTTCCCTTAGGGTGATCATGATCTTTTTTGTTTGTTTGTTTGTTTTTGATAGAGTCTCTCTCTGTCACCCAGGCTGGAATTCAAGGGCACAATCTCAGCTTACTGCAACCTCCCCCTCCCGGATTCAAGAGATTCTCCTGCCTCAGCCTCCTGAGTAGCTGGAATTACAGGCACCTGCCACCATGCCCAGCTAATTTCTGTATTTTTAGTACAGAGGGGGGTTTCACCATGTTGGCCAGGCTTGTCCTGAACTCCTGACCTAGGTGATCCACCCACCTCGGCATCCCAAAGTGCTGGGATTACAGGCATGAGCCACCAAGCCCAGCTGATCATCTTTTTTTTTTTTTTTTTGAGACGGAGTTTCACTCATGTTACCCAGGCTGGAGTGCAATGGCGCGATCTCGGCTCACCGCAACCTCCGCCTCCCGGGTTCAGGCAATTCTCCTGCCTCAGCCTCCTGAGTAGCTGGGATTACAGGCACGCACCACCATGCCCAGCTAATGTTTTTTGTATTTTTAGTAGTGACGGGGTTTCACCATGTTGACCAGGATGGTCTCGATCTCTTGACCTCGTGATCCACCCGCCTCGGCCTCCCAAAGTGCTGGGATTACAGGCTTGAGCCACCGCGCCCGGCCTCCAGCTGATCATCTTTAAAATAGTTTTGCTAAAGTCCTTTTCTGAACTTTTTTTTTTTTTCCTGAGAGGGAGTCTCGCTCTGTTGCCCAGGCGGGAGTGCATTGGTGCATTCTCGGCTCACTGGAGCCTCCGCCTCCTGAGTTCAAGTGGTTCTCCTGCCTCAGCCTCCCGAGTAACTGGGATTACAGGCCCGCATCACCATGCCAAGCTAAGTTTTGTTTTTTTTGGTAGAGTCAAGGTTTTGCCATTTTCCCCAGGCTGGTCTCGAACTGGACTCAATTAATCCGCCTCCTCGGCCTCCCAAAATGCTGGGATTACAGGTGTGAGCCACCCTGCCCAGTCCTTTTCTGAACTTTGAATTCCTTCCACCAATCCCCCAAAAAATTATGATTTGAGTGAGTTCTGAATGTGTACATTAAAATAAACTTTAAATGTATAATGTATATTTTTATAAACAAATATGGAAAAATGTTATGACTCATGATTAATAATGAGTTTAAAAAAACGTACTATGAGAAGCAACAACTTCAGATTAGCATTCTAAATGTTAAATATCGATTTTTTAAATAGTGAAATCCAACAATAATTTGTGTCTTCAAGACAAAATGGTAGGCATATATTTCTTAATTTAATTTTGCTATATAATGTAGTTATACATTATTTTATTTCATCACAGAGAAAATATATGTTAAGTTACATCAAAATAGCCCAGTCCTTATCTGTATGGATTTTAAGCTTGCTAAAAAAGAAGTAGTGGACCCCACCTACTTATGGATTGGGCCTAATGAAAAGACATTAACAGGTAAATCTGATTTTAATATGTTCTTTTTTAATGATGTGAACATATTTTTAAAAAATCACTATTGCTTATTAGAAAGAACAAATTGAAATTTAGTTTTAATGGCAGTTTCTCTTGCTCCCTGCTTAGACAAATCATGTTATATCTTGGCCACTTCTCTATTTTCTCCTCATGCAAAAACTGAAGCAGTAATTTTTGTGCCCTACGTCTCAGAGCTATGTTAATTCAAAGGTCTTTATAAAACCTAAAATTTATCATTGTAGCGCCAGTAACAGGAGATGACATAGCTAATATATAATTTTTCGTGATGTTAGCGTGCCTTGGTACATAAGTATTATTAATCAGTTTCTGTCTTGTCTGAAGAAATTGTATAGCACTACAGGGCAATGTAATCTCTTTTTCTGAATTATTGGTATGAACCAATTGGAACTAGATGCCAAGAAACAAAACAAAACAAAAAAACACAAAATATATTTCAAAAGTGTACTTTATCATGTAGTCTCCCACAGAGTAATATGACAGAATTAAGATTTTGTGGGATTCTTAAAGTTGAGATCGTTCATTAATTTGAAAAAATATTTGTATCTATTTGTAATTCCAAGTTTACTAAATAATGCTTGATACGTTATATGTTAAATAAGTAATTTACTATTCTGTTTAGGAAATAATCGAATAAATATAACTAAAACTGGACAGCTGATGGTGAAAGATTTTCTGGAGCCTTTGTCTGGACTTTACACATGTACTCTTTCTTATAAGACTGTTAAAGCAGAAACCCAGGAAGAAAAGACAGTAAAAAAGAGATATGACTTTATGGTCTTTGGTAAGAATTTAGGCACATTTTAACTTACACATTTAGTTTGGATCACAATTAAATGTTTAGTGTCTTCATTTAGTGAAAATGAGTCTGTAATAGGTGACTATCACTAATTATGACTTACAGAATATTTTGGGACATATTTGACTAGGCAAACTCTTAAATTGACATCAAGATAGTTTATCCTAAATAATCTTCCTTCAATTCCCCACTTGCCTCTGTCTAGATATGCAAGCACATCTACTTTACCACAATTTAGCCGGTAATTTCAAAACTGATCTTTTAATTCTGTAAAAGCAAGTTAACGATTCTTTCACTGGGCTGTGCTGACAGCAATGATACTTTCTGTGAATTAAGGCTCTCCCCAAAGTCTTTTTTTTTCTTGATACTGTTATCTATATAGCCGTCCCACAGAAGCCATGTCTCTTGTTGTGCCAAGTAGATAATATATCAGATGAAAATAACATTTTCCATTAAAGTTAGTAGTTTGGTGTATTTTTGTGAGGACTAACTGATAAAACATTTTATTAGATAAGTTTCTATGCTGATTGCAGTATTGACGGGATTAAGCATTACATGCTATTTGAAAATTGTTTGGTAGAGGAAATCAATGCTAGGCACCATTGTTTTCACTCTTATCTTTCTTTTTTTAAAGCGTATCGGGAACCTGATTATTCATATCAGATGGCTGTACGTTTTACCACAAAGTCTTGTATAGGGAGATACAATGATATGCTCTTTAGAGTGCTGAAGAAAATCTTGGATAATCTGGTATCTGATTTGTCCTGCCATGTCATAGAACCATCATATAAATGTCATTCTGTTGAAATTCCAGAACATGGCCTCATACATGAGCTATTTATAGCATTTCAAGGTAAAATTTTAACATTTCTTTAATTTTGAATTTAGTCCTGAACCATGATAATTTCAAAATTAATTACCATATTAATATGAGATATTTTTTAAGTAATAGGTATTAAATGTCTGTTAAGCACTAACGTATATAGTTGATCTTAGCCTGTTTACACTTTTAAAACTTAACACACTAATTAATTACTTTCAAATATGGCGTATTGTTGCTTCTTAAAAATCAATATCATTTTATTAATACAGCTTTTATGTAGCTAATATTTCACTTATAACTTCTTACAGAATTTTTAATAGTATTTTTGAAAATTTAGTAAAAGTAAATCACTAAACCAAATGTATTTCTATTCATTTTAAAGCCTTGTAGTTACTTGTATTAGCCCCCAGATGGAGTGAAACCATAAAGCATAAATTACTCAAATTGTGCACCTTGTTTTAGTACTAGGATTAGATGGTGGGACTAAACATGCCTGCTTGCACACTGAATTCAGCACTTGGACCTTTATTGAAATGTTTGAAACTTTTTAGAATCCCTTTGTGAACCTATCATTTTTTTTCTCTTCAGTTAATCCTTTTGCACCAGGGTGGAAAGGTGCTTGCAATGGATCTGCTGACTGTGAAGATATCACTAATCACAATATCGTCCAGGTGAGACTGTCATTTTAAGGAAGAATTATTTATCTTTTTCTTTTTTTAGAGACAGGGTGTCACCCAGGCTGGAGTGCAGTGGTACGACCATAGCAAACTGCAGCCTCGAACTCCTGGGCTCAAGTGATCTTCCTGCCTCAGCCAAGGAGGAAGTATTTGAAAATCAATAAAGCTATTTTAAAATTTTTTTGTAAATACTTTGTTTTCTTAAAACATTTCTTAAAAATCTATTTCTCCATCTTGTGAATATTTATCAATAATAAAGACATTTCTAAGGAGTAAATTTATTTTTTAAATATAAAGTATTAACATTGATTTTTTAAAATATTATTGATTTTTGGTTTCAGTTTTTTAAACTGAGATTATGAGATTCTTGGTTATTTCAAGATTTTTTTTTTTTTTTTTTATCGAAAGAGAGCTGGAGTATCAAGATGTGTTATTTTGGAATAGTAAATCTGGAACATTAGTTAGTTCCCAAGATTAGTATTATGTATTTTATCTATGACAGAAAGACAGATCCCTGGTCTTTGTTCCTCAAATGATGATTAAATAGTAGCTGAAAGGACGATTTCACAAATATGTTACTCTAGGTTAAGCCAATGCTGCTTCCAAAACTGTATCTCTATTGATCATAATAGTTGCTCTCCCCTCCACCATCCTCAGAGGCTAAAGACAGAGTCTTAAAATCCCTCCACACCCACATAAGCAGTGAAGAAAAAAAGAAAAATCCCTTCACTCTCTGGTCTAGTTCCTGAGCCCATATCCTGAATTGATGTTGTACATGGCTTATGAGAAACAGTTAACATTAGTTATTATTAAATTTTGTGTCAAAAACCCAAAATTTACATCATCAGTTTATAATGCTGACCAAAGAAAAGTGTTTTTTTGTTTTTGTTTTCGCTTTTTTTTTTTTTGAGACTGAGTCTCTATCTGTCACCAGGCTGGAATGCAGTGGCTCGGTGTCAGCTCACTGCAGCCTCCACCTCCCAAGTTCAAGTATTCTCCTGCCTCAACCTCCCGAGTAGCTGGGACTACAGGCGCGTGCCACCATGCCCAGCTAACTTTTGTATTTTTAGTAAAGATGGGGTTTCACCATGTTGGCCAAGATGGTCTCCATCTCTTGACGTTGTAATCTGCCTACCTTGGCCTCCCAAAGTGCTAGGATTACAGGCATGAGCCACCACGCCTGGCCAATTTTTCTTAACCATTGCACATATCAATTGACAACAGTTGATAAGGTCAAGCCTAGACTAATTTTGGTGTTAACACATACCTTTTCAGGAATTTATCTATGTAAAGTATGGCATGCTTATACTACATAATTGCCTCTGATACTGGAGGATAAATTTGGTTCAGGGTTTAGTAATTGTACCTCTCTCTGGTATTTTTACACCTTAGGCAAGAGATCGAATAGAAGAATTTTTTCGGAGCCAAGCATATATTTTCCACCATAACTTTAATAAAACTCTACCAGCAATGCATTTTGTGGACCACAGTTTTCAAGTAGTACGTCTGGATAGCTGTCGACCAGGCTTTGGAAAAAATGAAGGTCTACACAGTAATTGTGCTAGCTGTTGTGGTAATTACAAAATATAAATATCTAAATATTTAGGTTATATAGTCAGAAGAATACATGAGTAATTCACTTGGCATAACTGAATAGAATCTTTACACTGATTCTCTTACCAAAAAAATTATCTAAAGGGAAGTAAAAATTCAAAGCCCCAATTTATTTATTTATTTTTTTTTGAGACAGAGTCTCGCTCTCTTGCCCAGACTGGAGTGCAGCTGTGCAATCTCAGCTCACCACAACCTCCATCTCCCGGTCCAAGCAATTCTCCTGCCTCAGCCTCCTGAGTAGCTAAGACTACAGGCACCCGACACCACAGCTGACTAATTTTTGTAAAAAGTAGAGTTTCACCATGTTGGCCAGGCTGGTCTTGATTGAACTCCTGACCTCAAGTGATCATCCACCTTGGCTTCCCAAAGTGCCCAAAGAAATTACACATGTGGACTACCACACTTGGCCCCTTTTTTTTCTTTTTTTTGATATGGAGTCTGGCTTTGTTACCCAGGCCAGAGTACAGTGTGGCACAGTCTTAGCTCATGGTAACTCTGCCTCCCAGGCTCAAGCCATTCTTCAATCTCAGCCTCCCGAATAGCCAGGATTACAGGTGTATATCACCACACCTGACTAATTTTTGTATCTTTAGTAGTGATAGTGTTTCACCCCGTTGCCCAGACTGTTCTCCAATTCCTGAGCTCAAGCAATCTGCCCCCCTCGGCCTCCCAAAGTGCTGGAATTATAGGCGTGAGTCACAGCACCCAGCCAAAGCCCAAATTTCTAAATATACTTATTTTAATGTATATTAACTCTTCCTGATGTACTCTCTTGTATACATTTCCATAGTGTTCTGTTTTAAGCTACTGTACAATGAAGGAAAACAGAATGGTCCTACTTAGAAAGCCGAGAACTAGGAAATAGGAACTCATAAATGGAGTACTGCAGTAGATACTGTAAAATGCTGATAGTAAAAGAAAAAATAGGATTCTCACTTTCTCTTCTCTTTAAGATCATCAAATTATAAAGTTTGAAACTCATAAATAATCTTTTACAACTTAAATTAGCTGAACATTACTTGGTATAATATAGGCACTGAAATGATGTGATATTGAAGGCAGATTTATATTGTTGGTATAAAATACCTCCCAAGTTGCAGAAGCATGAAATACCTATAAATTATAATTATTCCATGTGTTTTCCTCTGCAGTGGTTTGTAGTCCTGGGACTTTTAGTCCTGATGTTGATGTAACTTGTCAGACCTGCATTTCTGTCCTTATCTACGGAGCTAAATCTTGCCCATAAACTTCAAACCGACAATATGAAGACTAGAGGTGAAAGCATTGTCACTTACTTGTGGAAGTGGGGGACATAAGATGATTTGTTCACATCCCAGAGGATCACAGGTAGTTCTATTAAGTAGAATCAGTAAGACCAAACCACTGGAAAACATGCATTTTAGAAACTTTTAAAAAAATGGTTAACTTGGCATTTCTAAGAAGGCATTTAATCCAGTATCTCCAGTGTACAAAGGAAAGTTGAAGTATTAATGGATTATTTTTAATGAAATGTTTTATTGTTTACAAACAATATGTTGCTCTGTACCTAAGAGTGTAGTAAGGTCAAGAAGGGTAGCAAAGTATAATAAAATAAAAATTTTATACTTTCTATGTATTTGTTTGGAATCACTCTTGTATGATATAAAGGCATGTATATTATCTTTGTATTAGAACCAAAAAAGTTATTTATTTTGGTCCCTTTGATTTTATTTTTTAAGATAATTAATAGACTATTTTTTAAAGTATAGGTTTAGGTTTACAGAATAATTGAGCAGATAATACATAGAGTTCCATATACCCACCGCACCCCATACCCTTATTCCTCCTCACACAATTTTTCCTATTATTAAGATCTTGCATTAGTGTGGCACATTTGTTACAAATGATGAACCAATATTGATTTATTATTAACTGTAGTCCATAGTTCGTTCTTTGTGTTATAAGGTTATGTGGGTTTTGACAAATTCATAGTGGCGTGTGTGCACCATTGCAGTTTCATACAGAATAGTTTCTGCACCCTAAAAATCCTCTGTGCTGCACTTATTTATCCCACCCCCACACACCCCCATCCCCGCCCCCACCCAGCCCTGAGCCCTGGCAACCACTGATCTTTTTACTGCCTCTACAGTTTTGCCTTTTCCAAAATGTCATGTAGTTGGTTGGAATTCTATAGTATGTAGACTTTTTGGACTGACTTCTTTTCACTTAGCAATAATTGGGACTCTTAATGCATTTAAGATTCCTCCATGTCTTTTTGTGACTTGATAGCTCATTTTTTGTTGCTGAATAATGATTACTGTATGGATATAGCATAGTGTGTTTATCCATTCACCCATTAAAGGAAATCTTGGTTGCTTCCAGTTTTTGGTGATTAAGAATAAAGCCACTATAAACACTTGTGTGCAGGTTATTGTGTGAATGTAAGTTTTCAACCCAATTGTGTAAATAACCTAGGAGTGTGAGTGCCAGAGTATGACTACATGTAGTTTTATAAGAAACTGCCATGCTGTCTCCCAAAGTGGCTTACCATTTTGCATTCCCACCAGCAATGAAAAAATATTCCTGTTATCCTTATCCTCCCCAGCATTTGGTATTGGCAGGTTTTTAAAATTTTGGCTGTTCTAATAGGTGTATGGTGATATTTTATTGTTTTAATTTATAATTCCGTAATGACATCTGATGTTGAACATCTTTTCATATGGTTGTTTGCCATCTGTGTATCTTTTTGGTGAGGTGTCTGTTCAGATCCTTTGCCCATTATTTAATTGGGTTATTTATTCTCTTATTATTGAATTCTAAGAATTCTTTGTATATATATATAGTTAATATTTTTGAAATTATGTTAAATTTTAAATTAATAGTTACTTTTAATGAAAAGTATAAATTATATGTCTAGATTCTTTTTTAGATATTGTTATATATATTTTATTGTAAGGTTTATATATGATATATATAGTAAGATTTGATATATATGATATGTATAGTAAGATTTATATACACACACACACACACACATATATATATAAATAAATAAATATATATATATATATATAGGAGACAGAGTCTTGCTGTGTCACCCAGGCTAGATTTGTATATTTTTGATACAAATTTGTGTGTGTGTGTGTGTGTGTGTGTGTGCGTGTTTGTGTGGTTTGAATTTTTATTTGTCATATGACAAATGATGTTAAGCATATTCTCATATGCTTATTTTCCATCTGTGTCTTTTAGTAAAATGTCTATTTAAATTTCTTGGTGAATGTTTAATTGGCTTGTTTGTTCCATTTGATTTTTAAGTTACAAATGTTATTTTATTTATGTGTGTGAGCAATTAGATTTCATTGTTTTAGATAAAATCTAATACAAATTTGGCTTTTAAATGCTTACTGAATAATGCCATTTTCCAGTAATTGTCATGTTACTGTTTGTATTACATGTCAAGTTATTATTTTTTATTGTGCTTTAAGTTCTGGGGTACACGTGCAGAACATGCAGGTTTGTTACATAGGTATACACATGCCATGGTGATTGGCTGGTGCATCTATCACCCCGTCATCTACATTAGGTATTTCTCATAATGCTGTCCCTCCCCCTAGCTCCCACCTGTGTGTCCCTGGTGTGTGATGTTTCCCTCCCTGTGTCCATGTGTTCTCATTGTTTGACTCCCATTTAGGAGTGAGAACGTACAGATTTTTTTAGTTAATCTTCCAATTTATTTTCTTAGTAACTTTAAAAGACATTACATTTATTAACACAATAAATTAAATACTATATTAATAGATTGCAACATATATGCATGTAACATATATGGCAATAAAATTACAAAAGACTAGCCAGGCATGGTGGCACACGCCTGTAATCCCAGCTACTCGGGAGGCTAAAGCTGGAGGATCACTTGAACCTGAGAGGCAGAGGTTGCAGTGAGGTGAGATTGCACCACTGCCCTCCAGCCTGGGCAACAGACCTAGACTCCATCTCAAAAAAAAAAAAAATTTACAAAAGACGAGAAAGTGAAGCAATGTTGAAGGCAAGTTTCTGTATTTTACTAGAATTAAGTTTACGTATTAATCTGAAGTAGACTGTGATAGGATAATATGCATTTTGCAATCACTAGCGCTACCACTAAGAAAACAACTGACATAATACAACTCAAAAACAGAAAAACTAAAAATCTACGCCAAAAAATATTATTTAACAAAAAAGAATCCAGTTAAAGGAAAGAACAACAAAAAGGGGAAATACAGAAAACAATTAGCAAAATGGTAAATTTAAGTACGATCATATAATTGTATTAAATGTTACAGCTCTAATAATGCAATCGAAAGGCACAAATTGTCAGAGTAAAAAGAAAAATTCAACCATTACTACCTGCAAAGGTATACATTAGATTCAAAGACACAAATAGTCCCAAAGTAGAAATAAAAAATATAGACACTATACAAGCAGGAACTATGATATAATTCAAGTGATTATATTGATATTAGGCAAAATAGATGTTAAGGCAAGTACTACTCTGAGAGCATGAAAGGGATATTTCATAATGAACACAGGTTAAATACATCAAGAAGAAATAATGTATCTGCACCTAACAATGGAGCTTCAAAATATTCAAATCAAAATGTAAAGAATTTTTTAAAAGGAAAACAGATAACTTATAACAATAATTGGCTATTTCAATAATTTACTCTCAATAATTGATAGAACAGCTGGTGCAAAAACCTTAAAGGATGTAGAAGACATAGACAACATTACCAACCAGCTTGAGCTGGCACCTGACAAGGTGAGAGAGGAGACATTTTTTTCTTTTTTTCTAAATTCTTAATTAAATACACATTTGCAAATACATTTTCACATTCTTCATGAAAAAAAAAAAACTTTACTCCTTCAGCTTTTCATTCCTTCAACAATGCCTTTCACAGAGAAGTTTTTAATTTTAATAAAGTGCACCTTAATAATTTTTCTTTCATGGGTCATGCTTTTATTGTCATATCTGAAAACTCATCGCCAAACCTAAGGTCACTAGATACTCCCATTATCTTCTAGAAGTTTTATAGTTTCATGTTTTATATGTAAGTCTATGATCCATTTGGCGTTAATTTTTATGAAAAGTATAAATTATATGTCTAGATTCTTTTTTTGCATACTGATATCCCATTGTTCCAGCACCCATTGTTCCAGCACCATTTGTTGAACAGACTGTTCTTCCTCCCTTGAGTAACATTTGCTCCTTTGCTCCTTTGTCAAAGATTAGTTGACCACATTTGTATGGGTCTATGTCTGGGCTCTTTATTCTGTCAATACCACACTGTTATGATTACTGCATAGTAAGTCTTACATTTGAGTAGCGTTAGTCCTCTGACTTTGTTCTTTAGTTTGGTGTTATTCTGAGTCTTTTGCTGCCCCATATAAACCTTAGAATAAATTTGTTGATAACCACAAAATAACTTGCTGGGAGTTTGTTTAGGATTACAGTGAATCTATAAGTCAAGTTGGGGAGAATTAACATGTTAACCATATTAAGTCTTCCCATCTATGAATGGAATATCTCTCCATTTATTTAGATGTTATTTCATTTCTTTTATTGGAGTTTTGTGGTTTTCCTGTACATTTATTATTATATTTATGCCTTAATGTTTAATTTTTATGCTAATATAAATGATATTGTGCTTTTAATTTCAAAGTCCAAGTGTTCAGTACTGGTGTATAGAAAGGCAATTGACTTTTGTATATTAACCTTATATTCTATGACTTTACTATAATTACTTAGTTCCAGGAATTTTTTGCCTATTCTGTGGGATTTTCTGCATTGACAATATCACCTGTGACAAAGGCAGTTTTATTTCTTCCTTTCCAATCTGTATACCTTTTATTTTCCTTTCTTATCCAATCAGCTAGGACTTTGAGTATAACGTCAAATAAGAGAGGGGATATCCTTGCCTCATGCCCAGTGTTAAAGAAAGGGAATGCCAGGCGCAGTGGCTCACGCCTGTAATCCCAGCACTTTGGGAGGCCAAGGTGGGGGATCACCTGAGGTCAGGAGTTTGAGACCAGCCTGACCAACATGGAGAAACACCACCTCTACTAAAAATACAAAATTAGCCAGGTGTGGTGGCGCATGCCTGTACTCCCAGCTACTCGGGAGGTTGAGGCAGGAGAATAGCTTGAACCCGAGAGACGGTGGTTGCAGTGAGCGGAGATCAAACCACTGCACTCCAGCCTGGGCAACAAGAGTGAAACTCTGTCTCAAAAAAAAAAAAAAAAAAGAAAGGGAAAACATCTAGTTTCTCACCATCAAGTATGATGTTAGTTACAAGCTTTTTGTAGACTTTCTTTGTTAAGTTTAAAAATCCCCTGTATTCCTAGTTTGCTGAGAATTTTGATCACAAATGGGTAGTAGATTTTGTCAAATGCATTTCCTGCATTTACTGATATGATCATATGATTTTTTCTTTAGCCTGTTAATGTTATGGATTACATTAACTAATTTTTAAATGTTGGACCAGCATTGCATATTTGGAATAAATCCTTCTTGGCTATGTGAATAAGTATTTTTATACATTGTTGGATTTCATTTGCTAATATTCTGTTAGGGATTTTTGCATTTATGTTCATAAGATATATTAGTCTGTAGTTTTACTTTTTGTAATATCTTTATCTGGTTTTAGTGTTCCAGTAATGTTGGCCTCATAGGATATGAGTTAGGAAGTGTTCCCTTTGCTTCAGTTTTTATGGAAAGGAATACGTATCCTTTCTTAAATGTTGGGTGGAATTCACCAGTAAAGCTGTCTGGGCCTCTCAAAAATACTGGAAAATACTTAAAAATCATAGTGAAGGGGCTGGAATAGTGTATCAGGGAGAATAAGAGCCCCTCAAGGATGTCCACATCTTCATCCACAAAACCTGTGATCATGTTAAATTACAGGTAAAGGTGAATTAAAGTTACACATAGAATTAAGGTGGCTAAACATTAAAATAGGGAGGTTATCCTTGATTACCTTGGTGGGTCCAATGTAAACACAGGGTCTTTATAAAAGAGAAAGAAGGAAACAAGTGAGAAAGAGAAAGAGACGGGGATGACAGAAGCAGAGTCAGAGGGATGTTATGTTGTTGGCTTTGAACATACAGGAAGACAGCCATGAGCCAAGGAGTACAGGTGGCCTCTAGAAGCTGGAAAAGGCAAGGAAATGGTTTCTGTAGAGCCTCCAAAAAGGAACAAAGTCCTGCAAACACTTTGTTTAACCCAATGAGACTCATATTGAATTTCTGGCCTACACAATTGTAAAAGAGCAAATTTTTGTGATTTTATTGTTTGTTTTGTTTTTTAGAGATTGGGGTCTCACTATATTGCCCAAGCTGATCTTGAACTCCTGGGGAATTTGTGTTATTTTAAGCCACTAAAAAAAACGAAACAACAACAACAAAAATACTATCCAGGCCTGATGCTTTCTGTCTTGGAAGGTTATTAATTATTGATTCGATTTCTGGCCAGACGTGGTGGTGCACACCTACAATCCCAGCACTTGGGGAGACCGAGGTGGGCAAATGACTTGAGCTCAGGAGTTGGAAACCAGCCTGGCCAACATGGTGAAACCCCATCTCTACTAAAAATACAAAAATTAGCCAGGTGTGGTGGCAGGCACCTGTAATCCCGGCCACTCGGGAGGCTGAGGCGAGAGAATTGCTTGAACCCAGGAGGCTAAGGGTGCAGTGAACTGAGATCACACCACTGCACTCTAGCCTGGATGACAGAGTGAGACTCTGCCTCAAAAGAGAGAGAGAGAGAGAAATATTTGCCCCTTGATACATCGATTCACACTTTTTCCATCCTCTGACCCTGATCCATAGTAAACTATTTAAGTATTATAACACAGCAGAATTAAAAGCATGTGGTGAATTAATATTTTGCAAATGGTTAACTCATTAATAACAAAATTAAGTGAATGTAAAATGTAATCTTTATCTCATTAGCAGAGACACAAAGCCCTAAAATGGCAACAAAGTTATTATATCTTCTGACTTATTCAATGGAAACAGACATTGTAACAGCATTCCTACAATTTGTTAGGAAAAAATCTCACCCTCTCCATTTTTTTTTTTTTTTTTTTTTTTTTTGAGAGTGAGTCTTGCTCTGTTGCCCAGGCTGGAGTGCAGTGGCACAATCTCGGCTCACTGCAACCTCTGCCTCCCAGGTTCAAGAGATTCTCCTGTCTCAGCCTCTCAAATACCTGGGATTACAGGTGCATGCTGCCATGGCTGGCCCGTTTTTTGTATTTTAGTAGAGACAGGGTTTCACCATGTTACCCAGGCTGGTCTTGAGCTCCTGAGCTCAAGCAATCCATCCACCTCGGCCTCCCAAAGTGCCGAGATTACAGGCATGAGCCGCAGCACCCGGCCTCCCTCTTTTTCATCTTGATTCTATACATGTACATTTGTAGTATTTGGAAGTATATTTCACAGTATTGTATCTACCAAAAGAGTCAGTATTGAGAATTTTGCATTTTGTACTTCAGCAAAAGTATTTTCCAACACTGGTGTATTATTAACAATAAACTAATTAACATTTGGTTTTCATTTGCTTGTTTCAACAACCATTTTGGCATGTATATGGTGTTAATAGCTTAATGCCTTGAACTGCAGGTGCCATATTTTCATGTAGTATAAATGTTTCTGTCTGAAGCAGTTAGAAAAATTAATGGATCTACTTAGTTCAGATTTAGTGAAATTTTCTGGTCATGTGTGAAAGCATTAGTTTATTGAAGTGCAAGATAAACACTGATTACAGACTTTCAAGAACACAACATTTAGCCTCTATGGACTTATTAGCTAGCCTATCGAGGTAGTATTTGGGAATAAAAGACTAATAGCTTATGTACCTTTCTAATTAATGATTAATGATTAATAAAATGTCTTGTTAGAGCCTGTGTTTCAGCACTGGACATTTTTATCTTACCTTAGGCTTTCTTATCAACTATAAGGAAAACTATCCTTAAATTCTTACCAAGATATGTGTACTTAGGTTACCTTTGTATTAACCTGCTTAGAATATCCAGAAAAGAAGACGGGTCAAGTGTAATTTAAGCTGACCTTTTTCTGCCAAATTGCTTCCGTTGCAGATTACACTTTTGCCTTTCATTTTCATTATATTTTTACAGGTTTTTGTTGTTGTTGTTGTTTACTTCATATCTTTAAAAACAAAACATTACATATCCGGGCGTAGTGGCTCATGTCTGTAATCCCAGCACTTTGGGAGGCTGAGGTGGGTAGATCACAAGATCAAGAGATCGAGCCCATCCTGTCCAACATGGTGAAACCCCGTCTCTACTAAAAATACAAAAATTAGCTGGGGTGGTGGTGCGTGCCTGTAGTCCCAGCTACTCAGGAAGCTGAGGCAGGAGAATCACTTGAACCAGGGAGGTGGAGGTCGTAGTGAGCTGAGATCGCACTATTGCATTCCAGTCTGGTGACAGAGCAAGACGTCGTCTAAAAAAAAAAAAAAAAAAAAAAATTACAGGCTGATTTAAAGCCTTTTTATACTTTTCTTCTGCCACCATTTTCCTTTTCCCCCCAAAAAACTAATCACTACTCTGAAATTGGTAGGTATCCTTCCCATCTAAATTTTTGTTTTTGTTTTTGTTTTGAGATGGAGTTTCACTTTTGTCATCCAGACTGAAGTGCAGTGGTGCAATTTAAGCTCACTGCAACCTCCATCTCCCAGGTTTAAGTGATTTTCCTGCCTCAGACTCCCGAGTAGCTGGTATTACAGGCATGCACCACCACGCCTGGCTAATTTTTGTATTTTTATTTAGTAAAGATGGGGTTTCATCATATTGGCCAGGCTGGTCTCAAACTCCTGACCTCAGTTGATCCGCCCACCTTGGCCTCCCAAAATGCTGGGATTTTTAAATTTTTTTATTTTGAGACAGAGTCTCACTCTGTCACCCATGCTGGAATGCAATGGCTCGATCTCAGCTCACTGCAACCTCTACCTGCTGGTTTCAAGTGATTTTCCTGTCTCAGCCTCCCGAGTAGCTGGGACTACAGGTGCACACCACCATGCCTGGCTAATTTTTGTATTTTTAGTAGAGATGGGGGTTTCACCATGTTGGCCAGGTGGGTCTCGAACTCCTAATCTTGTGATCCGCCCGCCTCTGCCTCCCAAAGTGCCAGGATTACAGGTATGAGCCAACGCACCTTACAGAAATTTGCAAATTTCTTTACCCATATTTGTAAAAATTCTGTTAACACATGAAGATTTGATTTCATTCCTCCTCTATTCCACTACATTAATATGGCAATATGTATTATTTTCCATCTATTAACAGTATATATGCAGCAGTCAGGGCCCAATATAAGTAACTACTAAATATAACATGGGATTGGAATAATAAGGAATTGGCTAGTAAGATGTAAAGGAAACTCTAAATATTTATATATACATTACATACATATATATATAAATTTTTTTTGAGACAGAGTTCCACTCTTGTTGTCCAGACTGGAGTGCAATGGCATGGTCTCAGTTCACCACAACCTCCACCCCTGGGGTACAAGCAATTCTCCTGCCTCCTGAGTAGCTGGGCTTACAGGCATGCACCACCACACTGGCTAATTTTGTACTTTTAGTAGAGACAGGGTTTCTCCATATTGGTCAGGCTGGTCTTGAACTGCCGACCTCAGGTGATCCACCCACCTCAGCCTCCCAAAGTGTTGGGATTACAGGGATGAGCCAATGTGCCCAGCTAATAAAGGAATAGCAGACATATATATCTTCTATTCCTCTAATATATATATATATATATATATATATATATATATATATATATATGGCACTACCACTAGGACTGAGAATGTCTAAGAAAAATTCACCATCCCCTAGGGCTGAGGTCCAGCTTGTTGAAGTGAGCATGATCATGGGTCACCAGATGAAAGAAAAGTCACTGTAGTGCTAAAAATGCACTCTCTAGAACTTGCCAGAGACCCACCCTCTAGGGTGGCAGGAAAAGCTGTACATGGGGAATTTTCTCACTAGAGACACTCTGCTATAAAACCATAGAAGGAGACCAGGTGTAGTGGCTCACATCTGTAATCCTAGCACTTAGGGAGGCCAAAGTGGGCAGATCACTTGAGGTCAGGAGTTTGAGACCAGCATGGGCAACATGGTGAAACCCAGTCTCTACTAAAAATACAAAAATTAGCTTGGTGTGGTGGTGGGTGCCTATAATCCCAGCTACTTGGGAGGCAGAGGCAGGAGAATCACTTGAACCCAGGAGGCAGAGATGGCAGTGAGCCAAGATTGCGCCATTGCACACCAGCTGGATGACAGACTGAGACATCATCTCTAAATAAATAATACATAAATCCACAGGAGGAGGCGTTGTCAGCAAAGCTGCTGGCCACCAGGCACTGCAGGGTATGGACAATGGAGACGTGGAACTTGCTATCAGAGCCTGCCAAAGCAAGAACTCAGAATGTGCAGTGTCTCTCCAGCACTCCTTTCTGACAGTCCCTTGTTGTGCCAGCTGGCAAAGGAAAAATATTTTTAAAGCCCAGATTGATTTTCATAGAGCAGGCAAAAAAGATGAATTTGGAGCTGAGAGGCAATAAGTTGATTAACTGTCACAGTCTAACCCTTTGGCTATTCAACGTCCACATGCACCTTTTTATATACATTTGAACTCTTATACATGGATGAAATAATTTTTTTTTTGAGACAAGGTCTCTCTGTCACTCAGGCTGAAGGGCAGTGGCATGATCATAGCTCACTGAAGGCTTTGAACTCCTGGGCTCAAGCGATCCTCCTGCCTCAGCCTCCCAAGTATCTGGGACTACAGTCATGTGTCACCACTCTCAGCTAATTTTTAAAATATTTTGTGGAGACAAGGTCTTTCTCTATAGCTCAGGCTGATCTCAAACTCCTGGGCTCAAGTGATCCTCCTGCCTCAGCCTCCAAAAGTGCTAGAATTACAGACATGAGCCACCTCACTTGGTCACAATTTTATATTCTATCTAAGAAGATACATCTATCCATCTTTAAAGTACTTGCTGTTTCCCCAAAATGTAAAGATATGTAATGTCAACAGTCATTGTTTCTATTGCTGGCTATGTTAATTGCTTTTCAAATTCAGTCACAGTGCCACTGAGTATTCTTACCTAAATACTAAACTGTAAAATTTACTTCCAACAATTTAAGAAGAGAGAAGAAGGATAGCATATTAAACTAAAGGTATTGGCTGGGCGCAGTGGCTCACACGTGTAATCCCAGCACTTTGGGAGTTTGAGCCTGGCGGATCACCTGAGGTCAGGAGTTAGAGATCAGCCCAGCCAATGTGGTGAAACCCGTCTCTACTAATAATACAAAACTTGGCCAGGTGTGGTGGTGCACGCCTGTAATCCCAGCTACTCAGCAGGCTGAGGCAGAAAAATCGTTTGAGCCCAGGAGGCAGAGTTGCAGTGTGCCAAGATCGTGCCACTGCAGTCCAGCCTGGTTGACAGAGCAAGACTTCGTCTCTAAACAAATAAATAAATAAAGGTATGAATACAACGAGTAAGGAGAAAATATGCAAAGCTACTTTGTTTCTGTAATTGATCATTAAGGTTGTAGTTTATTTGTACGGCTTCCTTCTGCAGGACGCCAATTCCGTATTATTCTTTCCCTCAGCTAGACCTTCAGCTGCTGTGGATTCTTTATCTGGTGGAATGACTGAAATTATTGCCAAAGTGAATCTTCGTTGTTCTTACCCCTTCTCCTCCCCGCACTTGCTTTTTTTTGGTTGCGTGTAGTTTTCCATTAACTATTGGACATAGAAGAACTAGAGGCACCCCAGAGAATCTGGGTTCCAGACATAGCCTCCTTTCTACCTTGTGCAGCAACTCAGTTTCCCCGTGGTCATCAGGATCATTCTCTCCAGCCAGCAGATTAACTGTCCTCCCCACCTCATCTCCTTTTTCCCATGCTTAGTTCAACAGCATGGAACCCAAAACATCCAGGTCACATTCTCCTCTTCCAAACAGGAAGAACCATTGTGGTGTCTCCTTGTGGAAGCATCCCCCTCTGGGAGACAAAGATCTCCAAACCAGCAGAGCTCAGAGTTGCCAGGATAGGAAGTGAACTTTCTGCAAGTGGATGATTGTGTGTAACAGTGAGAGGATCCACTCCCACATCCACCCTTTGATTCCTGGACTAACCTGGCTATGAGGGAGACGGCACTATATAGTGGCCTCTGATTCAAAACATAAACTGCATCCTGTAAAGCAGAACCCATTCCTTTCAGGGTGCTATCTCCCAACGGACACTGTAACAGATTTTAGTGAGCCATTTCACCTTTCCATTAGGCCAGTTGCTTCTAGGTGATGGGGAGTGGAGTAAGACCAGCGATTTCCATGGCCATGAGCCCACTGCTTCACTTCCTTTGCAGTGAAGTGAGTTCCCTGATCAGACACAATGCAGTGTGGAATGCCATGATGGTGGATGAGGCATTCTCTGAGCCCATGGGTGGCAGCACTGGCTGAAGCATTACGAGCAGAGACGGCAAACCCACATCCAAAATGTGTCTATTCCAGTGAGGATGAATCTCAGTTGTTTGGATAGTTTTATTCTGTCGGCATAAAAAACAATAGGCACACAGGTTAATGAATAGGTTATCCTGAAATAGGCTAATGAATTATTCTTTTTGATAATAGCATGTCTCATTTTGAAACAGTAGCATTTTACAAAAGTGAGAGAATATGAACATTTTAATGCTAGGATTCTAAAGTGATTCTGTCCCTGTAAGAAGAAAATGTTTCCTTCTTGAAGGTAGAACTACCACCAGAACCATCCTAAAGAGACAGATACCAAAAGGAAAAGAGACAGCTCAAAAGGAAAAGCTGCTAGTACTCCCACATAATAACGAATACACGTACGTATAGCACTACATATACCAGGAACTGCATGGAGTGTTTCTGATGCATTCGGTAGTCCTCATATTCATCATAGGAGGCAGAAACTCTTATTATTCACATTTTATACACATCAAAACAGAGGCATATAATACGGAAGTCATTCGCCCAAAGTCACACAGCTGGTATGTGGTAGACTTGACATTGGATAGCTCCAGTATCCAGGCTCTTTATTACTAATGATTCTGCCTTTCATAGTTAAGTTTTATCTTAGCAGGCAGTAATTATTTCTAACATTTTACATGAGCTCCTCAAACAAAGCAGTTTAATGGAAAGTGCCTGTTAGGCAAATAAGATACAACCAAATACAAAATTTAACCAACCCCTGAGGGAAAACCCATGGTGTAGGTCAAAGGGTGAACTAGAGATGGTATTGCATTCCGGAAGATTGCCACCTGCTTCTGTCTGACGTTATTCTTTTTTTTTTTTTTTTTTTTTTTTCGAGATGAAGGCTCACTCTGTCATCTGGGCTGGAGTACAGTAGCATGATCTCAGCTCACTGCAACCTCCACCTCCTAGGTTCAAGTGATTCTCCTGCCTCAGCCTCCCAAGTAGCTGGGATTACACGCACCCGCCACCACACATGGCTAATTTTTGTATTTTTAGTAGAGACAGGGGTTTGCCATGTTGGCCAGGCTGGTCCTGAATTCCTGACCTTAGGTGATCTTCCACCTGGGCCTCCCAAGTGGAGGGAGGGATTACAGGAATGAGCGACCTCACCCAGCCTCTGTCTGATGATATTCTGCTTTGACTTTTCTTCCCCTCTCCTTAGAAAATCCCACAGAATGTAGGCACTGCCACTGAGTTTGTGAATTTCTCTTTTTCCTAAGCCAGGAAGCTGTTTTCTCCTTCTAGCTTTTGTTTTTCATCTGCCAGTTTCCTTTTACTCTTTAAATTGCTGCTTTATTTGCATCTGAGCTGTGTTCCCCTTTGCCAAGCTTTCCTTACCCCACCACCCATGCACCTGATAAATGTGTCTCAGGGTTCCTCCTGCCTTCTTCCTCCTTTTATGTTTCATAAGCTTCTTCAGTCCCTCAGAAGGAAGAACATAGATAAACTGACAGATTAGTGTGATTACCTTTAGCTCTGTGAGTGGAAAGCATGACAGTCAAAACCAAAACCTGATCTCAAGAAAAAATATTTTTAAAGTTATAAATGGGGAAAAACATTTATATCACTGCCAGGTTTGTGCAGATGTCAGCCGAGAATGGAAATTCTGGGTCTCACTGTAGCAAGCCGCTTATTTCACCAGTAATCTATTCCTCAGAATTGAACATTAAATAGTCAGAAAAGGAACTTTTATGTTTCTCCCTAAGTCAGAGAATTGTAGCTGCCAGGAGGTAATATAACTTTAGACAGCTATGGCACAACAAGGAGTCCTGTAGGTCTGAAGGCCCCTGTAGTTGTAGAAACCTGGTTGGTGTAAAAGTACAGTTCCAGGCCAGGCACAGTGGCTCACACCTGTAATCCCAGCACTTTGGGAGGCTGAGGCAGGCAGATCACTTGAAGTCAGGAATGGAAGACCAGCCTGGCCAACATGGTGAAACCCCGTCTCTACTAAAAAATACAGAAATTAGCCAAGGCTGGTGGTATGTGCCTGTAATCACAGCTACTTGGGAGGCTGAGGAATGAGAATCGCTTGAACCTGGGAGGCAGAGGTTGCAGTGAGCTGAGATTGCACCACTGCACTGCAGTCTGGATGACAGACTGAGACTCTGCCTCAAAAAAAAAAAAAAAAAAAGGAAAGGAAAGAAATTAAATATAATTATGCAGTTAAGCGCTTAACCAAGTGCCCGGCATACATTCTAACCGCTTAATAATTGTAAGCCAGTCTTGTAGGCTGAAATGAGACAAAGAAAAGTAAAGCTAAGGAAGTAGGAGCCCCAGCCAATTGGGAGATAAAACTTAAGCAGTTTTGGTGGGGTGTGGTGGCTCACACCTGTAATCCAAGAACTTTGAGAGGCCGAGGCGGGTGGATCACTTGAGGTCAGGGGTTCAAGACCAGCATGGTGAAACCTGTCTCTACCAAAAACAAAAAAAATTAGTCAGGGTGGTTGCACATACCTGTAATCCCAGCTACTCTGGAGGCCAAGGCAGGAGAATTGCTTGAACCTCAGAGGCAGAGGTTTCAGTGAGCTGAGGTCAAATCACTGCACTCCAGCCCTGGGCAACACCAAGACTCCGTCTCAAAAAAAAAAAAGAGTTCTGTCGCTGTTGTTTGTATGAACTGCACAAGTACACAAGTATAAAGTGAAGCAACCCTGGAAAGTCACCCACATGCATGGACTCTGCCCTGACTGATCAGGCACTAATAAGGTCCTTGGTTCTGAGTCAGTTGCGGCCCGGGGTTCATGGAGGATGTGTGGGCATGCTGAAGGAGCTGTGGGCCTTTGTCTCCAACCTCCCAGATGGGAACCTACAGAGGAGGGAGAGCTCCCACTGCTAGGTTCTGTGGGCAGGGCTGGATTTCCAAAGAAAAATCCATTTTGGAACTGGTGGACATGTGACAAAATTGAAAACAGTGCCTGAAATCACTATTTGTGTGTACACGAGACACTAATGTCTTAGGGATGATTTGCTTCTTGAGAAAGAAAAGGAAAATATCACAGAGAAAAGAAAAATAAAAACTAAGTGCATAAAGAGTACTATATGAAGAAGAGGAAAAAGAGTGACACCTGACAAACATTACCTCAGCCAGGTGATCAAGGTCAACATCAACCGTGATAGGTCAGGTTGATAGTACCTACCCCTGATGTGATGTAATAGCAATAGTACTTTACCTCTGTGGTCTTTGTCCCCGAGACCCAGAACCCAGTCTAACCATGAGAAAAAAACATCAAATTCCAACTGAGGGACATTCTACAATATGCCTGACCGGTACTGCTCAAAACTGCCAAGATCATCAAAAACCGGTAAAGTCTGGGAAATTGTCACAGCCAAGAGGAGCTTAAGGAGACATGACAACTAAGTGTAATGTGGAGTCCTGAATGGGATTCTGGAATAGAAAAAGGAAACTAGGTCAAAACTAAGATGATATGGGCCAGGTGTGGGTGGCTCAAGCCTGTAATCCCAACACTTTGGGAGGCTGAGGCAGGAGGATCACTTGAGGTCAGGAGTTCAAGACCAGCCTGGGCAACATGGTGAAACCCTGTCTCTACTAAAAATATAAAAATTAGCTGGGTGTAGGGGTGGGCACCTGTAATCTCAGCTACTCAGGAGGCCAAGGCAGGAGAACCACTTGAACCTGGGAGGCGGAGCTTGCAGTGAGCCGAAATTGTGCCATTGCACTACAGTCTGGGAAACAGAGGGAGCCTCAATTCAAAAAAAAAAAAAAAAAAAAAAAAAAAGATAATATGAATAAAATATGGACTTTAATAACAAAAAAATCCTATGCACACTTTTTTTTTTTTTTTTTTTTTTTTAGAAAGGTCATTCTCTTTTGCTAGGCTGGAGTACAGTGGTACAATCATTGCTCACTGCAACCTCTATCTCCCGGGTTCAAGCAATTCTTCCCACCTCAGCCTCCCAAGTAGCTGGGATTACAGGCATGTGCCACCATGCCCAGCTAATTTTTATATTTTTAGTAAAGACAGGGTTTCACCATGTTGGCCAGACTGGTCTCAAACTCCTGATCTCAAGTGATCTGCCTACTTCAGCCTCCCAAAGTACTCGGATTATAGGCATGAACCACTGCTCCTAGCCCTAAGCATACTTCAACTGCACCATCAGCATTATACAGTGTCAGGTCTCCATATGCAAGCCTGGAGCCTGAGTGTCTGAAGTCCTGCCTGCCTCAGCTGATCGTCTCCTACCCCCTGGGAGTTCACCATTGTCCGTGATCACCCAGCAGAGCTTCCCTGGACAAGCCCCTCACCCAACCCTGCCATCTTAACTGTTCTTATGATAATGTGACTACCACTCACCCATCCTGCCATCTTAACTGCTCTTCTGCCTCACCCCCACATGCCATTGTAACTGAACTTGTGGTCATGTATACTCCTTGCCCCTACCCCCACCACTGTAACTGATCTTACTCTGCAACACCCCACCCCCCAAAAAACTGCCCCAACCTATAAAGCCAATTCCTACCTTACTCCCTTTGCCTGTCCTTTCTCAGATTTGGCCCGCTTGCACCCAAGCAAGAAATAAAAGTGCCGCCCTCCTTGAGGGCCCTCCTCCCCTTCCCTCGCCTCCACCCTCTTCCCTGTAAAAAAAAAAGACAGAAAGAAAACTGCCTTGTTGTCCACACAAAGCCTGCTTGGAAGATCTCTTTATTAAATGCATTTAATATTTGGTACTATTGGACACGAATAACATACAGTTACAAAATAAATAACCCATTTAAATAGGGAGCAGGCCAAGCTGAAAATCAACTCAAATTATCAATTCTCATCATTGTAAGGATTTTCTTTTTTAAGTTTGGTTTCACCTCTGCCTCCAAACAGATGGGCTTTTCCTTAAAGGAAGCTGACTGACTTAGTCAATTTTTTTTTCCAGACTTAACACATTGCCCTGTCCCTGGGGAGTAATATTATTGTGACAAAACATCCTAGTTCTGGGTCAAAGTATTTTTCCATTTTCAGTGAATTGATCATTTGGCAAACTGACTTTTTTTAGAGCTGGCTTTTAGCACATTGGCTCTTGGCAATTTGCTTTTCAGAAAATTGACTCTGTCTTTGAAAAACGTGAATCTGAAATTTCTCCAAAAGCCCCCTTGCTTGCTTAATCAAACTCTGCTTGTGGAATGGTCCACCACTTCCAAGTAATCTGGGTACTGTGCCTGGTCACTTACGGCAGTGTCTGGCACATTGTTGTGCTCTAAAACTACTCAGGGCAGTTGTTAGAGCTTCTCTCCATCTCTTGGCATGAGACCTCATAAAAAGAAATGCTGTGGGGGGAACCCCACAAGCGCCGTGGCAAGGGTCTGAAGCCCCAGCCTGTTCCCATATAAATATTGATTTAGAAAAGAATTAGAGGCTGGGCGTGGTGGCTCACGCCTGTAATCCAAGCACTTTGGGGGCCAAGGCGGGTGGATCACCTGAGGTTGGGAGTTCAAGACCAGCCTGACCAACATGGTGAAACCCTGTCTTTAAAAAAAAAAAAAAAAAAAATTAGAAATAGAAGCACATACTTATTCCTTTATATAATTCTATATAATCTTATAGTTACTTATAATTATAAAGATACATACTCAATATAACTTTAATTTTACTAATGATTATCGGTTATGAAGCATGGAACTGAGGGGGCGTGACAGGCGTGCTGGAGGGTGCCTCAGCTGTGAGGCAGCAGCAGTGCTGGGAAAGTACCTGCTGTTTAGCCAGCTAGGGAAGGAGATGTCCAAAATGGCCAGATGTCTCCTTCCTCGGGGGAGTTGGGAGAAAACTCCGCTCCCCCAAGCTCTTGCGGTAGGCCTGACGGCTGTCAGGGACACCCACAAACATCCGGGCGTTTAACTGTCTCTATGTGATGCTGTGCTTCAGCAGTCACGTTCCATGTCCACTCTCACGCTCCACCTCTGCACCTGGTTTCTCTTTTTCTTAGAAGATAAGAATTAATAATAGTAACATAATCTTAATGTCCTTGATATTTCTGACAAATACGTGAAAAGTGCTGATGCATTAGGTTTTCTCCTTATCTCAGCTACTTGAAAGTCCTGGGACCCCTATCTCCAAGACATGTGATTTACCTGACCCTATCACTGACCACCATTCCCTCACCTTACCTTGCCTGCCCCCTGCTTTGTACTCAGTAAAAGTCAGAGTGTCCAGGCACTCGGGGCCACTGCTGGACTCCATGCTTTGGTTGGCAGTGGACCCCCCAGGCACAAACTCTGTTTTTTTCTTTCTTGGTGTCTTGTGTCTTTTATTTCCACAGTTTCTCGTCTCCACACCAGCAGAGAGGGGCTCACAGAACCCTGCAGGGCTGGACCCTAGAAAATGGACTGTATCAGAGGGGACTAAGCTATGAACTCCTTGCCATTTTTCATATTATGAAATATTTTTTCACATTATAAAATATAATGAACTCCTCACCATATTCCAGTGTGGGCTCCAAGTGAGAGCCTCAACACTTACCCTGGGGCTTCTGAAACCCAAGTACCCCAGGAATAACTGAGATCAGAGGCAGGGGGATGGAATCATTGACTCTTCCATAAATTCCCTCAATACCTTAGGGATTTCTGCTCATCAGCAACTTCCCTTTCAGTCGTGATATCCAGGGAACATGAAAGGGTAATGAGAATCACCACCACCACCACCACCAGATGATGGGAGCAACTTTTACTGAGTGCTCCTTTTGAGGCAGGCACTGTAACAAATGATTCACGTAATTTATTCTCATTCGAGTCTTACAACAGTCCTCTACAGTTGACACATGAGGAAACAAACTTAGAGCAATAAAACAACTTCTCCAAAGGTCACCTAGCTGATAAGAGGCAGAGTCAGGCTTTGAAACCAGGTGCTTCCAGCCCTAAAGCCTGCACTCTTTCTTAACCAGTCAGCAAACTGCCTTCATTACTTATCCACTTAAATGATATATACATGAAAAGAGCTCAGCTAAATTAAAAGTAGATTATTTTACAAGGGAAAAAAAATGGTAAAGGAAGGGCATTCAGGAATGGTTTCCAATGTAAATACATCTCCATCTCTCCCACTCTCCTCCCACCATGCTTTTCTGTGCATTTCTTAAGGTGTGTGGATGTGTACAAATTCCACAGTTTTGTTGTTGGTTGGTTGATATGGTTGATAACAATGGGGAATTAAGAAGGAGATGGAGTACAAGTGGTCAGGGCCTCCTGGCTGGACACCTCTCATCCACCTTATACTGACCTTGGAGCCCAGAATCCGGTTCATCTAACAGCTCATCCCCTTCCTCTTTCTCCAGAATGTCCACGAGGGTGAGGTCTGTCAGGTAGTACCGGCATCCAAAGAAACTTTCCTTCTCCCTCACCAGACAGAAGCAGTGTAATCTACCAGCATCAGTGAGGCTTCTAACGGCAATCATACCCGCTCCAGCATCCATTTCCTGAACTACAACTCTTGTGATTTCCTCAAATGTGCTGACCATTGTGCCTGGACCAGCTGGGAAACAGAAGTCAATTTCAGTTTTGGGGAGGAGGGAATTGGTTCGAATATTTAAACCTTCCACGTTTGGCAGCCTGAGGTCAAGGAAGAGCCAAAGGTTCCGGGACGACCAGGACCTGGAATGATTTCCCTACCCTACTTCTAGAAGGTGAGGCAGTCATGACTCAGTAAAGAGGGGTAAACGTCACAGATTCCAGATTCTCCTCTGCCTCTCATGGAACCCACCTGGAGGAAAAAAGTAGCAGCTATTACCCCAAATAGGGAAAGTGAGACCCATTTTCTACATCTCCCGCAGCAGAGTTGTCCCCTTGGAACAAGGGGCTGAGGGATGAAAAGGCAGGCCCACCATGCCCCAGCCAGACCCACCCCAATGTTGATGAACAGAGGAACCAGGGAGGGACAATGGGCATGGCTGCCAGACTTCACATTACTAACCTCAACTGATCGTTTTCCCTTGGCTCTGATTCTTGGGCTCTCTGTCTTGCTGCATTCTGCAAGGCAGTTGGATGGGTGCCTCCCTACCAACCATTTACGAGGTGATGGTAAGTAAGCCTCAGAAGAAACAAAAGCTTCCTGGGATTCACTTCCTCATCCTGCCTCTGGCCACGTTACCCTACATCCCTTCTGCCTGACCCAGGCACTTATCCACTCACGGTTCCCTTCTCTTGCCTCTGCCCCCATCATGGTGGTTGACCCTCAATTCACTACCAACCTGGGAATTTTAGGTGTCTAGAAAGGGTGCCCATCTCAGGTGCTACCCACCTCCTCTCCGACCTCAGCTGTTCAACAGAATGGAAATTGCGAGGATCCCCTCTGCAGATCTCTGCACAGTTCCTGGCCTCTGAATCTCAGGAAGCTAAAATAATGAAATTGAAACTTGTCCAGGTACAAGGACAGGTGAGTAGGGCTGGGCGCCCCACTTCCCAAGCCTTTAGATAAGCCACCTTATAACTGATCTGGAGGCAGATAAGGCCAGAACTCCTTCTTCTTCTTGGACCCAAGGAGTGGGCAGGAGATCCTGATATGTATTTGAGGTGAGTTTGGGCCAGACAATGGTGCACACCACGGCACGCTGGGCCATGCGATCCAGTGTATTTGGAATAGAGAAATTGAATATGGGTGGGTATCAAGTGGCAGCAGGCAATGGCTATGGCCATGCCCAGGACATGTGGACAGTAAGCCAGCAGAACCAGCTGCCCAAATGCCATGCTGTGGTCCACAGTGAAGACCTAGGACAACAGCAGCTAACACCTGGAAAGAACAGGGTGGGCCTGTAAGGCACACTCAGCCTCCCTCCCCATCCCATGCTCCCATGTACACATGCTGGTCTTCCTTATCTGGATGCCACCCACCTTCTCCACCTACTTCCTTCTCCAGGGAGAGAGGCCTCTGGCCTCACCCATGTCCTCTCTCAGAGATAACCACCCGGGTGAGCCCAGCCTGTCTTCCAGCCTTTGCATGCCTCAGTTCTGAAAGAACATTTAAAGAGATGACAGAGGCCAGGCACAGTGGCTCTGCCTATAATCCCAGCACTTTGGGAGGCCAAGGTGGGCAGATCACTTGAGGCCAGAAGTTCAAGACCAGCCTGGCCAACATGGCGAAACCCCATCTCTACACACACACACACACACACACACACAAAAATTAGCCAGATGTGGTGGCACACACCTGTAATCCCAGCTAGTTAGGAGGCTGAGGCAGGAGAATCGCTTCAACCTGGGAGGCAGAGGTTGCTGTGAGCCAAGAGCGCACTGCTGCACTCCAGCCTGGGCTACAATAAACACACAAATAAATAATAAATAAACAGACAGACAACAGTGGTGGTGGTAACAATTACAATAATAATAATATGGCTACCATACATTATTTACTATGTGCCAGGCACTGTGCTAACGCTCACAACGGCCCTAAGAGGCATTATCCTTACACATCAGCGGAAGCAACTCAAGCTCAGAAAAGTTGACAAAGCAACATGGCTAATAAGTGGCAGAGCTGGGATTTGAACCCAGATCATTGTAGATGTTCCCCAGTATCTCACGCTGACTGTACTCTTGCAGGCTGGTGAAAGCATCCAGGGCACCCCTACTCACAGGAGTGAGAGGAGTAGCCACGTTTCTCTTCCCAGTACTGTGTGGGCCCTACTCAGAGAGGGGTGGTGGCTGGACTTGGCCACATATCCCACACTCTTCCTGACACTCACTCCAAGGGTGCTGTGATGCTGGACCAGGGCCAGAGATGGGGCAGCTCCTCCCTTCTACCTGGGACTTTGTGCCTGTCCTGAGAATAGCAGCTGATACTGCCCACAATACGCTGGACGGTCAGTGCCCTCGGGAGATAAGGATTCCTTGCTATAAGACTCCTCTCTCTCTTAGCCGTGTTGGCCTTGGAAAGTCCCCAGGGGTTACCTCTTCCCCTGTCACTCAGGCTTATGGTGGGAGGAGGAAGCATGAAAACTCCCTACACAGAAAGGTCAGAAGGAAATGCAGCATTCCCAGGGGAGACATGACTGGGGAAAGGCCTAGGAGAGAGAAGTGAGAAACTGGAGAAGGGCTGGGGGACTCATCAGGAAGGTGTGGGCACCACTTGGGACCCTGGCTCCATGTGTAAACCATTGCTGGATTGCCCCCTCCCTGGCCATGGCACAAGTCACCCCAGCCTGTGGAGCCAAGGTACAAGACCTGTCAGAGAACAGTCAGGCAAAAGCACAGAGAATGTTGCTGTCTGACCACTGCTGCCACTGTCAGTTCCCTCGTAGCCCCCTTGGGGGATTTCCCTGCTGAAGGCAGCACAAAGCCCAGCAGTCCCGGAGCCCCTTCTGCCACCATCAGAGCTGCACTGATGTCCCACCAGCGCCTCAGCAGGAGCTCTGCCCACACCCCTGCCCCCTCCCCTCAGCCTTCCAGGAAGCAGAGGCCAGACACAGGGAAACAGGAACACGCTGCCCTTTTATTTGCGTTTCTCAGAATACTGTACAAAGGGAGTAAAAATCCTATTCACACGTTGCTTAGAAAGATTTTAAGGTGAAAGTTCCCTATGATACATGAGGTGGGAGATGCAGGGCCAGGAGGCAGAAAACAGGGCCAGTGACCTCTCCTGCTCCTCCGGGCCCCTGGAAGAGGATACAGGTACCCACGCCTTTTCAGAATTAACACTGCCCTTAGTCAGCCAGGGGAAGGGAGAAGGCTCCAGCCCAGGCTCAGGCTCCCGGCCTCACTTTCTTCTCTGCAGGCTGAGACAGCACCTACAGGCCACGCCTGGCTCCTTCCCCTGTGCTGCTTGACCAAAGGTCCTACAGGACTCTTGCCACTGACCCCATGTGGGGTGGCCTCACAGCACCACATGTGCCTGCCACAAGAGAGGCCCTGCACAGTGCCAGCCTACACGAGGTGGTGAAGGGGTGAGGGCCTGCAGAGGACCACAGCAGCCATTGTTTGTCACAGCTTCCCTGTACCCTACAGAAGTCAGGGCCAAGTCGGACCTGTACTAACAATAACTCATGGACCTCTTCCCCACCTGTCCACCCAACAGCCCACTCAGGAGTTAAGCCCACAGCAGCCTCCTTCCCCGATTACCATCACACTCTGTGGGTAAAATAACCCTCCAAGCCTGCTTCCCTCCCTGCCCACATCCCAAAGAAGACTGGGTCTAGCTTCCGTCCCGTCCCCTCCCTCCCTTACATCGGTGCTCTGCTGCTCCACGGCCCCGTTCTTCTAACTCTCCACTCCCTATCCCCACTGCAGCTCCCCAACCTCTAACAGGCCAGGATGGCAGCAGCCCTGGCCCCCTCACCTCTGGGACCAAGCCATCCACACTCCACCCCATCTTCCCCCCACCTGACCCTCCCCACTCCCAACCAGGACCCAGGGTGGGTTGCAAGGAAGCTGCCGAAAGCCCAAAACTCGGATTAGACAGCTCTCTGCCCAGAAGGGCAAGGCCCCGTCCCACGCTTGCTTTCATACACACAAGCACACACTGCGTGTCATCGAAAAGACCTCAGAATTACAGTGAAACAATCCAGAAGCCGTACCGCCCTCGGCTCCCTACGCAGGGGTTAAAGTGCTTTGGCTGCTTGAAACAAGTGAGCAGGGGTTTCCCCCACCCCACCCCGCCTCCTGTCCCAATGCATGGTCCATGTCAGCCCAGGAGCCCAGCCGATTCCGTGACCACCCCCATGGAGTCTCTATTCAAAAAGCAAAAGGAAAAGATCAAAAAATTCAGAAAAGGTCAGAGCCCAAGGGGGCCCCACCCCAACCCCACTACAAGCTACTCCAAGTTGGCTACTGGGGGAAACGAGGGGGGAAACTAGGCCCAGAGGCTCAACCCCCACCTCGACAGTGTCCAGAGGCTTCTTCCTTCTGTCTTCAGTGTCGCAGCACAGGCCTTTTCCCCTACCCCTCCCCTGTCACCCTGGGCAGAGGAAGGGGCTGCACCCTCAGTACTTATTGATTCCAAAAATCCGGACTCCATGGAGCTGGGGCAGCTTGGGGATGAGCACGCTCATCAGGGACACGGTGTTGAGGATGAAATGGATCTGATCGTACTTGGTGTAGAAGCTGGTGAGGAAGTACCTGGGAGGGGAAGGGTGGGGAGAGATAAAAAAGACTGCACTCCAGCCTGGGCAACAAGAGCAAAACTCCATCTCAAAAAAAAAAAAAAGACTGCTGGGAGGACCCCTTCCTCCCTCACTTCCTGGGTGCGGGAAGGCAGAATCCTGACAGCCAAAGAGTTACAGAAGAGGTCTCCAGGCCAGAGTAAGAAGCAAGAGATCTCAGGCTAAAGATGCCCCTTCTGGACCAGCGCCAACCTCCTTCCCAACTTCACCCCAAGCCTGTGGGCCTATCTCACTAGCAGGAAAGAGGTTCTAACGGAGGAAACACAGGGCCAGGGAGCACAAAGCCTGAGCCCAGTGTAAGACCCAGGAATATTCCAACTTCCTCTGTTCATCCCAACACCAGCAGCCAGAGCAGGGCTAATAAGCATGGCTGGGCCCCAGGGTCCTCCAGGCCTTGCCCTGCCTGCTGGTGTCTTCCTGAGGCACTGGCACTCACAGTACGATGGGTGTGATGGTCAAGAACTTCCGAGAGGCCGTGAACTGGACCCCATAGTCCATCTGCTCCCAGTGGGTTAGCAACCTCGCCTTGCCCTGGTCCGGGGTCTCGAATGGCGTCCCCTTCACCGTGTGCAGGAAGATATACATGCCCTGGAGGAAGACGTCTTTGTTGGAGGCTACAAAAGGCAAAAGGCCCTCCAGCCCAGCTCCTACACCCAGTCACAGACAGAAGTAACTCCCAGTGATCTGGGGCCTCCCTGTGCTGGGTAGGGAGATATGGGCTGAAGGTCACGATGGAGCAGCTGGGAGAATGGCAGGAGAAGAACAAGGTGACCCCGGGGGACAGGCTAGGCTTGGCATGAGAACGCATGGGGGGAGCTGGCCACAAGACAGGCACAGAGATGCTGCCCCTCCAGGCCACTCATAACCTCGCTGTGCCAGCTGGGAGGAGGCAAACTGATGGGACTAACCCCTGCTTACCAGCCAAAGGGTGCAAGGTAGCAAACGGTGAGGGAGCAGAGAAGGGCAAGAGTGGAAGATGGCTAGCGAAGGAAACTTGAGAAAAGGGCATTTCTGCACCAGCCTAGGCACCAGGACTCCCGGGTCCTGGGAACTCTCTGGAGCCCTTTGTTCAGCTCTCAGGGATGCGTCTTCCAGGCCCACAGCCACCCCACCCTGGCGATGTGGACAAATCTGCAGATTTGATTCCTATCATAGTGCACAGGGCAAGAACGCAGAACGGGGAGCAAGGCAGAGAGATAAGGGCTGGGCCTGGGCTCTGAAGCAGATGTCAGTACATCACCCTGACATCCGGGCCAAGACCAGCAGGCTCCTCCTATCCTTCACCCCTGCCAAAGAGCAGCTCACAGGGCAGAGGCAGGCAGCAGGCCGGCTCTCACCATGTTGTGGATGAGGTTGGTGAGAGTCCAGACGACAGGGACACTCACGAAGGGGATGCTCAGCAGCACGACATGGAGGAGCCCGATGGCCAGCACGTAAGAGAGCCAGATGCCACGGCTGTTCATCACCCGTGTGTTGGGGTTCACCTCGCTGTGCGCTGTGCCCACATTCATCCTGCCGCCCCTCTCCGCTGTTCTGTAAACAAGCAGCACAGGTCAGACAGGTCACACGGCTTTCCCTGCCCCCTCTCACCCTCCGATTCGCTGGAAGGCAGGTCCTTCCTTCCCTGGGGACTCCAGGCAGTTCCACTCTTTTGACTCTCAAGCATGGAAGGTAGAAAAAATCCACGTGGACTTAGCTCTACTCATTTCCTGCCACTGGGCTGGGATAAACCCCAGGCTGCCCCATGCATCATCCCATTGGGACAGGGGCCTGGCAGGGCTTTGGAGGACAGGTCATCAAGAGGCATGCAGCCCCAGGGCAGAGAAGTCAAGGCCCATCTCCCAGCCTCACTCCTTAGAGCATTCCCATGAGGGCCCTCTGCTGACAAAGGCCCCAGCAGAGAGTTCTCACTCAGCATGACCCCTGTTGGACTTCCTCTCACGAGGGCCTGATTTGGGATGTCTCCTCTGAAGCCCTTCCCATCAGGAGGGAAAAGAAGTGGGGTCTGTGGGTACAGGCAGCAGTGGATGAACTATTTTGAGGTCACTGCTTCCGCTCACCTCCAATTTTTTCAGTTCTGGATCTCCCCAAACCCTAACTTAGGAGGAGTGATATGGTTAAAAAAAAAAAAAAAAAAAAGGAAGAGGGGAGGGAAGAAGAAATGAGAAAACAACAGACTAGGGACAACCTCTGCCCAGATCTGGAAGGCACCCCTTCTGGGTGACACAAAACAACCCATCCAGATGTTTTTTCCATTTGGCAGCCACTCAGGCCAGCCCTTGTGATGCCACCCACTCTGCTGCCAAACCACCAGGGCCCTTTTCCCCACAAGAGGGATGAGGACAGAGAACGTGGCCAACACCTAGAGCTCCCACGGAGAGCTGGAACCCCCATCAACATATGCTTCCCAAGGGCACAGACCCGAACCTGTGGCCTCCCTCCTGTCCCCGTTCCTCTCTGTCCTACCCATCCTCACCTCAGTCTCCCTCAGCACCTGTTTCCAGCTGTACCTTAGCCCATGCCTTCCCCTGCCCAGCGCCAACAGTAGGAGGCCTGTGGCAGGAGGAACCAGGAGGTGGCCACAACCCACAGTGAGCGGGGGGGGCGGGGGGAAGCAGAGAAGGAAGGGAGGGGAATGATCTGCCCCTTGTCCAGAGCTTGGCTGTGTCCAGATCCCTGAGTGACCTGTGATCAGGAGAAGGTGGGGACAGATGGTGCCTGTGTACTGGCTCACCTCCCTATCTGAGGTAGGGTCCTGCCTGCTAAAGACCATAAGGTCATCACCATGGTAACAGCAACATCTTTCCTGGGAATGCAGAAGACTCCCAGATGGAGATATTATAGAAGTACCCAGAAAGCCACCTCCCTCACGCTCCTACAGTGACCCCTCAGTCCCAGATGCCATCTATCTCTGATAGGATCCTAGCCAAACCTGCAAAGGAGCCTGAATCCTCAGGGGTCAGTTCTTTACTTCCAGGATAACAGGAGCAAGTGTCCTCTTCTCAGACAGCTCCACACTTAGAGACCTCAGGGAAAACGTGATCCACAACACACCATCTCAACAAGCAAACACCCCTGCGCCGGCCTGGAGTGCACTCTGGGTGAAGTGACACTCCTGGGACTCATCAGCACAGCCCATTAGGCTGGGTAATTGAGCCTCACAGAAATCCAAGGATCTAAAAAGCCAGAGCTGGCCCTGACTGTTTACCTTCCCAGGGCCTTGGGGCTTCAGTTACTCTAGCAGCCCCTGGGACAGCTACTACACAAAAGCCTCTACCTTAGAGGGGAGGGCAACATGTAGCTGAGAAGTGAGGGATCTGAAGGACTTACCTCTGATTAAGGAGAGGGAGAGTTTCCCAAGTCTGACCTGGGAAACTGCCACCCCATCACTTCTCTGTTACCCACCCCCCTACGGGTTGTTGGTGTAGAAAGCCCACTAACCCTTCCTAGTATTTGTTCCGGAGTGCCAAAAGCCTTGTGGAATCCCGGATCACAAGACCCCATACCCCTTTCCGGCTTTCACAGGGCAGCCAACAAAACTTGACAAGCCTAGGAAAAGCCCAGACTTAGGTCCTAGCCGACACCCTCAGACGCTTCTCCCTGAAGCCTAAACACTAGGTGCCCTGAGAGCAGAAAACCACCAGAGACCCCTGAAAAAAAGAGATCAATAAACTAAGAAAAGGACTAGCAGCCAAAAAACACTCGAGACTTTCCTGTGTCTATGGGCACACATCACTTCCATTAGTAAAACAACCAAGTGACCCCTTCCCTAGATGAGGAGAAACAGAAGAGGCTGGCAGTGGTCTACAGCAGCTGAGCTGAAAAGTTTTACTGCCATAGTTGGCAGGTGGCTGCTGGTGCCAGGCCCTGATGTGGTTTCATAACCTGCCTCAAACCAGAGCCTGCAGCAACTCTGTTCTGTTAACCACTTTTTTTGCTGGTAGCTCTTTTCCCCTCCTTCCCTCCCCACCCCCTTGGCTCCACACGCAAATATCCGGGCCCAGCCAGTATGCCAGACACTCAAGCCAAGGCTGACCGTGCCCCAGGTCAGCCACCAGGTGAGCCCTTCTCATTCCCTCCCCCAGAAAAGAGCAGCCCTTAACAACAGCAAACCTCCTGTCTTCTGGATGAGGGGCACAAAACATCCAGGACTGGATGGGGACCCCCCAACGGGGAGTCCGTGGCAGCACATCACAGTGCCATTTCCATTCCGCCCACCCCGTAAGCTGCAGGACCACAGCCGATCACCTCTCAACTTTGGCCCAGCCAAAGGAGGGCGGTGGGAGCGGAAAGCTTGTGCTAAGGCGAACCCGCACTAAGCCGAGAAGAGGAGGAGCGAAGGGGAGGAGTCCTCACTGTTAGGGTTTTCTGAGTGAGACCTCTGGCGGGGGGCCGGGGGGAGGGGTCCCGCTCTGTTCCCCAGCCTGGGACCTCGCACTCGGAACCCGGCCGAGTGAGGGACCCCAGCGTCACCTCCACAGGTTCACCCAGCTCTGCAGGCAGCCAAACCTTTATCCCCAAAGCCCAGCCTCTCCCCGCCTCCCACCCCTAGCCGAAGCGCTCCTCCCCGACGTTCCACCACCTGACTGCGGCTCGTACTTTCTTCCTTGGCCACCTCCCCAGCCGCTGCACTCCCTCGGCTGATGCACTCCCTCTACCCCCACTCACTCTGCCCGGGTCTCTCCAGCCCAGGGCGCCTCCCTAGCAGCCCCCACCTTCTCTCCCGCCCCTCCTCTAGCCCTGGGGCCCCCTGGTTCCGTCTGGGCTCACCGTGCGGGGAAGGAGATCGAGGGCCCGGGAACGGTTCCCGGGAGCGGGGGCCGCTGCTGCTCCAGCAGCTGTAACAACCCGCGGCGGCAGCCTCCCCGCTGGCAGCTCCGGCCGAATCAGACCTCCGCGCCGGCCCCCGTGACGTCACCACTCCGCGCCGGCCCGGCCGACGCCTCCTGGGAGTTGTAGTTTTTCTGGGCTCCTTTCCCGGCCTCTCCGGGGCCGCACTGTTGGAAGCTGCACCGTGAGGCAACGGTCAGATCGCATGATAGAACTTTGGTGCGTAACAATTCCAACTTTTGCTTCTGTGCCTTTCAAGTGTATTTTACCCTTGCCCCAGTTTTGCAGATGAGGAGACTCGGACTTGTAAGTCACTTGCTGTAAGTCTTTGCTGGGTCCCAGACTGGCTCGAAACCCAGATATTCTGACCCCAAGTGCAGGGTTTTTCCACTGCACTTGGCTGCCTTCCGCCCTGGCCCCAGATTGGCTCCTCCAGAAACGGACTGGCCCGGCCCTTTGCCCTGCCGGGCCCTCCTGGGAGCGCGCTTTTCACCTTGGCTGAGGTGAGGGTCTGGAGGGCCCAGAACGGAGCCTGCCTTCTTCTCAGTCATGCTTGGCCCAGGCTGCCCCGGACGGGACCACATCCTTGGCCGCCCCGCACCTGACGTCAGAAGAGGCCACGTATCATAGATTCCTTGATAAGTAGTTAGGAGCCAGAGTTTCTGTCTCAGGTTAGCTTGTGTGGTTTTGAATGAGAGGCTCTGGTCTGCAGTTTTCACATCCGCATCCTCTAAAGGCAAGGGCACAGACTACTGCCTGGTCGACATAGGGTAGGCCCCCCCTTTATTGGCAGTGTGACCCTGGGCAAATTACTTGTCTTAATCTCCAATTTCACACCCGTGAAACCCCACCTCCAAGGTTGTGGGAACCCAAAAGAATGTATGTAAAGCACTTGTTGCATTGTAGGAATCTATTTAATATTACTGTGGGAGGTTGAACTAAATGGCTTTTGAGGTCTCCTGGGTCACTCCCATTCTCCATGTCACCAAGAGGCCTTGTCTGGGTAGTTTCAACTCCCTCCCCAGCTTCTCTCTAAGTCCACTCTATGCAGGGCAGGGCTAGAATAGCAAGATCAGATTAAGTCATCATGGCATGCCAGCCCGACTCTGAATGGCAGTTCATGGCACTCTGAAGTGAAACAGGAAGGAAGAGACTACCCCAGGAAAACTGGGGAGCACTTCACTTGGACTCCACCTACCCTTCCTTCCCCAGGGGGCTGCCAGGAAACAGTTATCACACAGCTGGAGTGGGACCCCCAGAGGCGCTTAGTGGTCACCAGGCTGGTGGATGTTTGAACCACCCAGAGCAGAACAGGCAGCTTCTTGAATATTTCCAGGGCCAATGGCCCCAAAAGAGTTCATCCCAAGATCGAAATAATCTCCCGAGTCAGAAATAGCTCTGCCTATGTCCTAAGGAAGTTTTTCTTGGTTTGTGGAGGTGCCTTTCCTTATAGTCATCTTTCTGCAGACATAAGCAAACCCAGTGTTGTTCTTTTCACAGAAACCTCCCCAGCATTAAGGCAACAAGGTGTGTCTATTTTTTCCAAAGTGAGCCTGCTTGACTTTTTTTATTTTTCTCTGGGATTCTTCATCCTCCATCAGGTTGATCGAGCCCTCTGGATCTTGATCAGTTTCTTGATATCTCTATGAAGTTCAGTGACCCAGACTGAGACATGTCTCAAATAAGGTTCTGACTAATGCACAGTCTAACAGAAAGATTACTGGACATGTCATGCACTATTAATAACTCCTTTTATCAAGGATTTTTTTTTTTCACAATAGGAATGAACAGAGTTCTGACTCACTCTAGGTTTGTGGTAAATTACAGATCACTTTCTGCTTTATTTAGCTGGAGTCCCTGTCATCATTTTTCTCCTTCTCTAACTCTTTGCCCTCATAATTACCATGTCTTCCCTAAACATCCTTCAGCTGTGAACAGCCCTAAGCACTATTCAGAGTGAGTGACAGCTCTCTTATTTGGTGCTGGGAGACACACAAACTCTTGGACAAACAATTGTCACTGTGTGCCAAGAAGCTGAAAAATTCTTCATGCCTCAGAACCATAATTACACTTTGGGTAGCATATTCTAAGGAAGTTATCCCATGTACAGGAAAAGCTGCAATGTGTCAGGATGTTCATTCCAGCAATATTTATAGTTAGTGAAAAACTGAAAGCAACCTAAATGCACACAAAAAAAATTACAGTATCTCTGCTGGATAGAATAGTATGAAGTCATTTAGGACAGATTGTGAAAACCCTGTGGCAGTATGGGGAAATGTTTGCTAGCTATATGAAAAGATAACGACACAAAATATCAGAAGACACATTCCCCAGGGATATAGTCAGCAAAATCTAGAATGAAGAAAATTAGGACAAATACCCAATTCCCTTAACAAAATTGGGGCAAGGTATGGTGACTCACGCCTGTAATTCCAGCACTTTGGGAGGCCAAGACAGGCAGATCATGAGGTCAGGAGTTCAAGACCAGCCTGGCCAACATGGTGAAACCCCGTCTCTACCAAAAATACAAAAGCGATTAGCTGGGTGTCGTTGCGTGCACCTGTAGTCCCAGCTACTCAGGCAGCTGAGGCAGAAGAATCACTGAACCTGGGAGGCAGAGGTTGCAGTGGGCTGATATCAGGCCACTGCACTCCAGCCTGGGCAATAGAGTGAGACTCCATCTCAGAAAAAAAAAGAAAAAGGAAAAAAAAAAAAGGCCAGGTGTAGTGGTGCATGCCTGTAACCCCAGCACTTTGAGAGGCCGAGACGGGCAGATCACCTGAGGTCAGGAGTTCAAGACCAGCCTGGCCAACGTGGTGAAACTCCATCTTTACTAAAACTATAAAAACTAGCCAGGTATGGAAGTAGGCACCTGTAATCCCAGCTACTCAGGAGGCTGAGGCAGAAGAATAGCTTGAACCCGGGAGGCAGAGGTTACAGTGAGCCAAGATTGCACTGTTACACTCCAGCCTGGGCGACAGAGTGAGGCTCTGTCTCAAAAAAAAAAGATTTTATTAAGTTATCAGGCAAATTTGAATACTGACAAGGTATTCAATGATATTAAGGAATTCTAAATGTTTAAGCATGAAATGGAATTGTGGTAAGTTTTTTTTTTAATTTAAAAGGGCCTCCTTTCAGACATATATACTAAAATATCTGTGGATGAAATGATACAGTGACTGCATTTGCTTCAAAATAATCTGGGCTGGGAACAATAGAGACATAATAAGATGAGCCATGAGGTGACAATTATTGAAGCTGTGTGATGAGGACATTAAGTTCCTTATATTATTTTCTCTACTTTATTTTTCCTTTTTTGAGACGGAGTCTCGCTCAGTCACCCAGGCTGGAGTGCAGTGGCGCAATTTCAGCTCACTGCAACCTCCACCTAACAGGTTCAAGCAATTCTCCTGCCTCAGCCTCCTGAGTAGCTGGGATTATAGGCACATGCGGGCTAATTTTTGTATTTTTAGTTGCGACGGGGTTTCACCATGTTGGCCAGGCTGGTCTCGAACTCCTCACCTCAAGTGATCTGTTCACCTTGGCCTCCCAAAGTGCTGGGATTACAGACATAAGCCACCATGCCCAGCCTATTTTCTTTACTTCTTTATGTTTGAAATTGTTCGTAATAAAAAGTCTAATCCTACTTGTTTGTTAATGATTAAGATAAGCAAAAATAGAGCAGCACTGGTAACGTCCTGTGGCACAAGACTGCCAGAGGTCAACTCCCAGCTCCTCTAGTTACCAGCCATGTAACCTTAAGCAGGTTACTGAACCTCTCTGTGCTTCAGTTACCTCATTGCTAAATGAAATGGCAGGTGACGCTGGTGTTCAGAAAAAAGAAAGTAAATGAAGATGGTAATGATCATCATAATACCCACCTCATGTTGTGAATATTAAATGGGCCAGTAAATGTGAAATGAAACACTTGAAACAATTCCTGGCACATAATGAAGTGCTCAGTATGTGTTGCCTTTTATTAATTCATTCCACATTTGAATGATATTTGAGCATGTACTTTACTAGTTTATGGAAATTCAACAAAATAAAAACAGACCTTGGGGCTGGGAACTGTGGCTCAAGCCTGTAATCTCGGCATTTTGGGAGGCTGAGGCGGGAGGGTTGCTTGAGGCCAGGAGTTCAAGACCAGCCTGGGCAACATAACGAGACACTCCCCACACACACTCACACACACTGCTGTCTCTACAAAAATAAATAAATTAGCCAGGCATGGTGGTGCATTCCTATAGTCCCAGCCACTCAGGAGGCTAAGGTGGGAGGATCATTTGAGCCCAGGGAGTTTGAGGCTGCAGTGATCTCACTAGTTCGCTCTAGCTTGGGCAATAAAGCAAGCCCTGTCTCTTAAAACAACAACAGGCAAGGCGTGGTGGCTCATGCCTGTAATCCTAGCACTTTGGGAGGCTGAAGCAGGTGGATCATCTGAGGTCAGGAGTTCGAGACCAGCCTGGCCAACATGGTGAAACCCCATCGCTACTAAAAATGCAAAAATTAGCCGGGCACAGTGTCATACCCCTATAATCCCAGCTACTATGAAGGCTGAGGTGGGAGAATTGCTTGAACCCAGGAGACAGAGGCTGCAGTGAGCTGAGATCGTGCCATTGCACTCCAGCCTGGGCGACAAGAGCGGAACTACATCTCAAAAAAAAAGAAAGAAAGAAAAACAACAACAAAAACAGTCTTGAATCAGAATGGGGGATTTAGGGGGATCTTTTTCATTCTCTAGTTTCAAACTTTGCATAATGTGATATTACCTTTAAATGTTTTGTGAAAAGTTTTAAAACAAAATGAGCCTAGGTCAGAGGCTCTCCCTGCCCTCTGGGGAGCTCCTTAGGCTGCTGAGGTAGACACATTCCTCAGCTCAGTGCGCTTCCATCTGGTGACTTGGGAGTGGTGATAGGGCCTCTGCCTGTGAGAGATATACTATACACCCTCTTGTGGGCTGAGATAGGATGATAAACAAGGAACACGTCCCCCGGATGCTGCTGGATGCGTTCAGAAGGTTCAGAAGCCGGGAGGAGTGGTGTCAAGAAACAGAGCCCCTTCCCCTGTAGGAAAGAATGTCACCCTCCACTCCTACTACTCCCGCCCCCAACCTGCTTCCTGCAAGGAAGGAAAGAGCTGCTTATTTCATTGACAGTTGTGTTTTTATTTTTGTTTGGGTGGGGGATACCCCAGGTATGTGATGGGAAGGGGGAGGGGGAGGGCAAAGGTTAAGCAGGCAAAGGAGCAGGGAGTGACCCTCCTGAGAACTACTGAGCCACTCAGAAGCCAGGAGTGGGTGCAGGATGGCAGCATCGCCAGCGGGCACCCTGTTCTGCCTCCCCCGCCCAGGCCTGTGGTTGGCTATTTTGGGCTGTGGAGAGAAAGGGCTGAACCAGTCAGGGCCACTGGGCCCCCATCCTTCAGCCTGTGCCTGTGAACAAGAACCCCCCTGGGGAACCAAGTGCAAGGTGGTACATTGGGAACCCCTCAAACTGCATATTCTTTGATATGGACAATTGACACTCTCCCGTGCATAAAAGCAGTCAGAAAACTGGAAATATTTCAGATCAAAAGGGCAATGGATATAAAAACAGTAGCTTCAAAACGAGACCCCCTAACTCCCTACCAACTGAGTTCCTACTCCTAGCCTCACCTATCCAGAAATTCTGGGTGGCCCCTGTCCCCAGATCACCTTCTCCTGCCTAAGGCCAGCTCCTCCTTCAGTGACGATCACAGCAAACATTATTGTTTGCTATGTTCCAGACACTGGGCAAAGGGCTTTATTTGTATGTTACAGAACTGCCCCCAGCTAGTCTGCTAGGCTTGCTCCCTGTCTCACATTTGCGTTTCCTGAACTGTGAATTCTCAATAAAAGTTAACTGAACTATGTAACAGAACTGTTACCGCAAAGGGGTCCCCTTCCAGACCCCAAGAGAGGGTTCCTGGATCTCGCACAAGAAAGCGTTCAGGGCGAGTCCACAGCGCGAAGTAAAAGCAAGTTTCTTAGGAAAGTAAAGGAATAAAAGAGTGGGAGCAACCCCAAGCAGCTGGTTGTCCATTTTTATGGTTATTTCTTGATGAGACGCTAAACAAGGGGTGGCTTATTCATGCCTCCCCTTTTAGATCATATAGGGTAACTTCCTGACGTTGACATGGCATTTGTAAACTGTCATGGCACTGCTGGGAGCATAGCAGTCAGGACACCCAGAGGTCACTCTCTTCACCACTTTGGTTTTGATGGGTTTTGGACAGCTCCTTAACTGCAAACTGTTTTATCAGCAAGGTCTTTATGACCTATATTTTGTACTGACCTCCTATCTCATCTTGTGACTTAGAATGCCTTCACTGTAGGGTTCAGCCTGATTTTACCCAGCTCCTATTTAAGATGGAGTTGCTCTGGTTCACACGCCTCTGACAGAACTGCACATCGCAGACCACAGCCAAACTGCCCTCCCTTGTTCTTGTCTCAGCCTCCTAGCCTTTTCCATCCGACAGACTCCTATACATCCCTCAAGGCCTAGCTCACTTGTCCCCTTCTCGGTGCAGCCTTTCCCAATGTTCAAGCAAAGTCCACTGCTCCATCCTCCAGGCCCCTCTGACCCTGGCAGATCCCTCAGTCCAAGCCCACCCCTAGGTGATCAGATGGCTCTATTTGTGCACACACCAGTCTTCCCTGATTGGCTGGGGGACATTTACTTTTCTTAGCCAGGCGTGGTGGCTCTCCACAAAAATACAAAAGTTGGCGGGGCGTGGTGGTGCACGCCTGCAGTCCCAGCTACTTGGGAGGGTGAGGTGGGAAGACGGCTCGAGCCCAGGAGGTTGAGGCTGCAAGTGAGCTGTGATCATGCTACTGTAGTCCAACCTGGGTGACAGAATGAGACCTGTCTCAAAAAAATTTTAAAAAAAGCAACTCTGAATCCCCAATGCCTAAGAGGCCCTGGTACGCAGTACGTGCTCAGATATGTGCTAAGTAAATGAAAGAGTACCTCCAAGCATGGCAGATTAAGTGCATGTATACAGCCCTTTCCCTTTTCCACAGGGAACAAGAATAGCAGAGGACTTTGTCTCCCTCCCCCCGAAGCTGCCCAGTAGCCTGGCATTAGATGGGTCCCTGGCTGACCTGATAAAGAAGCTAGCCCTCCTCTTTTCCTTTCAGGTATCCCCCGACCCAGGCTGGACATGGGGGTCTCCAATATCAGGGAGGGAACGGGATAGAGGTCTGCTGAACTTCCTTCCCCTATGGTCACATCTTTGGGATATAGAGTTACCACCCTCAGAGGGAGGAGCTGTGACTCAGACTGCCACGGGTGGGGGCCTGAAAGTCTCACTTTCCTGGGCCCTGACCTTGGGAGCCAGGACCCTGCTATGCCTCAGACTCTTCCCTGCTTGCCATCCTAGACACACATCAGGCTAGAAGGGATCTCAGAGACTGTGAGGGTCCACAGAACGGAAGGGCCAAGGGGATGGGGAACGGATGTGTCCTGTGGCACAAATGTCTGCTGGTCTTGGACCTAGCCCAAGAATTTTCCCAGGCCATTCACAGGCCAAGGCAGAGCATCGGCTTTTCAAGTCCCATGCCATGTGTCCCTCAGGTCTTTATGATCTCACACCTGGACCTTTGCCATAACCAGTTTTCCTGCCACCAATACATCCCCCACACAACCAACAGAGTGATCCAAATATCAAATCTAATTTTAAAACCTTTCAACCTGACCAGATGTGGTGGCTCACACTTGTAACCCCAACGCTTTGGGAAGACGAGGTGGGCAGATTGCTTGAACCCAGGAGTTTGAGACTGGCCTGCGAAACATGACCAAATCCCATCTCTACACAAAAATACAAAAAAAAAAAAAAAAAATTAGCTGGGTGTGGTAGCATGTACCTCTGGTTTTATCCCCTTGGGAGGCTGAGGTAGAAGGATCATCTGAGGCTGGGGAGGTTGAGGCTTCAGTGAACTGTGATGCCACCCTGCATTCCAGCCTGGGCGACAGTGGGACATTTTCTCGAAAAAAATACAAATGAAAACGTGGCCAGGCACAGTGGCTCATACCTATATCTCAACACTTCGTGAAGCCGAGGTGGGAGGATCACTTCGCATTAGCAGTTCAATACCAGCCTGGCCAAAATGGTGAAACCCTGTCTCTACTTAGAAAAAAATAACAATAATACAAATATTGGCCGGGCGTGGTGGTTCGTGCTTGTAATCCCAGCTACTCAGGAGGCTGAGGTAGGAGAATCCCTTGAACCCAGGAGGCAAAGGTTGCAGTGAACCAAGATCGCGCCACTGCACTCCAGCCTGGGTGACAGAATGAGACTCCGTCTCAAAAAAAACAAGTAGTATTTTTGAGTGCAGTGGCTCACACCTGTAATCTCAGCACTTTGGGAGGCCGAGGCAGGCAGATCACCTAAGGTCAGGAGTTCGAGACCAACCTGGCCAACATGGCAAAACCCCGCCTCTACTAAAAACACAAAAATTAGCCAGGTGTGGAGGCAGGCACCTGTAATCCCTGCTACTCGGGAGGCTGAGGCAGGAGAATCGCCTGACCTGGGGAGGCACACGTTGCAGTCAGCCGAGATTTCGCCACTGTACTCCAGCCTGGGTAGAGAGCGAGATTCCATCCCAATAAATAAATCAATAAAATAATAAAAAACAAATAAAACCTTTCAATCCATAAGCCACAAAATCAAGTCCCAGTGCATCCATGGCATGCAGGCCACAAGGATCCGCTCCCTTTTTACTTCTTTACCCCTGGCCTTTGTCACCACCCCCTCCATCCACCCAGTGATCTGGAAGCCAAGCCATTTCATGCTCCCTCGCTCTTGCACACTCTGTTTCTCCACCTGATTAGGCCAGCCTTGAAACCCAGCTCAGATGTCAATCCTTGGTGAAGACTTGCTTGATGGTATCCTAGAGAAGTTGGTGTACCAGGTAAGGATGCTCTCAGCTGAAAGCAACAGAAAACCCAAATAAATATTCTTATCCCAGGTTTCCATTAGAATCACCTGAGGAGCTTCTGAAAATTCCCATCACCTGGCCAAGCACGGTGGCTCACAAATATGATCCCAGCACTTTGGGAGGCCGAGACAGGTAGATTACCTGAGGTCAGGAGTTTGAGACCAGCCTGGCCAACGTGAAGAAAATTCTCTAGGTGGGGTGCAGTGGCTCACACCTGTAATTCTAGCACTTTGGGAGGCCAAGGTGGGCGGATCACCTGAGGTCTGGAGTTCAAGACCAGCCTGACCAGCATAGAAAAACCCCATCTCGACTTAGAAAAAAAAAATACAAAATTAGCCAGGTGTGCTGACACATGCCTATAATCCCAGCTACTCGGGAGGCTGAGGCAGGAGAATGGCTTGAGCCTGGGAGGCGGAGTTTTCGGTGAGCCAAGATCACACCATTGCACTCCAGCCTGGGCAACAAGAGCAAAACTGTGTGTGTGTGTCTCTCTCTCTCTCTCTCTCATACACACACACACAAACAAAACAAAACAAAACAAAAAACTACTAAAAATACAAAAATTAACTGGACGTGGTGGTATGTGCCTGTAATCCCAGCTACTTGGGAGGCTGAGGCAGGAGAATTTTTCGAACCCAGGAGTCAGAGGCTGCAGTGAGCCGGGATCGTGCCACTGCACTCCAGCCTGGGCAACAGAGTGAGACTCTGTCTCAAAAAGAAAAATATATTCCCATCACCAGACACATGCCAGATTAACTCAATTAAAATCTCCGTGGGTGTATCCAGGCATCAGGAGTTTTCAAAACTGCTTATATTCTAATGTGCAGCCAAGTTGAAAAGCTCTGAAATTAGGGGGTTCTCTTTCTCATATGCTGAGTCTAGGAGGCGGTTGCGGGTGTTGGGTGAGGAGTTCAATGGCCTCCAGCCAACAACTCAGTAATACTCAATCTTCCCTTTATGCTTTGTTGTCCTTTCATGTTGAGCCTTTCATGTTCAAAGTAGGGGTCAGGCATAGTGGCTCAGGCTGTAATCCCCAGCACTTTGGGGAGCCAAGGCAGGAGGCTTAAGAGTTCAAGACCAGCCTGGGCAACAAAGTGAGACCCTCATCTCTTAAAAAAAAAAGCTGGTTAAGATGGCACATGTCTGTGGTCCCAGCTACATAGGAGGCTAAGTCAGGAGGATTGCTTGAACTTGGTGGGGGTCAAGGCTGCAGTGAGCTGTGTTTGTACCATTGCACTCCAGTCTGGGCAATGTGAGACCCTCTCACAAAAAAAAAAAAAAAAAAAAAAAAAAGCTGGGTGCAGTGGCTCACACCTATAATCTTAGCACTTTGGGAAGCTGAGGCAGGTGAATCATCTGAAGTCAGGAGTTCAAGACCAGCCTGGCCAATATAGTGAAACCCATCTCTACTGAAAACACAAAAATTAGTGGGATGTGGTGGTGTGGGCCTGTAATCCCAGCTACTCAGGAGGCCGAGGCAGGAGGATCGCTTGAATCCTGGAGGTGGAGGTTGTAGTGAACTGAGATCACAGACTTATCTTACTAGTAAATCAAAGACTGTCCCAGACTGTCAAAGACTGTTTGCAGACTTCTGCTTACATGTCATTGACCAGAATTGGGCCACCCCCAGCTACAAAGGAGATTGGAAAAGTGGACAACAGGATTTCTGATGGGCTGAGAAGCTCAATCAGGTTGAATCGTCCAGGACTCAGTGCATTGCCACTCCTAAAGCCATGTGTGTCATCTGGTAGTAGGAGAGAAGGGATGGATACCAACAGCACAGCCAGCAGGTTCTCCCGTGTTAATACTTATTCTCTCTCTGTACACATCACTTTGGGAAGCTCTTTGTACACACATCAATTAATGAGGGCATCACATCAAAGCATGTCTGTGTCTCCCTCCAGACCAACCACTCTCAACTCAGGCTGCACATTAGACATATCCGGGGAGCTCTTGAAAGAAACCAGTGCCTAAACCCCATGCACAGAGATTTGAATGTAATTGTTTCAGATGAAGCCCCAGCATAACTAATTTGTAAAAGCTCCCCAAGTGATTTGAATGTGCAGCTGTTTTGAGAACCCTGCTACAGACCCAGCACCTTAAGAACCTTGTCTAAGCTGGGCACGGTGGCTCACACTTGTAATCCCAGCACTTTGGGAGGCTGAGATGGGCGGATTACAAGGTCAGGAGTTCGAGACCAGCCTGGCCAACACAGTGAAACACTGTCTGTAATAAAAACACAAAAATTAGCCAGGCACAGTGGCAGGCGCCTGTAATCCCAGCTACTTGGGAGGCTGAGGCAGGAGAATCTCCTGAACCCAAGAGGCAGAGGTTGCAGTGAGCCGAGATCGCGCCACGGCACTCCTGCCTGGGTGACAGAGCTAGACTCTGTCTCCAAAAAAAAAAGCCCTGTCTATATCCCCTTCAACTAGCATATAAGGCTCACAGGAAATCCTCACTGAATGAATAAATGAATACACAAATAAATAAATGGCAGAGAATTTCTGTTCCAACTCTGCAGTCCCTAGCCTGTAGTGTGCACTGTTCTAAGTGTAGTTCCTCCCTCCCCTCAGATCTGCCTCCTTCACTGAGTTTGCACTCAGCCTCCCTTCATTAACCACATCTGCAGCTCCAGCTGGGCTCCTGCTTCTCCCATGGCTGCTGTGCTGGGCATCCTGGTCCCACTCTTTTCCTGGAAGCTGCCCTAGTGTTAGAAGGAAATCACCCTCCATCCACAGGCTCAGCTTCTGTGCCTCAGTTAAAGCCCCTGTCCAGTGTGAGAGAGAAAGGAGGGAAAGGGAAGATTACTCAGCTTTCTGTCCCACATTCAGCTGCAGTTCCAAAATGGACACCCAAGTAGCCAGCAGCAGAGCGTCTGGCCTAACTAACAAGCAACCCTCAGACAAAAGTGTTGCTTGTTGCTTCTGCTGCCTGAGTATAGAAAATTATCTGATTCCTCAGACAAATGTGAGTCTGTGAAATGCCCGCGTTGACATGGCAGGAATGAGTCCATGGTGAGTACATCCTCAGAGATGACGTCATCTAGTATCCTACCATCTAGTCTGGTCCCCATCATGCTTCTGATGCCTGTCGTTTCTGAAACTGCTTGTTCAAAGGTAACCTACAAGGCCAGCCGCACAGGCATGCGGCTGATGCATTCCCACAAGACTCATGCCCTGTGCTCAGAAGAGCCCTGGACTTGGTTCTGTACTCTGCTGCTGTCGTCATCTTGAAATTCTTTATTTATTTATTTTTTTAATTATTTTTTTTTTTCTCAAGATGGGGTTTCACCATGATGGCCAGGCTGGTCTTGAACTCCTGACCTCAGGTGATCCACCCACCTTGACCTCTCAAAGTGCTAGGATTACAGGCGTGAGCCACCGTGCCCAGCCTGTTTTTATTTTTTTAGAGACAGAGTTGCACTCTGTCGCCCAGGCTGGAGTGCCGTGGTGCAGTCACAGCTCACTGCAGCCTCTACTTCCCAGGTTCAAGCCATCCTGCCACCTCAGCCTCCTGAGCAGCTGGGACTATAAGTATGCACCACCACGCTCTGCTAATTTTTTTTTCTTTTTGTAGAAAGTGTATTTGGACAGGCCAGGCATGGTGGCTCACGCCTGTAATCCCCACACTTTGGGAGGCCAAGGCAGTGGATCACCTGAGGTCGGGAGTTCAAGACTAGTCTGATCAACATGGAGAAACCCCATCTCTATAAACAAAAACAAAAAAGAAAAATTAAAAAAAAAAAAGTGTATTTGGACAAATAATTTTGTTATTGTTGTTTGGTTTTGTTTTTTGTTTTTGAGACAGAGTCTCGCTCTGTTGACAGGCGCCAGGCTGGAGTGCAATGGCACAAGCTTGGCTCACTGCAACCTCCACCACCTGGGTTTAAGCAATTCTCCTGCCTCAGCCTCCCAAGTAGCTGGGACTACAGGCACATGCCACCATGCCTGGCTAATTTTTGTATTTAAGTAGAGACGGGTTTTCACCATGTTGACCAGGATGGTCTCGATCTCTTGACCTCGTGATCCACCCACCTCGGCCTCCCAAACTTCTGGGATTACAGGCGTGAGCCACCGCGCCCGGCCTATTTGTTTGGTTTTTAGTAGAGATGAGGTCTCACTATGTTGCACAGGCCAGTCTCAAACTCATGAGGCTCCTTGGTTCTTAGCCTCTGAAAGTGCTGCAATTACAGGCATGAGCCATGCACCCAGTCTTGAAATTCTTTTTTTTTTTTTTTTTGAGACAGGGTCTTGATGCGTCACCTAGGCTGGAGTGAAGTGGTGCAACCTCGGCTCAGTGAAACTTCTGCCTCCTGGATTCAAGTGATTCTCATGCCTTAGCCTTCCAAAATAGCTGGGATTACAGGCATGTACCACCATGGCCCAGTTAATTTTTTGCATTTTTAGTAGAGATGGTGTTTCGCCATGTTGGTAAGGCTGGTCTAGAACTCCTGGTCTCAAGTGATCTACCCGCCTCGGCATCCCAAAGTGCTAGGATTACAGGCATGAGCCACCGTACCCAGCAAGGCCTTGACATTCTTAACCGTTTCAGCAGGGCATAGTCCTCACTGCATGAGCCACTACAGAATTTAAGGCTGGGTGCATGGCTCATGCCTATAATCTCAGGACTTTGGGAGGCCAGGGACCAAGCAGCCTCATAAGTTTGAGACTGGCGTGTGCAACAGAGTGACACCTTGTTGAGACTCTGTTGAGATCAGGAGTTAGAGACCAGCCTGGCCAATATGGTGAAACCCTGTCTCTACTAAAAATATAAAAATTAGCCAGACATGGTGGTGGGTGCCTGTAATCCCAGCTTTTCAGGAGGCTGAGGCTGGAGAATCACTTGAACTTGGGAGACAGAGGTTGCAGTGAGCTGAGGTTGCGCCACTGCACTCCAGCCTGGGCCACAGAGTGAGACTCCATCCCCCTGCCAAAAAAAAAAGAGCTGAGCACGGTGGCTCATGCCTGTAATCCCAGCACTTTGGGAGGCCAAGGCGGGCAGATCACCTGAGGTCAGGAGTTTAAGACCAGCCTGGCCAACACGGTGAAACCCTGTCTCTACTAAAAATACAAAAATAAGCCAGGCGTGGTGGCAGGCGCCTGTAATCCCAGCTACTCCAGAGGCTGAGGGAGGAGAATCGCTTGAACCCAGAGATGGTGGAGGTTGCAGTGAGCCGAGATCACACCATTGCACTCCAGACTGGGTGACAGAGGGAGGCTCCATCTCAAAAAAAAAAAAAAAAATTTGGCCAGGTGTGGTGGCTCACACCTGTAATCCAAGCACTTTGGAGGCTAAGGCGGACAGATCACTTGAGGTCGGGAGTTCAAGACCAGCCTGACCAACATGGTGAAACCCTGTCTTTAAAAATATATATATACATATATATATATATATATACATATGTATATATATATATTTTTTTTTTTTTTAAAGAAACTCTTAACAGGTTTTTGAAACAAGGGGCCCCTCCCCACCATTTTTATTTTGCACTGAGCTCTGCAATTCCGTGTCCCGTCCTGGTCACCACAGTCTTGCAAAAGCCAGCAAGGCTGTCCTCAGCAAGGTCTCCACTGCATATGACCTCATCTTCCTTCGTGTAAGTATATCCTGTCTGGTCTCTGTGACACCCCACTCTTCCACCTCTCTGACCTGGCAGGAGGGCTTCTGGGTGCCACACAATACCGTGGGCACCATCAGGCTCAACATGCAAGGATGTAGGGTATGGGTAAGTGTGGCACAGAGACCAGAGGTGCTAGCAGGCAATGGAAAGCAGCCGGACACGAAGTCAGAAAACAGGGCTCTGGTCTTTGACCACTGACTCACTGTGTAACTCTGGTCACACTCTCGGCCTCAGTTTACCCATCTGAAAACTAAAGAGGGGTCAACTGGCTGGCCCCTTCCTTTGAGCTCTATCAATCACTGAAGCTCTGAATCCCAGCACCAAACTGGAGATAGTGTGGGTAGGATGGTGCCACAGGAGGCACCACGTGGTTGGACTTGAATGTCAAGGGAGTTCAGGGGAGAAGCCACCATGGGCTAAGGAATGAGATGGGTCATTCACATGGATCCCATCTATGACCCCTTGTCACCCCTGCCCCTGCACAGCATACCAGAGGAGGTGGTGGGAAAAGCCTGGCGTGGTACTGAAATCATGGAGGAAGACCCGATGTGTTCTGGAAGACAGTAATCCTGCCAACTCGCCACTGCACAGTACTTCACAAAGTGCCTTCACATCCGCTCAGCCCTGGTGGCTCTTCCCAACCAGCAGCGTCAGGTCACATGCTCAGGTCACACATGAATCTCATCCTCTGCCTTGAAATCCTTCCTTTCCACTCCCCAGTGAACATTAGGAGAGGTTGGTATCACAGAGTGTCGTGGCCTGCAAATGATGCTTGGGGCCGGGACACCCTGGGGAACAAGTCATCCAAGCCCTCTTTGGTGCCCAGGCCTGAAGGAGGGTTCAAAGTGCCACCCTGAGAGTCCAGGGCTCCAGCAGAGAGAACCTGAGTTGGTTCTCATCCAGATCATAAAATCAGCAGGAAAACTCAGAGACGACCACATCAGGCTTCAGGTGCCTTAAAGAATTCCTTCCGACTCCTAGAGAGGCCATCAATCCACCACGCAGAGAACAAACTAAAGGTGAACCACAGCACCCCTGGCAGGCAAGACGGCTGGGCACTGTGAGGAGCCAGGAGATGTGGCCCCGGACAGACATGTTTTCCAAGGAAAGGCTAAGGGAAGTTTGCTCACCATGGAAGAAAGTGCCACAGAGCGTGAAGGAAGGGCAGAAGCAGCCGGGTATGGTGGCTCACACCTGCAATCCCAACACTTTGGGAGGCCGAGGCAGGCAGATTACCTGAGGTCAAGAGTTCAAGACCAGCCTAACCAACATGGAGAAACCCCGTCCCTACAAAAATACAAAAACAAAACAACAACAACAAAACAAGAAGGGCAGCAGATGGTGGCAGGGGAGGATGGAGTTGGGGGTGTACAGGTTGCTGGAGACAGTGGATGTGAGATGGGGCCCACCCAGTTCGGTTCTGCCCCCCAGGCCTGCCAAGCAGGGATCCTTCTGCCCAGCCAAGTTCTGGGCAAGAAAGAGGGGTTCTTGGAAGCAGAGTTTTAGCCTCGAAGGCTGAGGAAAGATGGCAGTATCAAGGCTGGGGAGGGGAGCCTGGGGCAGGGAATGGAACTGGGGCCTGGTATCCCCATGGCAAAGTTCATCAGGGTCCAGGATCTGCCCTCTCTTGGCATTGCCTGGCCACACCATGGCTCAGGTATCCGACACCTGGGCCCGGAGTCACATGCCAGGAAACCCAACACTCTTAAGTCCCAGCCCCCAACTTCCAGCAGCTGTGAGCAAACAGGAGGAGGAAGCGGGTCTCCAGAGCCTAGCAGCGGGGAGCCGGGAGAGGGCAGCTGCACTGGAGAAGGCTCTACCACCAAGAGGGGTGAGAGGAAGGGAGGAGGAGAGGGAGGAGGAGGGAGGCCGTGCAGGGCAGAGAGGACAGAGCTGGGCAGGCAGACAGGTGGGTGCTCCCAGAAGAGGGGTTGATGGGCATATAAGGTGGGCCAGAAGTCCATTTTACCTAGTCACCCGGCCTAGCTGGATGCCCTGGCACCCTATCACTCATCTGTCCCACTTGTCTCCATCACACGAGTGCCAACCAGACCCTCTGGTGCCTACCTAGCCCACCTGGCAGCCACCCAGGTAGGTAGGGGAAAAGACTTTATTCCAATGAGAGAGATTAATACATAGACAGAGGCAGAAACTTAGAAACCCCTGGACCCAGAATGACCAACAGGGCCTCATAGATTAACCTTCTAGAATCAATAGACCCTAAAAGAGTTTGAAGCACAAGAGACCCTTTGCCCAAAAGGCCCTATTGAGGAGCCTTAAATCAAGATACCCCAAGAAGGAAGTGAACAAGTCACCCAGCCTTGAGAGGAGGCCCCGGCCCAAAGGGACGCCCCAGAGGGACCTCAGGAGGAGAGAGCTGGCAGTGGGCATGCGATTCTGTTTACTCACTCTTCCTTTATGTGACCTTTCCTCCCCAGATCCTACTCCACTCCAGGACTATGCCAACTTGTGGCCATGCTCCCACCAGCAGGTCACCTCTTGTCCCTCCTGCTGGTGATAGGCACAGGGGGTACTGTGCCCAGTCCCCGGGTGCCTCCCCGGGGCTGCTATGTGGCAAAGGAAGCAGGTGAACGGACGTTCCGATGCAGCCAGGCAGGCCTGAGCGCTGTGCCCTCCGGCATCCCCAACGACACCCGCAAGCTCTACCTGGATGCCAACCAGCTGGCATCGGTGCCTGCTGGTGCCTTCCAACACCTGGCTGTCCTGGAGGAGCTGGATCTGTCCCATAATGCCCTTGCCCACCTCTCGGGGGCGGCTTTTCAGGGCCTGGAGGGCACACTGCGCCACCTTGACCTCTCTGCCAACCAGCTGGCCTCGGTGCCCGTGGAGGCCTTTATGGGACTACAGATCCAAGTGAACCTATCTGCCAACCCATGGCACTGTGACTGCGCCCTCCAGGAAGTGCTCAGGCAGGTGAGGCTGGCACCAGGCACTGGGACAGGCATCGTGTGTGGCCCCGGAGCCCGACCAGACTTTGTGGGGCAGGAGTTCCTGCTGCTGGCAGGGGAGAAAGAGCTGTGTGGGGCAGGGCGGGGCGGGGCCCGAAGGAGCACTGATGTGGTCCTGCTGGTCACCATGGGGGGGCTGGCTGACACTCGCAGTGGCTTACCTGGTGCATTATGTGTGGCAGAACCGAGATGAGACCCGGCGCTCCCTCAAGCGGGCCCCAGTGCTGCCCCTGCGTTCCGAGGGCTCCTCCACGCACAGCACAATGGTCTGAAGACCCGGGGAGCTCTCCAGCCACACCCCACACTCCTGCCCCTATGCCGTGTCCTTTCCTCTGACCTCCTCTGCCTCCTCTGCCCCCAGTGCGTCCCACCCTTTTCTCCTTTATTCCCCCTATACCTACTCGCTCGCTCCCTCGCTCTCTGTCATCTTACCCAACACCATCTTTGGTGCCTGGAACTTTTTAGTGCCTACTGTGTGCCTGGTTTGTGCTCAACTCAGAAAATCCAGAACAGAGAATGACCGCAGGTGGGGTGGGAGCAGGGGAGGAGGGGCTGGGGGGAGCAGGTTGAGGAGAAGCCTGCACCTGGCCCAGGGTGATCTCAAAGCCTTCACTGTAGGATGTTTAAACTGATTCTACTTTTGTTTTGTCTTTGAGATGGAGTCTGGCTCTGTCACCATGCTGCTGGAGTGCAGTGGCACAATCTTGGCTCACTGCAACCTCTGCCTCCCAGTTAAGTGATTCTTCTGCCTCAGCCTCCCAAGTAGCTGGGACTACAAGCGTGCACCACCATGCCCGGCTAATTTTTTTGTATTTTTAGTAGAGAGGGGAGTTTCACCATGTTGGCCAGGATGGTCTCCATCTCGTGACCTCGTGATCCACCCACCTCAGCCTCCCATAGTACTGGGATTACAGGCGTGAGCCACACGCCTGGCCTTTTTCTTTTTGAGACAGTCTCGCTCTGTCGCCAGGCTGGCATGCAGTGGCACGATCTCGGCTCACTGCAACCTCCGCCTCCTGGGTTCAAGCGATTCTCCTGCCTCAGCCTCCCGAGTAGCTGGGACTACAGGTGCACGCCACCACGCCTGGCTAATTTTTGTATTTTTTAGTAGAGACAGGTTTCACCCTGTTGGCCAGGCTGGTCTCGATTTCTTGACCTCGTGATCTGCCTGCCTCAGCCTTCCAAAGTGCTGAACTGATTCTTAAAGAATGGGGAAGCCGAGCACAGTGGCTCGTGCCTGTAATCCCAGCACTTTGGCAGGCCAAAGTGAGTGGATCACCTAAGGTCAGGAGTTCGACACCAGCCTGGCCAACATCGTGAAACCCCGTTTCTACTAAAAATACAAAAAATTCGCAGGGCATGGTAGCGTGCACCTGTAATCCCAGCTACTCATGAGGCGGAGACAGGAGAATCGTTTGAACCCGGGAGGTGGAGGCTGCAGTGAGCCAAGATTGTGCCACTGTGCTCCAGCCTAGGCCACAGAGCGCGAGACCCGGTCTCAAAAAAAAAAAAAAAAAAATAGGGAGAGCTTTGGACAGAAAAGAGAGAGGAGAGACAGACCCTAGATGAAAGGTGTGGAGAAAGAAAGGAAGATTTACAATGACTCAGGATGTCTGCACAGCAGCAAGGCTCACCCTAGGGCAGGAAGAGAAGGCGCAATGAGGGGAAAGGGGAGGGTGGGTGGGAACAAGCTGGAGGTGAAGACAAAAGCCAGGCTGTGGCCAGATTTAAAAGGACACTGTGGGCTCCCCTCTCTTCTCCCTCTGCCGCTGCTGAGAGCCTCCCCTCGCTTCTTGCTTCTCTTGCCCCCAGGCTCCTCCTCTTCCTGTCCCTCTGCTTGGGATCTCCCACTCCCAGAGAATCCCTATCTCTCTCCATCCCCTCTTTTAAACACCGATGAGTTTCCTGAGCTCCTTCTCATGGGAGGAAGGTGGTTTCTATTACTGAGCTGGGGATGGTGACTGGAGAGCTGGGGGAAGTGAGGAGACCCCAGGACGTCCCTGGACAACTCAATAAAGTCACTTTTATCACTGCTTCGATCTCCTATTGCTAATTTTTCCTGGGCACGTGTGACCTGGTAGTGAGGAGGACGGGTGCTGAGCTTGTCCCCAGCCCTTCCACCATCCCTTTGGTTGCTCCCGCTGGGCTGGAGGCCAACTTCCTCTCTCCCCTTCTGCCTCCCAGCCCCTGCCACCAGAGTCCATCTGCTAGACTGGCCAGGGCTATGCCGACACACTCAGAGAGGCTCCTGACTGGAACAAGTGCGCACAACCCCTGGGCTCCTCCCTGAGCATCCTGACCTCAGGCTAGTGCTTGTCCACTGGGCAAGCAGGAGGGGTGGTATAACTGGCCTCACTCCCATCCTCACCTCTGCCATGGACCAGGGATCATAGGACCCTGGGTTCTGAGAAACCACTGAAGCCTAGTGAGGCAGCTGGATGGCCTCAGTGATGTTGCCTGCTTTGGCCCTTCTGCCTGGGACAGAGGGAGAGAAAAAGCACGCTATTCTGGGAGACACACCACATCAGTCCCAAACTCTCCCACACGGAAGTGCTGGAGCCTGACTCAGGAACCAAGACAACCCAGCCTCCTGCCGGGCCAGGCCTGAGGCAAGAATCCCCGCGGCCTGGACCCAGGTCCCAGCTTGTCACCACAAGCAGCATCAGGGAGCCATGGGCTGTGATAGGAGGAGAGAGAGGCCTAAAATTGCCTTTGCAAAATTATGACTGAGACAGTGTAAGAGATTTAACTTAACTGACTCCATCTTGCTTGTAACCTCCAAGCTGTCCTCGTTCATTCCTGGGCACAGGCTGAACTACCTTTGGGAAAATCTTTGTTTATAGTTTACAGTTTAAACAAAGATGGTGACAGCCCTTTCCCAAAGCAGACCTCCTTCTTGCCTGGGGGACTAGACTGCCTTTGTAGATTAGCCACAAGATTAGAAATTATGGCTTAGAAGTTGTGCAGCTGGAGGCTACAAGCTTCTTATCCTCTCTAAACTGCTCCTAAGATCAGGGCTTGAGATATTTTGCAGACCCTGCACTTGATGGATCAGCTGGCCCCACCCAGATTGATTAACTGGCTCATCTGATCTTATGGCCCCCACCGGAACTGACTGAACACAAGAAGTAGCCTCGACTCCCTATGATTTCATCTCTGACCAATCAGCACTCCTGGTTCACTGGTTTCCCCCAACCCACTAAGTTATTTAAAAACTCTGCTCCCAGCCTGGCTCGGTAGCTCGCACCTGTAATCCCAGCACTTTGGGAGGCTGAGGCAGGCAGATCATGAGGTCAGGAGTTCAAGACTAGCCTGGTCAACATGGTGAAACCACATCTCTACCAAAAATACAAAAGTTAGCCGGGTGTGGTGGCGGGCACCTATAATCCCAGCTACTCGGGAGGCTGAGGCAGGAGTTGGAGTTTGCAGTGAGTCGAGATCGTGCCACTGCACTCCAGCCTGGTGACAGAGCAAGACTCCATCTTAAACGATAAACAAAAAACAGGCCAGGTGTGGTGGCTCACGCCTGTAATCCCAGCATTTTGGGAGGCCGAGGTGGGCAGATCACAAGGTCAAGAGATTGAGACCATCCTGGCCAACATGGTGAAGCCCGTCTCTACTAAAAAAATACAAAAATTAGCTGGGCGTGGTGGCATGCACCTGTAGTCCCAGCTACTTAGGAGGCTGAGGCAAGAGAATTGCTTGAACCCAGGAGGCAGAGTTGCAGTGAGCCGAGATCATACCACTGCACTCCAGCCTGGCAAAAGAGTGAGACTCTGTCTCATAAAAAAAAAAAAAAGAGAAAAACAAAAACCAAAAAAACTCTGCTCTCCGAATGCTCAGAGAGACTAATTTGAGTAATAATAAAACTCTGGTCTTCCACGCAGCGGGCTATGTGTGAATTACTGTTTCTCTATTGCAATTTCCCTGTCTTGACAAATCGGCTCTGTCTAGGCAGCATGCAAGGTAAACCCCTTGGGTGATTACAGGCCCACACAGCCTGTCCACCACTAGCTTCTTCCTGCCCTGCGGAGCTGAGGCCTGGAGCAGCAGAGAAAGCCAAGGGTACCCTCGGGGTACCCAGCCAAGGGGGAGTGACGCCCCACCCTTTTCTGAGTTGGGCTCATAAATAGAGGCGTCAAGCGCAATCCTGAGACTAAGGTCTCCTACAGAGTGAGGGGCATCAAAGCCAGAGGCAACCCTGGGAGCTTATTTAAGAAGGAGGGACTGCCTCCCCCATTGGACTCAGGGGAGTTCAAACTGCTAGAAACAGTTTCGCCTTAGCTCTCCGAGACTCCGCTGTCATCAACCTCTCTCACCACCAAGGAACAGCTGCCCCAAACTAGAAAGGCAAAGGGAAAGTAGAACAAGGTCTCCAAGCTGCCAAATGGAAGCCACCACAAGCCCATGCCTTCATTCAACAAGCATCTGTTGGCCGAGCGTGGTGGCTCAAGCCTGTAATCCTAGTATTTTGGGAGGTCAAGATGGGCCTTGAGCTCAGGAGTTCGAGAGCAGCCTGGCCAACATGGTGAAACTCTGTCTCTACTAAAAATACAAAAATTAGCCGGGTGGGGCCAGGTGTGGTGTCTGGCCTGTATTCCCAGCACTTTGGGAGGTTGAGGGGGGTAGATCACCTGAAGTCAGGAGTTCAAAACCAGCCTGACCAACATGGAAAAACCCTGTCTCTACTAAAAATATAAAATTAGCCTGGTATGGTGGTGGGTGCCTGTAATGCCAGCTACTTGGGAGGCTGAGGCAGAAGAATCACTTGAAACCAGGAGTTGGAGGTTACAGTGAGCCAAGATCGCACCACTGCACTCCAGCCTGGGCAACAAGAGTGAAACTTCATCTGGGAAAAAAAAAAAAAAAAGAAAGAAAGAAAGAAAACTTGGCCAGGCACGGTGGCTCATGCCTGTAATCCCAGTACTTTGGGAGGCCGAGGCAGGCAGATCATGAGGTCAGGAGTTCAAGACCAGCATAACCAACATGGTGAAGCCCTGTCTCTACTAAAAATACCAAAACTAACCGGGTATGGTGCCGCACACCTATAACCCCAGCTACTCAGGAAACTAAGGCAGGAGAATCATTTGATTTTGGTGAGGCTGCGTGCCATTGCACCCAGCCTGGATGGAGAACAAGACTCCACCGCAAAAAAAAAAAAAAAAAAAAAAATTTAGCCAGGTATGGTGGCGTGGGCCTGAATCCCAGCTACTTTGGAGGCTCAGGCAGGAGGATTGCTTGAACCAGGGAGGCAGAGGTTGCAGTGAGCCATGATCACAATGCTGCACCCCAGCCTGGGTGACAGAAGGAAACTCTGTCTCAAAACAAACAAATAAACACCATCTGTTGAGTTCCTACCGCATGCCAGGTGCTGCAGCTACAAAGATGAGGAAGTTGTGCCTGACCCTGGGGACCTGACAGGCTAGTGTATCAGTGATGACAGTCCAGGAAGACAGGACCATGCACAAGGGCCATGTGAGCCCAGAAGGGGCCTCTCAATCAAACGCCAATGAAGGGTCATGTACTTTGCTCACAGGAACCCTCTCTCAGAACTCATTTATTCTTAGTTTACAAGAGCTCTAGTAATTTCAGAACTATGGTTTCCTGCTTATAACAAGTTAGAAACAATATGTTTGAAGTAGCAAAAATTATATTACAGAGGGTCAGAATATCAGCAGTGAGAAAGTATAGCCTAGCGGCAGGAAGGGACATTAGTAAAAGTCTGAGAACTCAGGAGGCATTGCAGTAGGGCATTTTAGTGTCTCTTAAGTGGCCCTATGTGGAAAACTGACTCCCCCTGCCTCACAGGGGCCTATGCACATTGGCAAAATGCATGAGCTCAGTCACACTGACTTTGGGTTACCTGCAGAAAAGGTCCAGGCTTGGAGCGTCCATTCTCAGAAGCAGGAAGCTGGTGATGCACTTGAGAAAGAACTTCCATCTTATCAGGACTGAAGTAAATAAGGCCGAATGACTGTTGGAAAATTCTAACTCAACCTCAACTAATTCCTTTTTCCTCCTTTCTTCCCACTGGTCCAAGATCTGCCCCTGGGACCATGCAAATCAAAGCAGCCTGAAAGCTCAATCTTTGTCTTTCTTTCTTTTTCTTTTCTTTTCTTTTTTTTTTTTTCTTTTTTTTTAATTTTTAATTAGAGACAGGGTCTCACTCTTTCTCTCAGGCTGGAGTACAGTGGCGTGATCATAGATCACTGCAGCCTCAAACTCCTAAGCTCAAGCAATCCTCCCGCCTCAGCCCCCCCAAATAGATGGAACTATAGGCACAAGCCACCATGCCTGGCTAGCAAGCCCAGTATCTCCTGAGCACCACAGCCCTTTGGAAAGACGATGGCTCTGGAGTCTCCAGCACTGGGGGTGGGCACATCACGCTTCTTCACCGTTCTCTCTGTCCCCTTTCATGTCCTGCTACCACCACACATGCACATGCATGCATACACATGTGTCTGTCTCAGGCCCCTGGAATCCAGGTGATCTTCCCCAATCATAATATACCTTTCTGCTGGGCGCAGTGGCTCATGCCTGTTATCCCAGCACTTTGGGAGGACAAGGCAGGTAGATCACCTGAGAGGTCAGGAGTTCAAGACCGGCCTGGCCAACCCAGTGAAACTGTCTCTGCTAAAAATACAAAAATTAGCTGGGTGTGGTATCGGATGCCTATAATCCCAACTACTTGGGAGGCTGAGACAGGAGAATCACTTGAACCCAGGAAGCAGAGGTTGCAATGAGTCGAGATCATGCCATTGCACTGCAGCCTAGGCAACAGAGCAAGACTCCATCTCAAAAAAAAAAAATACATATATATACATTTCTACACTCACGACAATTGTCATCTTCCTCTTTTAGAACACCAGGCAAAACTTAAGTCCCCACACTAATATCAATGCCTAAGGTCAGCCCTCAATTCTCATTCACTTTTAGAGCTAAGGCAATTTATCAGGGAACGCTTCCTGCAGAGGGTATGTGGGAACAAGTACATGGGCATGTCTCTCCTGCAGATCTAAGAAAAGACTCAAGATCACCAAGACTGCAGTCACAGGGTCATGGTGATTACCTCTCTCACTGTCAAAGGCAAATGCCAAAACTCCCCCGACATCCAAAACCTCAGCCATCATGGTGAATGATGTGGAAAACCTGAGGAAGAGGTGAGCTGCAGGGTGGGGTGAGGAGGCAAGTTGAGGATACCAGGCCAGATGCTGAGGGCTGGCACAGAGGAGCAGGACCCACCCAGAACCACATGGACTGCACAAGCTGGCAGGGATCTTTATTATACAAAAGGACCCAAGAGGGGCAGCGAGTTATCCAAGGTCACATGGGGGGGAAGGAAGAAGCAGGACTAGAATCCACAGGGCCCTGACCCTCTGGGACACATATACTCTCTTTCCAATGGAATGAAATAAGGGAGAGACACGGAAAGACAACCGTGGGCCCAGGGTGCAGCTGAAATGGGCACAGGGTCTACCCACTGGCAGCCTCTGAGTCTAGCCCCACCCCTTCCACAAAGCTGAAGTAGCCAGCGCAGTCCTTCCTCCAGAAGCTTGAGGAAGGTGGGGAGAATCTATATGTGGTGACCAAGACCATGGAGATGCTGAAGGAAGCCATGCTGGAGAAGCAGGGCAAGGCCAGAGGAACAGCTCTATCCCCACCTTGCTGCTGTAGGGCTCAAGGTTGACAGTCTCTGAGACGCCTTCTCTGCCCCACCCTGTAGGGCTGAGGGCCCCACAGGGTCGTGGGGTGAGCCTTATGCTGTGCTGAAGCGCAGGATCCGAGAAATAAAGAGACAGGACACAGAAGTACAAAGAAAATGCAACTGGGCTCAGGGGGCCACGCCACCTATAAGCGGAGTCAGGTGAGGCCCTGAATGTCCAGAAGCATGAGTATTTACTGTGTATAGGTTAGGGGGCAGGGCAGTGAGTGAAATAATCTTTAAGGATAGTGATAGGGTCGTGAGCAATAAAACATGGGGTCCACCCCCATTAGGTCACCTAGGCCGGGAGGTGGACAGTGCGCAGCAAGGGGCCCATTCCCACAAAGGCAAGGGCCGTGTGCAGTAAGGGGTCCACCCCCATTAGGTCACCGAGGCTTGAAGATGGGCCGTGCGCAGTAAAGAGGGTGCAGTGTGCAATCTTCTATCTATGGGCAAACTACTTCTAAGAAGATTTATAGGAGGATGCTTTAAGTCACATAGCAGTGACAGAGCTGTCAAGGTTACCGCCACCTTCTGGCAGCTTCCAATGGGTTCTATGGGAAGAATAGAACAGCAGCGCAGTAGCAAGAGCTGATAAAGTTCACAGTCACCAAGGTGGATTGCCGGTCTGAGGGCAGCCTTCCACAAGAACTGGAGCAAGGTCCTGCAACTTCTTTATCAGGAGGAGTGGCTCTTGCCCCAAGCCTTCCATACAGCAGGTATCTTTACGATACTGAACGCTGCCGCCTGGGCCATGGATTCTTGTCCTGGTATAACTGTTTTTCCCTTAAATCATGCTCTGCACTGTGTCTGCTCTAGGCATTCCTCCGATTATAAACTGCTTATTCCTTAATTCATGCTCTGTACTGTGTCCACTCTAGGCATTCCTCCGATTATGAACTAAGATATAATTATAGGTATATACGTAGTGAAATATTCTTTAGGCACTCATACTATCAACTATTAATGATTATATATAGAGGATTATATAAAGGGATCCTTCAAGCCCTAATTCTATAAACTAATACATGATTATGTAAAGGATTATATAACAGGAAATAGCTGAGTAGTAACATTATAAAGTGAGATATTCCTCAAGCCCTAACTGTGCCAGGGTTCTGCTTAGCTCTCATTCCTCAGTGCCTATATGGGGGGTTACCCACACCACCCCTTCCATGCACACTTGCCCCCTCCTTCCCCCACGCAGCCCCCACTCTCCTCTGCATGCTGTGCCATTCCCCTTCACACTTTTATCTTTGTCAAGGACTTTTTTCATCTATCATCTCACAGGAATCCTGGGAAGAAGGCAAAACTGCTATTGCAGTCACCACTTCATAGAGTTTAGGAAACTGGACTTTGGAAAAGTCCAGGGACTGACCCAAGGTCAATCTGTGAGCAAAGCCCAGGTTTCCAGGTTCTCAGCTGGCACTTTCCCCAGGCGGCTCCACTGCAGCCAGCGTTCTCCCACCCTCTGCCAGGGTTCCCTTCTTTCATTCTATCCCATCTCCTCCCCTCCCCTCCTGCCCTGTGGACCGCTGTCTTTTCCAGGGCTCTCTGTTTCCACACAGGAGCATCATCATGGCCTTTTGCCCCAAAAAGCAGCGAGTCTGTGGGGAGAAGACCTGGAGTCACAGCCTAGAGTGCGAGGGAGGGGAGGGGAGGCGGCCTCCCAGGGATGGTTCCTATTCAGGGCCAGGCCCTCAGAGCTGAGCTGAAATTTGGAAGTTTGGAGCCTTCCAAACCAGCTGGTGACTCCACTCTCTCCTGGGACCCTTCCAATCCTTATTTCACATCCCCTGCTGTGTGACTCCCTTATGCCTGCACCCTGCACCCACCTGTCTCCTCCTGGAGGCCACACTATATGTGTTGGGTGTGGGGCAGCAGGGATGGGGGGAGGTTGAGAATCGACAGAGAGGCCAGTGCCCAGTGCCCCATTTCTCTCTTTTTTTTTTGAGGCAGAATCTCACTGTATTGCCCAGGCTGGAATGCAATGGCACAATCTTGGCTCACTGCAACCTCTACCTCCCAGGTTCAAGTGATTCTCCTGCCTCAGCCTCCTGAGTAGCTGGGACTATAGGCATGCACCACCAAACCTGGCTAATTTTTGTATTTTTAGTAGAAACGGGGTTTCACCATGTTGGTCAGGCTGATCTTGAACTCCTGACCTCGTGATCCACCCACGTGGGCCTCCCAAAGTACTGGGATTACAGGCGTGAGCCAGGGCACCCAGCCTGAGACAAGTCTCTTGTCACCCAGACTGGAGTGCAATGGTATGATCTCAGCTCACTGTAATCTCCACCTCCCGGGTTCAAGCAATTTTCCTGCCTCAGCCTCCCAAGTAGCTGACTACAGGCACACACCACCATGCCGGCTAATTTTGTGTTTTTAGTAGAGATGGGGTTTCTCCATGTTGACCAGGCTGGTCTCAAACTCCTGTCCTCAGATGATCCGCCTGCCTCAGCCTCCCAGTGTTGAGATTACAGGCATGAGCCACCAAGCCCAGCCAAGTGCCCCATTTCTGACCTTCACAGACATCCCCATCCGAGAACAAGAAGCTGAAAATGCCCTCAGAAGGTGGGAGAAGGAGAGGGCTCTTCTCCCCATCCCCGCCCCAAGGGTGGACAAAGCCTTAGAAGGTAAGAGGGACACAGAGACCCCCTTCCTAAGCAAAGGAAAGAAACCTGTCAAGTCAGCAACTGAAGCCCAGAGTCCCTTCTCAAGGGAAAAACTTTGGGGTGTTGGTGGTGGGTGGGTTGCCGAGAGGTCTCCTGGACATTGGGGGAACGTAGTGCTGACTGCGATGGTAGCCACAGGTTTCTTGGGCCTTTTCGGTGCATCCTCTCCCTCAATCCCACCACGCTGTTCTAGGTAGGTTGAGGCTAGGCCCACCCAATACTGCACCAAAGCGCAGGGCGCCTCTTCCATTTGGGCTTTCCATCCTCGTACTTTCGCTCTCCATCTATGGCAGTCATCCATGGTGACAGGGTGTGTCCCTTTCCCCAAGACAGGATCCTCAATACCTATCGGAAAACGTTGTAAGGCGTTGAGCCCCCACGCGCCCCCACCGCAAGACCCTGCTCCGACCATCTTTTCCTGGTGAAGAGTCTGCACAGGGGAACAGGGCGCCACGCCCCAGAAACGAACCTCTGCCTGGGAATGAAGGACTTGCTCAGTAAAATGAGGTCGAAGAGGGTGGAGAGGGGTAGGGTCCCCGTCACCACTGTTCTGAACCCTCAGCTCAGTCCGGGCCCGAGATGGCCCCACAGGTGCACACGGGGTTTCAGGCACTGCAGGTGGAGGTGAAGGAATTGCTGCGGTGCACAAGGGCCAGACCCGGGCCGCAGAGCTTCTGCGGAGAGAATGACAGGAGGGGCGGGGTGGAGGCGGTGCTGGGGCGGTGGGGGCGGGGCTGAGGAGGCGGGGCCGGAGGGCGGTGGGCTTACGTGTGAGGGCGGGGCTAGGGCAGAGGCGGGGTTGGGGTGATGAGGGGCAGCTGGGGCTTTGAGGACCGGGCTTGGGCGGACCTAGGGCTGAGGCGGTGAGGGCGGAGCTGGTGCGGAGGTGGGGCTGAGGCGGTGAAGGCGGGGCTGGAGCGAAGTGGGCGGAATTGCGGGCTGCCAGGCAGAGGTGGCGATGGAGTTCAGGGGGCGGGGCTGGGTGGTGACAGCAGGACTACTAGGGGCGAGAGGCGGGGCGTAAGGTCGCAGGGGGCGGGGCAGATTGCCCAGGGGCGGGGGCGGGATCTGGGACAGGGCTCAAGTGCTGAGAAACACACTTCGAGCGCCGGAAGACCGAGCCCGGGTTAGCGGGTAAGACGGATGGTGGGGGATGATAGGCTGGGCTTAAGATTGCTGAGGGCGGAGCTACAAGCTGGTAAGACCAGAGGAGGGCTGGATGGGGCGTGATCGGCCTCCTCCCCAGAGATCTTAGCCCACCTGAGGAGGCTTCTTCCTGGGGAAAGAGACTGGGCTCTTGCCCTGATGGAATGGCCATTCTGAGCGTGAAGACCTGCGTCCCCTCCTTCAGGAAGCTCGCTGTCTAATTGCCTGGGGATCATCACTTCCCATCTCTCTGCCAGGTTGATCTAGTCCTGGATCTACAGAGGGAGGACTGGGGGTAGGAACAGAGTCTCTGAATGGCTGCAGGACTGCAGGAGACTTCAGCAACCTCAACTCCATGCTGAGGGAACATTCTGTACCTGCTGGGGGCTCTGTGTGGTGAGGGTCAGGAATGAGGGTGAAGGCCATCCCTGATGTGCCAGGCCTACTAAGTTAGGCCCAATGGTACCAAGCAAGACCTACCACAAAATTTACGGGTCCCAGTGCAAAATGAAAATGCAGGACTCCTTGTTATAAAAGTTATTAAGAATTATATTTGGCCTGATGCGGTGGCTCACACCTGGAATCCCAGCACTTTGGGAGGCCAAGGGGAGGCGGATCACCTGAGGTCAATGGTTCAACACCAGCCTGGCCAATATGGTGAAACCCCATCTCTACTAAAAGTACAAAATTAGCCAGGCATGGTGGCACACCCCTGTAATTCCAGCTACTTGGGAGGCTGGGGCAGGAGAATCACTCGAACCCAGGGGGGCAGAGTTTGCAGTGAACCGAGATCACGCCACTGCACTCCAGCCTAGGCAACAGAGCAAAACTCTATCTCAAAAATAAATAAATAAATAAATTTTACTGCAGATCACTTCTGAAGTTGGTGGCTCCCTAAATGCAAAGCATCCTGTGATGTTTTTTCTCCACTGTGCAGATGGAAACTATCCTGGACTAGAATTTCTTCCAGGGGAAGGTGGGGCCCTTCTGTCTTTACTTTGAGCTACTTTGAGGTGAGGAGCTGGAAGTGGTCAGGCCCTGATGGGACTCTGTGGCCTTGACATACAAGGAGACCAAGGAGACAGACCCTCCTCACACCTGGGAGCCAAATGCCTTGACCCCACTCTGTGTCCTGTAAGCCAGCCTCTCCATATTTCGGGTGCTGGCCAACAACAGCTGGCTCTCCAGATACTTTCTGCATCAGGGATCCCCAGCCCTGCCCGCCCATGGCTAGGGAAGACAGGGTGGGGCTTGAGGACAAGCCTGGGGGAGCTGGTGAAAATACAGAGAAGCGGCTAGGCACGGTGGCTCTCACCAGTAATCTCAGCACTTTGGAAGGCCGAAGTGAGTGGATCACCTGAGATCAGGAGTTCAAGACCAGCGTAGCCAACACAGTGAAACCCCATCTCTACTGAAAATGCAACAATTAGCTGGGTGTGGGTGGCGGGCGCCTGTAATCTCTACTACTAGGGAGGCTGAGGCAGGAGAATCACGTGAACCCGGGAGGCAGAGGTTATAGTGAGCCAAGATTGCACTTCAGCCTAGACGACAGGAACAAAGCTCCATCTCAAACAAAACAAAACAACAACAACAAAAAATAAAAAACGGGAAAATAAGGAAAAACGAGTAAGGAAACAATGCTCTGCCACAATGTCGTGTCTGTCTGCAGTGCACTCTATAAGTCAGAGAGACAGGAAGGGGCCCACGGGGCAGGTGGCTGGGGCTTCCTCTCCTAAGTCAATTCCCTCTCCTCATCCCTATCTCCTAGCAACCCCACACAATCACAAGCTTGGTCCCCAAATCAGGGGTGATTATTGTCCATCATTACCTTGATTAACCACCAGAGGGAGGTAGAGAGCAAAGTTTACCACCTGCCTGAGCTGCTCGCACCCCTTGGCCTCCTGCCTCAGCATTCTCTTTTAATTGGCCTGAAGAGATCTTACAAGGCGGTCTAACTTAAATATCCATCAGCGCAACTTAAATTCTGCCACAGGCCAGGCGCAGTGGCTCACGCCTGTAACCCCAGCGCTTTGGGAGACTGAGGCAGGAGGACTGCTTGAGCCCAGGAGTTCAAGACCAGCCCGAGCAATACAGGAAGACCTCTTTCTCTACAAAAAATTAAAAACTTAGCCAGGTATGGCCGGGTGTGGTGGCCCATGCCTGTAATCCCAATACTTTGGGAGGCTGAAGAGGGCAGATCACCTGAGGTCAGGAGTTCCAGACCAGCCTGGCCAACATGGTGAAACCCCGTCTCTACTAAAAATACAAAAAAATAGCCAGGCGTGGTGGTGCATGCTTGTAATCACAGCTATTCGGGAGACTAAGGTAGGAGAATCACTTGAACCCGGGAGGTGGAGGTTGCAGTGAGCCGAGATCGCACCTTTGCACTCCAGCCTGAGTGACAAGAGTGAGACTCCATCTCAAAAACAAAAACAAAAAAGTTTGCCATGCATGGTGATGCATGCCTTGTAGTCCCAGCTACTGGGAGCAGGGAAGGGGTGCTGAGATTAGAGAATCCCATAAGCCCAGGAAGTCAAGGCTGCAGTGAGCTTTGATTGCACCACTGCACTCCAGCCTGGGCAATAGAGTGAGACCCTGTCTCAAAAATGTAAAAGAAAAAGAAAAAAAGGCAGCCAGGTGCGGTGGCTCACACCTGTAATCCCAACACTTTCTGAGGCCAAGGCGGGTGAATCACCTGAGGTCAAGAGTTCGAGACCAGCCTGGCTAATATGGTGAAACCCCGTCTCTACCAAAAATACAAAAATTAGTTGGGAGCAGTGGCGTGCACCTGTAATCCCAGCTACTTGGGAGGGTTAGGTAGGAAAATCTCTTGAACCCAGGAGGCAGAGGCTGCAGTGAGCAGAGATTGTGCCACTGCACGCCAGCCTGGGAGACAGAGTGAGACTCCATCTCAAAAAAAGAAAAGAAAGGAAAGGAAAGGAAGGAAGAAGGAAGGAAGGAAGAGAGAGAGAGAGACAGAGAGAGAGAGAGGCAGGGCACCCTGGATGGGAGGAAGGAGCAGCACCAAGACAAGGCTACATGTGGATATTTTCGTTCCAAAAGCACAAAAGCTTCACCCTGGCTGACCCCACCTGCCCATGTGTCTCCTCCCTGCCTGGAACCCACCAAGCCCCCTGCTTGGAACGTCATTAGGCCATCTGCGGGAATGAGGCAATGCGGTACAGGCAGGGTAGGAAGGACACCAGGAGTGTGAGGACAGGCCGGGCAGAGGGCTCTGAGATCAGAGTGAAGGCAGGAGAAATGAAAGAAGCAAGACGTCCCGGTCAGAGAGCTGGCTAGATGGGCTTTGCGGGTCCTTGGGGAGAGCAGAGCCATGTGTGGCTTTTCAAAGCCACTGTTCCCGAGATCTTTTCAGAACCACTAGACTAGGAAACTTGGCCTGCAGCCCATGAGAGGAGGGTCATCACTGGAAAGAAACTCCCAAAAGTCTAACCGAGGCTATGCCAAGCTGGTGAGAGGGTGGGAGTGGGACCACCTTCCCCGGAGGTGATTAAGGCATAGGAGACTGCACAGCCTCAGGACTATATGCTGAAATGCAGGCTTCACATCAGTGTAGGGCGGAGAGGTACAGGAAGAGGTGGAAATCCAGGAAGCACTGGGAAAACAGACAGAGATGAAAAGGATTTAACACATACAACAAGTTTCTATGTAAATATGTATTGTGATAGGGACAAGATGACTAACGATAACCTTTTTTTCTTTTGAGATGGAGTCTCACTCTGTCACCCAGGCTGGAGTGCAGTGGCACAATCTCGGCTCACTGCAACCTCCACCTCCTGGGTTCAAGTGATTCCCCTGCCTCAGTGTGGGTGGGAGACCCCGTGGGAGACCCTGCAAGAGCCGAGGCAAGGGTCTGAAGCCTCAGCCTGTTCCCATATGAATACAGAATTAGAAAAGAATTAGAGAGGGCCGGGCATGGTGGCTCAGGCCTGAAATCCAAGCACTTTGGAGGCCAAGGCGGGCAGATCACCTGAGGTTGGGAGTTCAAGACCAGCCTGACCAACATGGTGAAACCCTGTCTTTAAAAAAAAAAAAAGAAAGAAAAAAAATAATTAGAGATATAGTTACATAGTTATTCCTATACATAATCATGAATAATCACATAGTTACCCATATGTAATCACAGAAATATATATACTCAATATAATCTTTTAATCTTACTAATGATTATTGGGTTATGAATCATGGAACTGAGGTGACATTGTGAACAAAGTGATCCTAAGGCAAGATGCTCTAAGCCCTCTGTCACGCCCGCATAAGGGCGGCTGGACGGTGCCTCAGCTGTGCAGCAGCACCAGCTCTGGGAAAGTGCCCGCTATTTAGCCACTAGGGAAGGAGATGTCCAAAATGCCCAAGACATCTCCTTCCTCGGGGGAGTTAGGAGAAAACTGCGCTTCTCCAATCTCTTGTGGCAGGCCTGACGGCTGTCAGGTAGACCCATACACATCCGGGGGTTTAACTGTCTCTATGTGATGCTGTGCTTCAGCGGTCACATTCCCTGTCCACTCTCATGCTCTGCCTCTGCACCTGGTCCCTCCTTCTCTTAAAAGATAAAATCAGTAATAGTAACATAAATCTTAATGTCTTTGTTCTTTCTTGACAAGTATGAAAAAGTGCCGTCGCATTAGGTTTTCTCCTCGCCTCGGCTACTTGAAAGTCCTGGGACCCCTATCTCCAAGACACGTGATTCACTGACCACCATTACCTCACCCTACCTACCCTTCCCCCTGCTCTGTACTCAGTAGAAGTCAGAGTGTCCAGGCACTCGGGGCCAAAGGACTCCGTGCTTTGGTTGGCAGTGGGCCCCTGGGTCCAAACTCTGTTTTCTCTTTCTCAGTGTCTTGTCTTTTATTTCCACAGTTTCTCGTCTCCACGCCTGTAGAGAGGGGCTCACAGGACCCTGTAGGACTGGAGCTGTGGAAGGAGGATGAAGTCACGGATGGCTGCAGTGAGCCGTGATCGCACCACTGCACTCCAGCCTGGTGGCAGAGCGAGGCCCTGTCTCAAAAAGGCATAGGGTGGATAAGAAGGGATGTAAACAGAGAGTGTGCGGAGAGGCAGGGCCAAGGCTTGGTTTTGTTCTTTTTTAAGATGTAGAGAAGAAATATTTGGGAGCATCTGTCAAATTGAATGAGACTTTGGGGACACAAGTGGAGTGATGACATTTTTAGGGAGTTTTCCTGAGTGTGGAACGGTCTAGTCTCATTCACCACCAGCCCCTCACAAAAACCTTCAGTAAACATGGAATTTACTCTTCACGGCATTCAGGGTTGCGTTTCTTTTTCGATGAGTGATACTGAGAGGGGCCTCCAGGTGGGAGCAGAAAGGCTCAGCTGTGTCCGGTTATACCTGCACACATGCACGGCCACATAGCCCAACACTATCAGGGCCTTGCTTGTAAGTCCCTTATTCTGTCCTCTAGGGATGTGACCATGTAGGCAAAATTTGAAATTCTTTTAAAATCCCTCCAGGCAGAGATTTAAGCTAAGAGAAGGACTTGAGTGACCTCTCGTGTGACATCTGAAAGCCCACGACAAGCACCCTGGGCTTTTCCACGAATATCACCGTGCCTCTGCCTACGGATATGCGTATGTGTGTATACAACATTCCGTGAGGAGCAGAGACGAGGAGCACTCAACAACAGAAAACCATTTGGTCTAACTCCTTCTCTGCCTACTCAGACATCTGCTTCTAGCGGTACCAGAGATATGTCCATGCAGCTAAAACAAATGGAGTGAGGCAGCGCTACGCAGGCTGACAAGCGCAGGGCTGGAGGGCAGCACTGCAGATGCTCTGCTGTCTGCTGGGATGTGTGGACAGGCAGTACTCCTCATCCCTGTGTCGCACCCGTAGACCCCACCATGAATCCGAGATGCTCCCCAATGACCATGATGATGACAGAACAGAGACATCATCCCTGGGCACTCACACTCACACACACACACACACACACACACACACACACACACTGCCTCCCTCTGCACCCCTCCCAAAGGCACCTGCCTTCCTCTCCTCTCAGCCCGCAAGCCAACCTCCAGCTGCCGCCTCTCTATCAGCCTTGGCTACCCCCACCCACGCTGGCACCTGCCTGGCAGCTCCCCATCCACCCCCTCAGCCCTCAGGAGGCCAGGGCACACGTGGAACAGGTTGATGCTGTTCTCCCGGAAGTGGAGCGGGAGGGGGGTGGGGTCACTAGGGCAGGCGGGGTCCCTGGAAGCCTCTGACCCTGCATAAAGCAGCCTGTCCTGGCAAGGGACGGTCATCCTCTCAACCTACAGACCAAGCGAGTCCTAGGCCCTCACCCCAGACCTAGCTGCCCGACAGGACCCAGCCCTGCTCCCAGGTAAGGACTTGATGACAGCAGGGGAGGCAGGGGTGTTCTAGGGACACAGGGAGATGGGTGGACCAAGAAGGGCATGGAACTCCCCTAGAGTCCAGTGGGATAAGTATTCCGATAGGCCTTGGGAGGGATGGGAGAGGCAGGCCTGTGGGCATCTGTCCGGCGAAAAGGAGCCTGCCATTGCCCAAGCCCTTCCCAGGTGCACCCAGATGGTGCCAGGAGGTTGTCCTGCCCCGTTCTGGCCTTTCCAGGAAAGAGGGTTAAAAAAAAAAAAAAAAGAAAAAGCTCCTCAAAGCTGGCAGAACAGCCCCACATACCTGTACTGTGCTTCCTGTCCCCTGCTGCTGTGACATGCCTGCGGTGGACGTGGGGTGCCTCCATGCCAGCTGGTGTGGCCTCTTCCACCCACAGGGATAACTCGGGTATGCCAATCGGCCAGAGCACCTGGACTCAGACTTCAAAGACAGAGACTTAAGATGTTGATCCTCAGCCTGGGTGCAGTGGCTCACACCTGTAAGCCCAGCACTTTGGGAGGCTCAGGCAGGTGGATCACCTGAGGCCAGGAGTTTCGGACCAGCCTGACCAACATGGGGAAACACCGTCTCTACTGAAAACACAAAAAGTAGCCAGGCATGGTGGCGGGTGCCTATAATCCCAGCTACTTGAGAGGCTGAGTCAGGAGAATCACTTGAACCCAGGAGGTGGATGGTGAGCTGAGACCGCGCCATTGCACTCCAGGCTGGGCAACAAGAATGAAACTCCGTGTCCAAAAAAATAGATGTTGACCCTCAGGCTTTCATGGGCCCCACATTCTCTAGGGTCCTCTCACCCTAGCACATGTCTCTCGGGGCCACATTCATTGGTTCTTTCCACACACATTTGCCAAGCTCCAACTCTGTGCCAGGCATGGTATTTGCCACTGCTGCTGCTGCAGAGGTGACTAAGGCCCATTTCCTGCCCTCTGGGAAGTCACAGGCGAGGAGGAGAGAGGGTCAGGTGAGCAGATTGTAACAACAGGAAGGGCAGGTGTTCGGCAGAGTGCTTTGGGAACACAGGTACAGTCACCAGCTGGCTGGAGGAGTGAGGGAAGAGGTCACAGGAGGTGACCTGAATTGCGTGTTAGAGGACGACTAGGGGTTGTTCAGATGCGGAAGGGGGTATTATTGTAAGCAGAGGAGGCAGAGGGAAAGAGCATCGAAATGCCTGGATCCTGGCCAGGCGCAGCGGCTCACGCCTGTAATCCCAGCACTTTGGGAGGCCAAGGAGGGCGGATCACTTAAGATCAGGAGTTTGAGACCAGCATGCCCAACATGGTGAAACCCCATCCCTATTAAAAATACAAACATTAGCCAGGCATGGTAGCACATGCCTGTAGTCCCAGCTACTTGGGAGGCTGAGGCAGGAGAATCACTTGAATCCGAGAGGTGGAGGTTGCAGGGAGCAGAGATGGCACAACTGCACTCCAGCCTGGGCGACAGTGAGACTCTGTCTCAAAAAAAGAAAAAAAGTCTGGATCTAGGCATCCCAGGGGCTGTGAGAAGAGAGTGTTTCTACTCATACCTGTGAGCTGGGAGGCACGCACGAGGAAAGAACAGGTGCAGGGACGTGTGCCCCACACACAGAGAGGGCAACTGGGGCAGGTGAACAGCTCGGCCGCCCAGGTCCTTAGTGCCAGCAGCACCTCCTTCCCTCCCCTGTGTCCTCAGACCCTGGCTACTGCTAGTCTCTGGAGTGAGGAAGCTTTACTTCCATTGCTAAATGAATGCTCTAGATAAGGCACAGTGGCTCACACCTGTCATCCCAGCACTTCAGGAGGCCGAGGTGGGAGGATCACTTGAGCCAGGAGTTTGAGACCAGCCTGGGAAACATAACAAAACCCTGTCTCTACAAAAAAGACATTTTAAAAATTAGCTAAGTGTGTGACTGCAGTCCCAGCTACTCAGGAGGCTGAAGTGGGGGGACTGATCAAGCCTTGGCGGTCAAGGCTGCAGTGAGCTGTGATCACGCCACTGCCCTCCAGCCTGGGCAACAGAGTAAGACCCTGTCTCGGAAGACAAAAGAAGGGAAGAGGAGGGGAGGGGAGGGGAGGAAGGGGGAGGGGGAGGGGGGAGAAGAAAGGGGAGGGGGAAAGAAAGAAAGAGAAAGACATGCTCCAGCTGGGCTCCCTGGCAGTGAAGAAAATGAGCGTGGGGTGAGAAAAGGGCCTTGACAAAGAAAAGGGAGGTGTGGCTTTGCTGGCCATCTATGGAACTTTGAGGCAACTGTTTCAACTCTCCAGCCCTAGGTTCGTCATCATAAAATGCAGACTCCGTTGGTTCTTTCCAGCTATGGCAGGAGACAATCTAGGCATCTCTGCAGGGGCCTAGCTCATGTCCCGGGCTCCTCAGCAGCCGCCTTGACACTCTCCTGTCTCCCCATCTCCACAGAGACCATGACCATGTTTGAAAATGTCACCCGGGCCCTCACCAGACAGCTGAACCCTCGAGGGGACCTGACACCCCTTGACAGCCTCATCGACTTCAAGCGCTTCCATCCCTTCTGTCTGGTGCTGAGGAAGAGGAAGAGCACGCTTTTCTGGGGGGCCCGGTATGTCCGCACTGACTACACGCTCCTGGATGTGCTTGAGCCCGGCAGCTCACCTTCAGGTCAGCCTCGAGCAGGGCCGGGAACGGAGGGATACTGAGGGGCAGGGGCTGGGCACCTGGCCTGTGAGGAGGACCTCAAAGCTCCCTCTGGCCAGAGGTGGTTAGATGTCATCTAGCCCAAAGCTATCATCTGGAGCTGAGGAGGCCAGGAGTCGGGGGTACCTCTCAGCTTAGCCTTTTTTTTTTTGGAGGCAGAGTCTCACTCTATCCCCCAGGTTGAGTGCAGTGGCGCGATCTCAGCTCACTGCAACCTCTGCCTTCCGAATTCAAGTGATTCTCCTGCCTCAGCCTCCCAGGTAGCTGAGATTAAAGGCACCTGTCATCACCTGCAGCTAATTTTTGTATTTTTAGTAGAGATGGGGTTTTGCCATGTTGCCCAGGCTGGGTCTCAAACTTCTGGGCTCAAGCAATCCTTCCATCTTGGTCTCCCAAAATGCTGGGATTATAGATGTGAGTTACCACGCCCAGCCAGCCCAGCCCCTTTCATCTTTTCCCTCCTGCAGACCCAACAGACACTGGGAATTTTGGCTTTAAGAATATGCTGGACACCCGAGTGGAGGGAGAAGTTGACGTACCAAAGACGGTGAAGGTGAAGGGAACGGCAGGGCTCTCGCAGAACAGCACTCTGGAGGTCCAGACGCTCAGTGTGGCTCCCAAGGCCCTGGAGACCTTGCAGCAGGAGAGGTGAGAGTCAGCAGGATCCAGGGGCGACTGGGAGGTGGGGGGGGGGGCAGTGTGTGGAAAGGGTGCTTTGGGCCTTGAGTTGAAAGGTAGGACCCTTGCTCTGACCTTTGCCAATGTGGTCACCACAGGGGAGCTCTTGAAGGCAACCCTTCCGGCCCATGGCTGCATCTGGGCCATTTCCTAGTCACACCTCCAGGTCTGCCACTGCCTCCAGGACCACCTCCCCACTATCACACATGCACAGGGAGGACTACGTCCACACCAGCTTGCTGTGTGATCTTGGAAAAGTCACTTCTCTTGGGACCTCAGTTTTTTTTCTGCAAAATGATGGGATTGGATGATCATCTCTAAGGCTCCTTCTAACTCTAAGACTATGCGATACACTAGAAAGAGGAGGGATGGGTCTTAACCGCCCCCAGCTGAGGCCTGAGCGCTGTGTTCTGCTCCCATAAATGAAGCCTCCTGCCTGGCCCCAGTACACACTAGGCACGCCCTCGGGAATGCTGCCCCACAGCACAAGGGTGTGGCAGGTGCCACCTTGATCCCGGGCACCATGGATGTTTGGCTTGACACGGGAACTGGCTTTTAAGTAGTTAAGTAGTGGTTGAAAGAAGGAGGTAAGGACTGGGAAGGTCAGAAGGAAGGGCTGGGGTAGTCATCTAGCAAGCATGTATATAGTAAAGCACTCTATTACGGGCTTGGGTGCACCTAGAACATCTTTGTCCAAGAACCTTGCAATCTAGGAAGGTGAAAAATTTTAAAATCTATGCAGGCTGGGTGCAGTGGCTCACACCTGAAATCCCAGCACTTTGGGAGGCTGAGGCAGGCGGATCATGAGGTCAGGAGTTCAAGACCAGCCTGACCAGCATGGTGAAATCCCGTCTCTACTAAAAATACAAAAATTAACTGGGCCTGGTGCACGTACCTGGAATCCCAGCTACTCAAGGGGCTGAGACAGAAGAATTGCTTGAACCAGGAAGGCAGAGGTTGCGGTGAACCAAGATTGTGCCACTGCACTCCAGCCTGGGCGAAAGAGCAAGAGTCCATCTCAAAAACAAACCAACAAACAAAGCCTGTGCAGCAGTAATTATAATTATAATCCAAGCCAGGAAGTGGTTAGTGCTGTAGGAATGGTTTGACTGAGTCTTGCGGCAGGTCAAAGGGACTTCTGGTTGGAGAAATAAGGGACGATCTCATAGACATGGCAGCCTCTGTTCTGGGCCTTGAAAGATGAGCAGAAATTGGGCACGCAGGGTTGGGAGAAGGGTATTATCAAGGCACACAGGTGCAATCTCAACCACCAGGGGCCAGCATGGCAGGGGCAGATGAGGTGTGAGTAGAACGAGCAGGAAATGCAGGGTCAACCCAAACTACGGAGGAGCCAAGTGGCAGGTCCAGGAGATTGAATTGTTCTGTAGGCATCAGGAAGGCCCTGAAAATGCTGTGATGTGTCCCATGACTAATCCAGCCAGATGGAGGAAGTGTGTCAGATAGGGGAAGAGGGACAGGGGTTGGAAGCAGTCAGACCAGGCAAGATACTGTTTTTTTTCTTTTTTTTTTTTTTTTTTTTGAGACAGAATGTTGCTCTGTCACCCAGGCTGGAGTGCAGTGGTGCAATCTTGGCTCATTATAGCCTCCGCCTCCCTGGTTCAAGCGAATCTCCTGCCTCAGCCTCCAGAGTAGCTGGGATTACAAGTGCCCGTCACCACACCCAGCTAATTTTTGTATTTTTGGAAGAGACGGGGTTTCAGCACATTAGCCAGGCTGGTCTTAAACTCCTGACCTCAGGTGATCCACCCACCTCGGCTTCCCAAAGTGCTGGGATTACAGGTGTGAGTCACCGCACCCAGCCAAGACACTGTTTATTCTATCCCACGAGCAATGTAAACTGAGGACCCGAGCTGAGGAAGAGGGATAGGAGTGAAGAGGAAGGAATGGAGCAGGGCATATTAACAAGGGCCGTAGAATGGCCTGGACTTGGTAGCTGATTGCAGGATGAGGGAAAGGGTTTTGTCAAAGGTGACTGTGAGATTTGACTCAGGTTGCGATGTTATAGGACATTAAAGGTACCATTACCAGTGACAAACAGGAAGACAGAGGTTAGAGGTAGATTTGGAGATTGTGAGTTCCTTTTGGATGTTTTGAGTTTCTGGCTCTGCTGAGACATCAGCTGAGAATGTTTACCAGGTGGTTGGAAATAAGGTCCTTGAGCTCAGGAAAGAGGTCAAGGTGAAGATACACACGGGGTAATCAGTGATATAAAGATGAAAACTGTAGGGGCCGGGGGAGGAGATTCACTCTATCATCTCAACACTTCAGGTAGCCGAGGCAGGAGGATTGCTTGAGCCCAGGAGTTCGAACCAGCCTGGGCAAGATAATGAAACCCTCATCACTACAAAAAATGCAAATATTAGCCAGGCGTGGTGGTGTGCCTATAGTCCTAGCTATTGAGGAGGTTGAGGCAAGAGGATCACTTGAACCCAGGAGTTCAAGGCTGCAGTGAGTTACGATCGAGCCACTGCACTTCAGCCTGGGCAACCGAGTGAGACCTTAAAAAAAAAAAAACACTGTAGGAGTGAGTTGGGCGTTTCAGAGGGAGTTGAGAAAACAGGACTGAGAACAGAATCTTACAGAACATAAAATTGTAGAGAACCAAATAAAATGGAAAATGAGGTGCAGACAGAATGGATAAGATTTAGAAGCTAGAAGCACTGGAGTTGAACCAGGGTGGTACAGCGTGACTGCAAGCCAAGGGAAGCCAGCGTTGCTCTGAGGGTTTGGGCAGCAGGATTGAGTATTGCACAGAGTTAGGCAAGGTCATTGAGACTGACAGGTAAGAGGTCATTGTAATCTCAGCTGAGAAGGAAATAAAAGGCAAACTATAAAGCATTTAGGCAGACTAGGGCCAGACACACTGGCTCACGCCTGTAATCCCAGCACTTTGGGAGGCCGAGGCGGGCGGATCACAAGGTCAGGACTGAGACCATCCTGGCTAATATGGTGAAGCCCTGTCTCTACTAAAAATACAAAAAAATAGCCGGGCGTGGTGGCACCCTCCTGTAGTCCCAGTTACTCGGGAGGCTGATGCAGGAGAATCACTTAAACCCAGGAGGCAGAGGGAGCAGTGAGCCGAGATCGAGCCCCTGGATTCCAGCCTGGTGACAGAGCGAGACTCCATCTAAGAAAGAAAGAAAGAAAGAAAGAAGGAAAGAAGGAAGGAAGGAAGGATGGCAGGCAAGAAAGAAAGAGAGAAAGAGAAAAAGAAGGAAGGAAGGAAGGAAGGAAAGAAAGAGAGAGAGAGAAAGAAAGAAAGAAAGAGGCCAGGTGCGGTGGCTCACACCTATAATCCCAGCACTTTGGGAGGCCGAGGCGGGTGGATCACAAGGTCAAGAGATCGAGACCATCCTGGTCAACGTGGTGAAACCCTGTCTCTACTAAAAATACAAAAATTAGCTGGGCATGGTGGTGCGTGCCTGTAGTCCCAGCTACTCGGGAGGCTGAGGCAGGAGAATTGCCTGAACCCAGGAGGCGGAGGTTGTGGTGAGCTGAGATCGGGCCATTGCATTCCAGCCTGGGTAACAAGAGCGAAACACAAAAAAAAAAAAAAAAAAAAGAAAGAAAGAAAGAAAGAGAATTTAGGTGGACTGGGCACGGTGGCCCACATCTGTAATCCCAGCTATATTTGGGAGGCTGAGGCAGGAGAATCACTTGAACCCAGGAGGCAGAGGTTGCAGTGAGCCAAGATCATGCCACTGCACTCCAGTCTAGGCCATAGAGTGAGTGATACTCTATCTAAAAAAAAAAAAAAAAAGAATTTAGGAGTAGGGGTGGGCATATCTTTTGATATATTTGCCAATGAAATGAGGGGAAAAATAGGGTAGTAATTTGAGAGAGCAGCGTGATCAAAGCAAACAAATTTGTTAGGATTCAGACACGTTTATATATGGAAGCAGACAGGAGGAGCAAGTAGAGAAGAGAAACTGGCGTTAGCAAGAGAGCGAGAGACATGGAGAGAAAGGGTCCCAGAGAGATGAATGGGGAGGAAACAGGGAAGCATCTACCTCTGAACCAGAGGAAAAGGGGGTAAGAAGCACCTGAGAGGCCCTATTCCCGGCCAGGTGCTGGCCCAGATAATTACCCAGTTTATCTCTGAGCAACCCAGGATGTCAGCATCATTACACTCACTTCATAGATGGGGCAGCTAAGACTCAGAGAAGCTGCCCTGCCAGTAAGCAGGAGACCTGGGTTTCGCCCTCAGCCCTGGTCCAGAATCCTCACTCACTCCTTCCCTGCCACCACAATGTCTAGCTCCTGGGAATGATAGAAGAAAAGAGGAGGGTGTGGCACAGGCAGGAAGAAGCTCTGAACGGGTTCCCTTATGTTTCTCCTGCCACAGGAAGCTGGCAGCAGATCACCCATTCCTGAAAGAGGTTCGAGATCAAGGCGAGAACCTGTATGTGGTGATGGAGGTGGTGGAGACGGTGCAGGAGGTCACACTGGAGCGAGCCGGCAAGGCAGAGGCCTGCTTCTCCCTCCCCTTCTTCTCCCCACTGGGGCTACAGGTTTGATTCAAACACACACACACACACACACACACACACACACACACACACACACATACATTCACACTCACACATACACATTTACATTCAGCCCCTCCCTGGAGGCTTCATTAGCTTTGCCTGATCACAGTGCGCACCCAGGATGCTGAAAAGGACCACTCCTTCCCCTGGCTCTTCAAGATTCAAACCCCAGACACACACCCCCTCCCTGGACACTGGCACCCAGTGAGGGCAGATCCCTGTGCCAGATGCCACAGGGAACTACTGGGGAAGGGGAAAGTTCCATTCATAGGTTTTCCCTCATGGTGCTCCCAATCCAAAGAGGAGACATCCTTGCTCTCAGAAAGTTCTCAGGCTCATAGAGGAGACACAGAGGTTGAAGCCCAGAGAACACAGGCTTGGAAAAGTCAATGGAAATGGGAATGCTCCACATACCTCTACCTATTGCATCTAAATATTCAAGGGATGATTTGGGATTTGGAGCCAGGAGTAGAGGTTAGTCATGGAAGGCTTCCTGTAAGAGATAAGCATGGGACAGATGACAAAGAGGAAGAAGGAACCAGGGCTTGGATGGAAGCTTTAGGGTGATGCACAGGCAGGAGATGGAGCAGGTTGGCCTGGTTTCCTTCATGCATCTGAAGCAGGAAGAGAGATACAGGTCGCCAGAGGGAAAATCAGCAGAGCCAGGCGCGATGGATCAGGCCGGTAATCCCAGCACTTTGGGATGCTGAGGCAGATCACGAGGTCAAGGGATCAAGACCATACTGGCCAACATGGTGAAACCTCGTCTCTACTAAACATACAAAAATTATACTTACCTGGCAGGGGAGATACCATGATCAAGAAGGTGGTTTTCCCAGGGCAAGGCTGTGCACTCCAGATGTGCTGACCCCTGCAATTTCCCCAAATGTGTGAAACTCGACAGCATAATTTGTGGTAGTGGGGGACTGTGTTTGCACTTTCCTCTGATTAAAAAAAAAAAAATTAGCCAGTGTGGTGGTGCAAACCTGTAGTTTCAGCTACTCGGGAGGCTGAGGCAGGAGAATGGCTTGAACCCGGAGGCGGAGGTTATAGTGAGCCAAGATCGCACCACTGCACTCACTCCAGCCTGGGCTACAGAGAAAGACTCCATCTAAATTAAAAAAAAAAAAAAAAAAAAGGAAAATCCGCAGAAATGAGTGCAAGGGCTTTGAAGTCCTTCCTCAGAGCTCAGACAAACCAGGGACACCACTGAAGGCTTCCAACTTCTTATCACCCTGAAGGCTCTTAGCCCTGACCCCACACCTCCCCCAACCAACACTCCCAATATCTCATACTAAAGATCTCCAGAGATTCACAAATTCTCATCATCTAATTCTAGGGATCTGTAAACCACAAGGAGGCTGTAACCATCCCCAAGGGCTGCGTCCTGGCTTTTCGAGTGAGACAGCTGATAGTCAAAGGCAAAGATGAGTGGGGTGAGCAGAGACCCACATATTCTCCCCGCAAGACAAGAATTACCTGCACCAATACTGAGGCACCCTGGTCCCCTCTTGTGGCAACGCCAGAGAATGAGTAGGGGCATATGTTGTACTGTGGTCCAACTGCAGCCATGGAGGCTGCTCTGGAGAGAGGGATGAAGAGGCTCCTGGGTTCTGAGCATCTCCTGGGTGCTGGGCACTATGGTCACTGGGGGAGGGGGTACAAAGATGAACAGGCATCACCTCTGCTCTCAAGACGTTGGTGGCCAAAGGAGGAAACAGACAGAGACTGGAATGGAAGGTAGAAAGTAGTGTTATCATAGTAGAGAATTTATCAAGGAAGAAAAGATTGATTCCAGCAATGGAGGCTGAAGCAGGGAATTAGATGAAGCATTTGGGGCACAAGGTCCTAGTCCTTAGCAGAGCCCTTTGGCTTGAGACTGGAGAAGGAAATGTGGGGCAGCTGGTAAGTGTCCTCCTGCCCTCTCTCTTGCCCATCACAGATATTCCACATATCTGCAATGAGAACATGCAAACCTTCCCTCCTGGAGGTAAGTGAAATTACTTACAGGCTTCCCACGTCTTCTGCCCTACTCCTGACATTATCTGCTAAAATCCTCCACCCTCTCCTAGCTTATACTATAATCCCCCAAGGAGCCTCTGCTTTTGTTTCCCAAGTCCCTAAAAATACCCAGCCTCAACTTCAGGAAAGAGAGATAGAGATGTATAAATACTGCCCCAGAGAGATGCAGAAACTGACAGGGACCGGAAGGCACAGTCAGCAGCAGAATAAGGCTGGGAGACAAGTGTGTTCCCAAATTTCGGGGGTGGATGAGCTAACATCATCTCCACGTGTTTTTATAATGATAACTGATAAAAACTGCCTTGACAACTGCTTTAGATGAAAAGGCAGAAATGGGTTTTGTGCTGACAGATGTGCATTTTTTTTCTGTCTTCAGGAAAGTCAGGAGAGGAGAAGGTCATCCGTAAGTGTTTCCTTTCATTCCACTGAAACTTTCTTGACTTAGAATTTTAAAACTCCAGTCTTTTCCTTCCCTTCTCATGGGACTGACAGAAATGGCAGAGCAAGTCTCAGAAAATAATTGTCCCCAAAACATGGCAGATATTCCAATAGCTTGGGAAAAAGCAGTGGAAAGGGGGAGTCTTTGGACCAGATACCCAGATGGTCTGATGCCTGAGACCTCTTTCCTCAAGAGGCTTAGTAGCAGCCAGGCACAGTGACTCACGCCTATAATCCCAGCACTTTGGGAGGCTGAGGCAGGAGAATCCCTTGAGCTCAGGAATTCGAGACCAGCCTGGGCAACATAGTGAGACCAGACCCTGTCTCTATTTAAAAAAAAAAAAAATTTTTTTTGTTTGTGCCCACACTGGAGTGCAATGGCCAGATCTTGGCTCACTGCAACATCTGCCTCCCAGGTTCAAGGAATACTCCTGCTTCAGACTCCCAAGTAGCTGGGATTACAGGCACCTGCCACCATGCCCCACTAATTTTTTATATTTTTAGTAGAGATGGGGTTTCACCGTGTTGGTCAGGCTGGTCTCAAACTCCTGACCTCAGATGATCTGCCCGCCTTGAACTCCCAAAGTGCTGGGATTTCACTTTTTTTTTAAGGCCAGGCACTGAGCCACTGTGCCTGACCTTAAAAAATATACTGGAGCAGATGTTTCTAAAAAAAAAAAAATTTGGCCAGATGCAGTGGCTCACACCTGTAATCCCAGTACTTTGGGAGGCCAAGACAGCCAGATCACAAGGTCAGGAGTTCAAGACCAGCCTGGCCAATATGGTGAAACCCCGTCTCTATTAAAAATATAAAAATTAGTTGAGTATGGTGGCACATACCTGTAGTCTCAGCTACTCAGGAGGCTAAGGCAAGAGAATCCCTTCAACCTGGGAGCAGAGGTTGCAGTGAGCCAAGACTGTGCCACTGCACTCCAGCCTGGATGACAGAGCAAGACTCTGTCTCAAAAAAGAAATTTTTTTTTTAAGAGTCTTAGTAGCTATAATCTGCTACACACACATATGCAACTCGGTCACCCAGCAACGAGGCCAAAGCCACTGAGTCACAGTAACACCAGGAACGAGGTAGCTGGGATCTCCCAGGAGACAGGCAGGATGTATTTCCTCATCTTCCTTAGTGTCTCATCCCCTGGTATGGCTGCCATTCTGGAGGTTTTCTTTTTTTCCTTTTTTTTTTTTTTTTTTTTTTTTTTTTCTTATTTTCTCAGTTATCCAGGCATCCGATGTTGGTAAGCAACTTTGTTTGTTTCTCGCAAGACTTTGGCATGGAGGTAGCATTAGGGTAGAGAGAGGAGAAGGCAAAGTCATTCTTCTTTGTCAACTAACTCATGAGAAGGGAATACAGACCTTCTTTCTCTACCTTTGGCTGGAATCTTAGAGAAAGAGAAGTCAATTGTGTACTGATGTGGGATGTGGCCTAGAATCTCAGGAAAATTCACTGTTGGGTTAGATGATAGCATGCATCCTGGTCTGCCTTCTCGCCCCAACCCTCAGGCCGGGGCTGGTGGATACCCCCGTAACCACATTCCCTGGTAAAGAAAAAAGGGGCCAGGCTCAAACTGGTGAATAGGGCATGGGGACCGAAAGGGGGTGAGCATGGGAGCCCTGCAGGGAGAATGCTTACTGGAGGGCCGTGTGCCCCATTACTGTCCCCACAGGGGATGTACACGAAGGCTTCAGGACACTAAAAGAAGAAGTTCAGAGAGAGACCCAACAAGTGGAGAAGCTGAGCCGAGTGGGCCAAAGCTCCCTGCTCAGCTCCCTCAGCAAACTTCTAGGGAAGAAAAAGGAGCTACAAGACCTCGAGCTGGCGGTGAGGACCCAGTGGAAGTGGGGAAGGGTGGGAGAAGGCACATTTTGGTAAAGTTTTGGTGGGGGCGGGTATTGCAGCAGGTGGGGAGATCTGACAGTGGCAGGAGGTGGCCAGTGGCCAGGGGAGTCCATCGTAGATCCTTCCCCAAGGCCGGCCACGTGTACCCTGGCTGTCAGGCCACTGCTCCTTTCTTTGTCCCCTGGGAAAGGGCAAACATGCTCCCTCTGATGGCCAGAGAGTAGGAGGCAGGCCAGAAGGGCCATCTGCGGGAGGGGCTGGAAACTTCCCTTTCCAGAGTCCAAAACTCAGGGACCAGGGAACCCAGCAGTCCAGTACTCTTCAGGACTTGAGGCCTTGAAAAAGAAATGGGGACATGGGAGAGACTTCACACCTGTCAGGGGATTATTACGTGCTGGGCCCTGGGTTGGGACCTTTCCTATGTTATCTTCAATAGTCGCCCACCTTCCCCCACAGCTTGAAGGGGCTCTAGACAAGGGACATGAAGTGACTCTGGAGGCACTCCCAAGAGATGTCCTGCTATCAAAGGAGGCCGTGGGTGCCATCCTCTATTTTGTTGGAGCCCTAACAGGTAAGTGGGGAATAAGGTCTTCATTTATAGACCTTTTCAGTGACAGGAATGAGTCACTTGGATCAATTCCCAAATGGATGAATAAATAAATGAATGAATGACAAATTATACCATAGTTAAGTAGTTTATATCTACATTTTTATAAATTGTTTTCATGACCGGGCATGGTGGCTCACATCTATAATCCCAGCACTTTGGGAGGCTGAAGCAGGTGGATCACCTGAGGTCAAGAGTTCAAGACCAGCCTGGCCAAAATGGTGAAACCCTATCTCTACTAAAAATACAAAAATTAGCCCGGTGTGGTGGTGGGTGCCTATAATCCCAGCTACTTGGAAGGCTGAGGTGGGAGAATTGCTTGAACCCGGGAGGGGTAGGTTGCAGTGAGCTGAGATCACTCCACTGCACTCCAGCCTGGGCAATAGAGCGAGGCTCCGTCGAAAAAAAATTGGGGCCGGGCACGGTGGCTCACGCCTGTAATCCCAGCACTTTGGGAAGCCAAGGCAGGGGGATCACAAGGTCAGGAGATCGAGACCATCCTGGCCAACATGGTGAAACCCCATCTCTACTTTAAAAACACAAAAATTACCTAGGTATGGTGGCACATGCCTGTAATCTCAGCTACTTGGGAGGCTGAGGCACAAGAATCGCTTGAATCCAGGAGGCAGAGGTTGCAGTGAGCCGAGATCACACCACTGCACTCCAGCCTGGCAACAGAGTAAGACTCCGTCTCAAAAAAAAAAAAAAATTGCTTTCATTCCTAAGTATTCACTTGGTCACGTTGGATGGTCTGAAAAGACAGTCTAGTCTTGCTAATAGAGGTTGAATAATCCTAGTTTTATCAGCCACATATTTAAAATTTCTGCATATAGCTAAGCTCATCACTTCTATCTTGATAACTGTTAGATTTAATTTCAGGAAGTAACATTTTCTGATCTTGCCCCTAAAAGCGCTTCTTCCCTCCACATTTTCCAGTTTTCCACTTAGAAAAACTCCGTGACCTGGCCGGGCACGGTGGCTCACGCCTGTAATCTCAGCACTTTGGGAGGCCAAGGCGGGTGGATCACGAGGTCAGGAGTTGGAGACCAGCCTGACCAACATGGTGAAACCACATCTCTACTAAAAATACAAAAATTAGCTGGGTGTGATGGCACACGCCTGTAATCCTAGCTACTCAGGAGGCTGAGACAGGGAAATCAATTGAACCTGGGAGGTGGAGGTTGCAATGAGCCAAGACAGCACCATTGCACTCCAGCCTGGGTGACAGAGCAAGACTCTGTCTCAAAAAAAAGAAAAAAAAAAAAAAAGAACTCTGTGATCCTTCAGATGTAAACTGAAATGTTTGTTCCCTTAAGAAGCCTACCCTCTGACTCCAAGACCAAAGTGGACCCCTCAGCTATGGCTCCCTTAACACCTGTATTGTAATTACATACAATGAATGAATGCTGAAATTCTAGAAGTGCACTCTTTGGAGTCTGTAGTCCCCTCTGCACCAGTGACACATATCTTTCTCTATTTTTGTTTTTGTTTTTTTCTCCAGAGCTAAGTGAAGCCCAACAGAAGCTGCTGGTAAAATCCATGGAGAAAAAGATCCTACCCGTGCAGCTAAAGCTGGTGAGAGAAAAACAGCAGATGCTGGGGAGAGTCTGGGAGTAGCTGGAGCCAACAGAGATGTGATTTCCCCTAAGGATGGAGCCATTCTGGAGGACCCTCAACTTATCCCAGGGGCTTTTGCCCACTCCTCCTTTCTCTATATATTTCTTCTTTTTTGTTATTTCACAACAAGCACTAGAAGACTGAATTTCTGGGCAATGATATGGGTTTATCAGCCTGATCTTGGGAGAAAAGACAGAAACTCTGGCCTTGCTTATTCATAGCCAAATGTTGTGAGCAATTTTTTTTTGTTTGTTTTTGAGAAGGAGTTTTACTCTTTCTATTGTTGCCTAGGCTGGAGTGCACCACAACCTCCACCTCCTAGGTTCAAGTGATTCTCCTGCCTCAGCCTCCCAAGTAGCTGAGATTACAGCCATGCGCCACCATGCCTGGCTAATTTTGTATTTTTAGTAGAGATGGGGTTTCTCCATGTTGGTCAGGTTGCTCAAACTCCCGACCTCAGGTGATCCACCCACCTCGGCCTCCCAGAGTGCTGGGATTACAGGCGTGAGCCACCACACCCAGCCGTGAGCAAATTTTTAATGTATCTGAGTCTGTCTCAATTTGTTCCTCTGTAAAATGGGGCTATAAATCAATGTGCTGCCCTGACCCAGATGGGGTTGCAATGTAAGGTAAAGTAAGGGATTCTAATAAGGGGAATGTAACCTTCTTGGGATTTCCGTGAGTTAGAAGGAGAGAGGTTTCCAGTTCTTTTCTTTTCATGCTGCTTTGGTTCCCTCCAGGTGGAGAGCACGATGGAACAGAACTTCCTGCAGGATAAAGACGGTGTCTTCCCCCTGCAACCTGAGCTGCTCTCTTCCCTTGGGGACGAGGAGCTGACTCTCACGGAGGCCCTAGTCGGGCTGAGCGGCCTGGAAGTGCAGAGATCGGGCCCCCAGTACATGTGGGACCCAGACACCCTCCCTCGCCTCTGTGCTCTTTATGCTGGCCTCTCCCTCCTGAAGCAGCTGAGCAAGGCCTCCTAATTTGCCCTTTCCATCTCCCTTATGCTTCCCTAATGCCTTCCCAACCTCGTGGTGCTGTGTCCTTAAGGGCATTTCAGAGCCATCAGCTGAAGACAACTGAAATCTTAGCTGTTCACCCAGGATAACCAATATCCACCTGCCCAACCATCTATCACCCGCTACCCCTCCAGCTCTGCAACCCATTAGCCCAACTGCTGATGCTTAAATTTTCTAGAAGCAGCACTCAACTGTTAAAACTATGAGCCGTTTCAGCATCACAGAAAACAAAGATCAATTAATTTTCTATCCTAATCCCGCCTTATACTTCAAAAAAAAAACAAGCTTTACTGGAATTAATGGAAAATATTATGTCAGTCTTAGGATGATATGTCTTCTGGTCTTTTTCTTTAAAGAATTGATCCTACGGAAATTCTTAATTTGTGCCAGAAAAAGAAATGATTGTTGTACTGCACATAGATCATACGTACATGACCGCTACTCTATACTGTCCTCAGGCTAGCTGGAAAATGCTCACAGGGTATACAGTGTGGAATCTAGATTCTTTTTTTTTTTTTTTTTTCTGTTCAATTAGTTTTCTTTCTCTTTTTTTGAGATGGAATCTCACTCTGTCGCCCAGGCTGGAGTGCAGTGGCACGATCTCGGCTCACTGCAACCTCCGCCTCCCAAGTTCAAGCAATTCTCCTGCCTCAGCCTCCTGAGTAGCTGGGATTATATGTGCAAGCCACCACACCCGGCTAATTTTTGTATTTTTAGTAGAGATGGGGCTTCACCATGTTGGTCAGGCTGGTCTCGAACTCCTGACTTCCTGATCCGCCTGTCTCAGCCTCCCAAAGTCCTGGGATTACAGGCGTGAGCCACCGTGCCTGGCGTCAATTAGTTTTCTTTAATGAAATTTACATTCTAAAGTGAGAAGATATCAAAGCAGTTTGTCTTCAAAGAAGAGCATTTGGGGGTCCCCTGGTTCCGGGTTGAGGGAAAGACCCAGAGATAGGTAGTAGAAGCCCAAAACAAAAAAAATAAATAAAATAAAATAAAAAAAGAAGCCCAAAACAAAAATAAGATGAATTTCAAGTTTATTGAACAGAATATGCAGATGGGCCTTTAAAAAAGGGGGGTAACCCAAGAATAAGACTAACCCAAAACTTAAAAACTAAATTGTGATATTGTTTCACCGTTCTCTGTTCTGCCCTGAAATTTAGGGTTCTTGTAGGAGGAAGTACTGTGGGTAGGATTTGCATGTGGACCTACTACTAATATGGATATTACAGTCTCATCAAACTGCTGGGTTGATCTCATCCTCTTCCACCTAAAAGCTGGGTTTGAACATCTTTCACCAATCTCTTTTTTTTTTGAGATGGAGTCTTGCTCTGTTGCCCAGGCTGGAGTGCAGTGGCGAGATCTCAGCTCACTGCAACCTCTGCCTCCTGAGTTCAAGCAATTCTCGGCCTCAGCCTCCCAAGTAGCTGGGATTATAGGCACACACCACCACGTTGGCTAATTTTTGTATTTTTAGTACAGACAGGGTTTCACCATGTTGGTAAGGCTGGTCTGGAACTCCTGACCTGGTAATCCACCCGCCTTGGCGTTCCAAAGTGCTGAGATTACAGGCACCTGGCCTACCACCCTCTTTAAAGCAGTTTTAGGACCGGATGCAGTGTCTCACACCTGTAATCCCAGCAGTTTGGGAGACCAATGCGGGCAGATCGCTTGAATCCAGGAGTTCAGGACCAGCCTGGGCAATATGGCGAAATTCCATCTCTATAAAATATACAAAAAATTAGCCAGGCATGGTGGCATGTATCTATGGTTCCAGCTACTTGGGAGGCTGAAGTGGATCACTTGAGCCTGGGAGGCTGAGTCTGCACTTAGCTAAGATAGTACCACTGCACTCCAGCCTGGGTGACAGAGCGAGATCCTGTCTCAAAAAGTAAAAATAATTTCTTAATAAGTAGTTTATGAGTGCAGCTCCTGCCTACAATCTAGCACTTTGCAAGGCCGAGTCTGTGGATCACCGGAGGTCAGGAGTTTGAGACCAGCCTACCCAACATGGTGAAGCCCTATCTCTACTAAAAATTTAAAAAAAAACTTTTTTTTTAAATAGCTGGACATGGTGGCTCGCACCTGTAGTCTCAGCTACTCAGGAGGAAGAGACAGGAGGATCGCTTGAACCCCAGAGTGGGAGGTTGCAGTGAGCCAAGATCATGCCACTGCACTCCAGCCTTGGCAACAGAGCAAGATTCCGTTAAAAAAAAAAAAAAAAAAAAAAAGTTTTATGAGTGGAATAGTTTCTCTAAGGATTTTGGTCCCAGGAGTCAGACTCTCCCCCAGTGTCTTAGCCACCCCCTGCCCAGGCTGGTTCCCTCATCCACCAAGAATTCATGACCAACTGCCAGAAGCTTTGTGTTATGCCGCCATCCTCCCCGATCCTGGGCACCTTCCAAAGCCTCACTCTATTGCTCATGGATATACCGGGTTGTTATGTGCTGACTTGGTTGTTTTCTCTGCGTGATGTAAACTTAATAGAGGTGAGCTAACACCCAAACTATCCAGAAGAGTAACTCCTTTGATTGTTAAGGATGAACATAACTCATCTGTTTTCTTCCTTACCATTCTCACCCACCTTCCGTTGCAGATACAGTGTTATGAAGAAGAGGTTCTAATGAGTTTATTTCTATGATGATTCAAAACTCCTGTTATCCATCCCCCTCCAGCCCTGGACGGTGAGAGAACAGTTGAGGAGGAACTGGTCAAGGCATGTTCCCTCAAACTAGAGCACATATCTTTCCAGTTAGCAAGTGGCTGTTTAATGCAAGGAACATCCTGCAATCCTACGAAAGATACAAAAGAGGCTGGGTGCGGTGGCTCACGCCTGTAATCCCAGCACTTTGGGAGGCCAAGGCAGGTGGATCACCTGAAGTCAGGAGTTTGAGACCAGCCTGGCCAACATGGTGAAACACCGTCTGAAAAAAAAAAAAAAAGATACAAAAGATACGTAGGCTATCCTTTATATATGTAAAGGAGGAGGAGATCAAAACATATTTCCTGCCTTCTGGGTCCTTACAAAGGCTAGATTGTGTTGTAGGGACCGACAAAGGTCTAAAACTCAGGACTTCCACTTATGGGAGAGAGAAAAGTTTCAAGACAGAGAGTTTGTGTTTTGTGTTCTAAGAAACTGGGACCTGAATTTTCCACCTGGTTTCACCTTCCCTGCAGAACCAGTGGGCGAGTCCTTTGAAAAATAAGTGGGTAGGATTTCTGGTTCAATTTGCTTCCCCTTAGGTACTCCACTGGGTAAACCATCATTCTCTCTTTAGGCACACCATTATTCTGTTCCCCATTTCACAATGTCAGTCTGGATGTATAAAAGCCCTCTCAATGGGCTCCCTAAAGCGCCTGCCTGCCAGTAGGGGCTCCCACCCTCTTTTCTTAACCCTCCCAATCCACCGCAGCACAGAGCACAGTGTTTGGTTATCTAACAATCTGACTCCCCGTATACTACATTCTTGAGCTGTTTTTCACCCCCTGTGTGCTAGTACTGGGCCGTACAGTAGACCCCCATATTTCATTAAACTGGAGTGATTCTACGCAATTGCACCCTCCCACCTATCGGCACTCCCAGCCTGCAGAAATTGTATGCCTTATCTTCAGCACTAAACTAAAATCTAACCAAGGAAATCTGGATCCCATAGGGTTCTTTCTACTCTCCAGTTCGGTTTATTTGAAGCCCAACAGCCCCTAGCTTCACGTCCTTCCTTCGCAGCCTTCTTTCCCTCCCGCCCGCCGCAGGCACCAGGCAGCCGTAGAAATCAAGCCTTGCGGATCTGGAAGGAGACCCCCGACTGCGGAAAACCGAGCAAACTTGGGCGCAAAACCCGCCCGGCAACTCGTGACGTCATCTCGCCCCTCGCTCGGATAGGCTGTACCTACTCCACGCTGGTTGAGGGGCTCTTAAAGTCCTTTGTAACCCAGATTGGAGCCCAAGGGGACCTCTCGTGGACGCGGACGGAAATGCAGTCTGTGGGGAACGTAAAGCATCACATTTAAGCGCTCGAAAGAAAGCCCCCAAGAACACATGCAGGCTCCTCCCCGCTCCTTCCTCGAAGCTCCGCCTCCATCCTGCACCTCGGCTGTTGATTTATTTTCCCTTTGTTAACTCGGCCATCGGCCTGGCGGGCCTGGCGGGCCTGGCGTTTCCCAGAAGGCCCAGCGCCGGGAAGGGGTTTGTAGCTGCTCCGTCATCGTGCGGCCAGACGGTAGCCCGCGCTCGTGTGCAGGCCCGGGTCGGTTTCTGGTCCCCGGTGCGAGGGTTCACGCGAGGCCCTGGCCTTGGTCCCCGGACTAGGCCGCGACCCCGGGTGCCATGAAGCAGGAGGGCTCGGCGCGGCGCCGCGGCGCGGACAAGGCGAAACCGCCGCCGGGCGGAGGGGAACAAGAACCACCACCGCCCCCAGCCCCCCAGGATGTGGAGATGAAAGAGGAGGCGGCGACGGGTGGCGGGTCATCGGGGGAGGCAGACGGCAAGACGGCGACGGCAGCGACTGAGCACTCCCAGCGAGAGCTGGACACCGTCACCTTGGAGGGTACGGGAGCCCAGGCCGGGAACGTGCAAGGACCACGGGTGACAGCTACCCCTGTGATTCGGCTTCTCGCTGGGAAGCCAGAGCAGCCTCCACCACCCCTAGTTCCTTGGGATCACCACCAGATACCTGCCCCCACTGCCGTGACACTCCCGGTTCCAGGCCCAATGACTGAATCTTCTCTCCAAGGCTGGGAACCACTCCCCTCACATCCCGTCCGTCCCCATATCTGGGGTTGCTCTATGTCTAGGTCCCACTGGGCCTGGGGACTCCCTCTTCTAAGTCCTCCCCTTTCTAAGCCCTCCCATCTGACCTATTCCACTTACATCCCACCCGATTGATTTTAGCACCCCCAGTATATGACTAATTGATCCCGCTAGAAACCAGTGTTTGTGTCTATGTGTGTAAACAGGTCCAGGATACCTAGAATATTGGCTCCTGAGTTTTCAAACTGTGCAGAATATTTTTGTTGTCCTGGCTGCCTTTCGCAAACTCCCCAGCATGAACCATTTCGACCTGGTATCTTGTTTGCGATATTTCTGTAACTGAAGTGCCCCGACAGTTCCCTTGCCCTCTCCTTCTCCCTTCAGGCCCCTACTCCCGCTCTGTTTCTAAGGGGTTTAAATACACACACACTTAAAACTTTTCGGGTGTCATCTTTGTTTGGTTTTGTAATACTCACCTTTGACCTAAACTATATACCATTGTCTCCTATTTCTTTTCTCCACGGTTTCTGTTTGGAGGTTCCTCCAAGTTCATGTTTTACTTTTCCAACTTAAAGCATCCTGTCTACATTTGAAGTGGGTCAAGTGAGAGCTTCCCACTGTGATCCTGATGCCATTTTCCTGGTTCTGGATCAAGTGGGACCAGACTACTTACTAGGTTTTCTTTTCATTACATTGCATGAGAAACTAGCTTAAAAACATTGAGATAAGCAAAGTTATCCTCCTGGGTGGTGCTTTTGAGGATGTGATGGTGTTGACTACATCAGCTCTTACTCAAAAGTTGAGCAACAGGATCAATATCTAATAGAGATCCTTTTACCTACAGTAGTGACTGCCAGTGTCAAAGGTGCCACTCAACATTGCCTACTGGGCAGTGTTTATTACAGGCACTTCATTTTCTTGTTGTAAAGTAATTCATAGTCATTGCAGAAATTTTGGAATGTATGAGAAGTTCAAAGCACGGGGGAAAAACATGGTCAACATTTTTTCTTAAGAATTTTTGAGCTGCTCTCCTATAATTGAGAGCAAGTTATATACCAGTATCCTAGCTGCCTTTGCTACATACAGTTTGTATCAAGGCATAACTAAATACAAGTTTTGAATTTTATGTGTTTACATTAACATCCATAAACATAATCAGCATTCAATTTATTCCAGAAACATTTATTGAACACCCAATTAGAGCAGAAGCTCTGGAATTAGTTCCCTCATCTGTATGAATATGAGAAATAATACGGTACTTTACTGGATTGTTGTGAACATTAGAATTCGTAAAACTGTGCCTATCACGTTGTTAAATCATTGGCCTAGATGCTCTGTGCATAGTGCTGAATATACAGAAGTGTCTAAGAAACTGCTCATTGATTGCATTCCCTTATTGCTTTGCAATTAAACTGTTTCTAGTTTCTTGCTATTATAAATAGCTTTGAAGCAATCATCTTTGTGCCCAACTTTAAAAATCTACTTTTATAATTATTTCTTCAGTACAGATTCCCAGAATCTATATGCCTAAGTTAAAAGGGCTGTTTTAAAGGTTTTTGATAGTTATTGTCCAGAAAAACTGTACTGATTTACATTATATCAGGAGAAATGTACTTTTCACTGTACTCTATAATTTTTTTTTTTTAACAATGGAGTCTTGCTCTGTTGCCCAGGCTGAAGTGCAGTGGTGCAATCTCGGCTCACTGGAACCTCCGCCTCCCCAATTCAATTGATTCTACTGCCTCAGCTTCCCAAGTAGCTGAGATTACAGGCGCCTGCCACCACGCCCGGCTAATTTTTGTATATTTAGGAGAGCTGGGTTTCACAGTGCTGGCCAGGCTGGTCTCCAACTACTGACCTCAGGCAATTTGCCCACCTTGGCCTCCCAGAGTGCTGAGATTACAGGCATGAGCCACCGCACCCAGCCTATAATTTTTTTAATGTTACTAATTTGGTAGTTTTAAAATGTTTCCATTTGCAATTACTCAAATACTAATGAAATATAATTTTTGTCTGTAAGCAATTTTTCCTCCTTGTATATTGGTTCGTCTCCATTTTTGTTTTGAAATTGTGGCATTATAACCATTATACCATTATATCTCTCAACCATTTATACAAGCTCTTTATAGAATAAAAATGAATCTTTGATCACATTTGTTGAACATATTTTTCTTTTGTATATACAGTTATCCAAAAGGGTTTTTTTTAATGAAGTCAGGCTTGTTAATATTTTGTGCCTATGTGATTTCTTACATTGTTTACATTTAGAAAGTCTTTTCCATTAAGATCTGATAAATCTCCAGGTTTCTTTAGTTTCTTGGTTTTTCTTTTCTTCCTCTGTCATCCTCTACCGCATCCCCCATCCCTCCTGTATTGTTTTCTTTTTTGAGAAATGGGGTCTCACTCTGTTGCCCAGACTGGTTATGTCTTAAAATCAATATGTGGAATCTGTAAATATCGTGTACCCCATTAGGGCAGAAAAGGTGATTAGTCGCATTTTACCCCTTTGTGAGAGGCTCCTTAGAACCCCCTGCCTGGAGTGGTGGGGGACTAGGAGTCGAAGTGACATCGTTTTCTTCTCTGCTCCTCTTTAGACATCAAGGAGCACGTGAAACAGCTGGAAAAAGCTGTTTCAGGCAAGGAGCCGAGATTCGTGCTGCGGGCCCTGCGGATGCTGCCTTCCACGTCGCGCCGCCTCAACCACTATGTTCTGTATAAGGCTGTGCAGGGCTTCTTCACTTCAAATAATGCCACTCGAGACTTCTTGCTCCCCTTCCTGGAAGAGGTGAGTGAGTCAGGCCAACTGAAAGGATGTAGGCCTGGCCTCAGACCCCCAGAAATATCGTCATTTTCCACCCAGAAGTCCCATCTTATTACCTGCTGTAGCATGAGGAGTGAAGCCAAAGCAGCACATTTTAATACTAATCTACCCAGTGACAAGGAAACCGTCCACTGCCCTGTAGTGTCATTCTTCCAGGTCAGGGGATCAGGCAGGACCCTCCCAGCGAAACTCTTTTCCCACTACTCTGCAACATGTGCCCTCTACTCCAGTTGAGGTTGAGTTGGGTGACCTCTTTGTTGTCCTAGGAGAGAGAAGGTGCTGCCTCTTTCCTCTGAAACTTCACCATGGAGGAAACACAGAACAGTGGTTAAGAGCACAGGGGTTAGGGCTGGGCACGGTAGCTAACATATGTAATCCCAGCCCCTCTGGGAGGCTGGACTCAAATGATCTGCCCGCCCAGGAGTTCAAGACCAGCCTGGGTGACATGGCGAGACTCTATCTCTGCAAAAAGTACAAAATGTAGCCTGGAGTGGTGACACCCGCCTGTAGTCCCAGCTACTCCGGAGGCCAAGGCGGGAGGATCCCTTGAATGCAGGAGGTGGAGATGGCAGTGAACCAGGAGTGCACTACTGCACTCTATCCTGGGTGACAGAGTGACCCCCCTACCTCAAAAAACAAAAAAAACACAGGTTTTAGAGGTAGAGTTGAATTTGTATCCAAACTCCGACAGTTAGTACCTGTGAGACTTGAGCAAATGACTTCATCTTGCTCTGCTGCCTCATTTTCTTCATGTGTTAAATGTGATGGAGATTGGGGAGGGGGGAGTGTAAAGCTCCTAGAACAGTGCCTGGCACATAGTGAATGCAGACGAAGTCAGTTTGGTGCTGGTGGTGGCCTCCATGCCAGGAGAGCCCTTTCTTTATCCTTTGTAGCTGTAAAATCTCCCTCGTGATTCATGGCATGGTCCAGGTCTCAGCCTTCTCAAATTCCATTGACTCTCCAGCACCTGCGTTTCCTTAAAATCCTATATAGTTACAGTCAGTTCTGTGGGTGTGAAAACCCAGAAAATCCCTGGAGGCAGGGCAGTGAAGAGTTTCTTGTCTGTTAAAGGGGAAAAGGTACTCCTCCCCGCAACTCCACCTGGCATGTGTTCTGACCTTCACATCTCCAAACTCATGAAACATGATTATTTTGGGGAGCGACTGTAACGCATAGTTTCTTCAGTGGCAATGACAAAATATGAAAATAAATTTTGTGGCCAGGCGCGGTGGCTCAAGCCTGTAATCCCAGCACTTTGGGAGGCCGAGGCGGGTGGATCACGAGGTCAAAAGATCAAGACCATCCTGGTCAACACGGTGAAACCCCGTCTCTACTAAAAATACAAAAAATTAGCTGGGCATGGTGGCACGTGCCTGTAATCCCAGCTACTCAGGAGGCTGGGGCAGGAGAATTGCCTGAACCCAGGAGGCGGAGGTTGCGGTGAGCCGAGATCGCGCCATTGCACTCCAGCCTGGGTAACAAGAGCGAAACTCTGTCCCCCAAAAAAAAAAAAAAAAAAGAAAATAAATTTTGTGTATATGTTGACTTTCCCCAAATTTTCTTTGTTCCCACAAGAAACAGTTTTTTGGTCTTGTGATTCTTGATTGCATCTCTAGAATTATTTCATGAAGCCCTATATGGTAGTATTTGCAGTGGTTCCAGGTGTGGTGTTTTAATCTCTCTACTTAGATTGGGCTCTTTGAATGTTCCTTACATTGTCCTTCGTGTCCCCGTTATGTGCTGTAAAGAAGGTTATTATTCTCCTGTAACATTTTATTGTGTTTATTAATATATTGCCATCCTCCTTGACTTGTTTACTTTTTTGAGATGGGATCTTGCTCTGTCACCCAGGCTGAAGCACAGTGGCACAGTTATAGCCCAGTGCAGCCTCAAACTCTTGGGATTAAGCAATCCTCCTGCCTCAGCCTCCCAAGTAGCTGGGAACACAGGTGCATACCACCATGCCTGGCTGCTGCTTTTTTTATTTTTTGAGAGATGGGGGTCTCACTGTGTTGCCCAGACTGGTCTCAAACTCCTGGCCTCTAGCAGTCTCCTGTCTCAACCTCCCAGGTAGCTGACACCACCAGCATGAGCCACTACACCCAGCTCCTCCTTGATTTCTTTGGGAAAGACTATCATCTTTATTTTTTTATCCCTAGCACATAGCAAAATCTTGGCACATAGTAGGCACTCAATAAGTATGTTAAAATACATAGCAGATGCTTAATAAATTCTTGGTGACTTGATTTGACTGAGCTTTTCCATGTCCTCTCCTAGCCCATGGACACAGAGGCTGATTTACAGTTCCGTCCCCGCACAGGAAAAGCTGCATCAGCACCCCTCCTGCCTGAAGTGGAAGCCTATCTCCAGCTCCTCATGGTCATCTTCATGATGAACAGCAAGCGCTACAAAGAGGTATCCACGGGTCACAAGCCCCAAGTGATGCAAGGGGGTTGGCAGGGAGATCGTCCCTGGTGAAAAAATGGAAATAATCACTGGGTTCTTTAGAACTATCCCCCACACTCTTTCCCCATAGAGGCATGTGCTTACCCCACATCCCGGGAAAATCCACTCCTGCTCTGGGCACTGTGGGACAGGGCTTGCAGTGGTCATGCTGTACCGGTCAGTGGTTGATACCAGCATATTACATTCTTTGGGGAAAAGTAGGGGCATTTGGAGACAGAGGACCTGGGTTCCAATCCCAGCTGTACTCTAGGCAAATTAATTTCTCCCAGCTGGTCAGGCGCAGTGGCTCATGCCTGTAATCCCAACACTTTGGGAGACCGAAACAGGCGGATCACCTGAGGTTGGGAGTTCGAGACCAGCCTGACCAACATGGAGAAACACCATCTCTACTAAAAATACAAAATTAGCTGGGCATGGTGGCACATGCCTGTAGTCCCAGCCACTTGGGAGGCTGAGACAGGAGAATCACTTGAACCTGGGAGGCAGAGGTTGTGGTGAGCCGAGATTGCGGCATTGCACTCCAGCCTGGGCAACAAGAGCCAAACTCTGTTTCAAAAAGAAAAAAAAATTTCTCCCCGCTATATGTAAAATGGGGAAAACAGTAACTACCTTACAAGATGGTTAGCATTACATAAAATAATTTGTTTGAAAATTCTTAGCACTATGATCTGCACATGGTAAGCTTTCATGATATTTTAGTAAATGGTAGCTGTGATTATGGACTAATAGCTCCAATTGCATACTGCACTTCCTCCACTCCCCCAGCTGGGGCCAGCTGCTTTGTTCATCATGGCCACTGTCACAGGAGCACACGCAAGAAATAAGTCCCACTCCTTAATTTCCTGGTTTTTTTTCCTTTCCTTACCACGCTGTTTTTGGTGGGTGGGTGGGGGGGTGGTGGTTGGGTTTTTTTTTTTTGAGATCTCGCTTTATTGCCTATGCTGGAGTGCAGTGGTGTAATCACAGTTCACTGCAGCCTTGACCTCCCTAGCTCAAGCGATCCTTCCACCTCAGCTTCTTAAGTAGCTGGGACTACAGTGTGCGCCACCACACGCAGCTAATTTTTGTATTTTTTTGTAGAGACAGGATTTTGCCTTCTTGCCAAGGTGGTCTCCAACCCTGGGCTCAAGTAATCACCCAGCCTCGGCCTCCCAAAGTGCTAGGTTTGTAGACGTGAGCCACTGCACCTGCCTACTGTTTTGTTTTTATGGGAGATGGGGTCTTGCTATGTTACCCAAGCTGGTCTTGAACTCCTGGGCTCAGGTAGTTCATGTAGCTCAGGTAGTTCCACCTCAGCCTCTCATGTAGCTGGGATTACATGAGAGGCACGGGGCACTCTACTTGGCTGTTTGTTTTTGAGATGTAATTCACCCCTTTAAAGGGTACAATTTAGAGGGTTTTGGTATATTCACAAAGTTGTATATCCATCATCCCTAATTCCAGAACATTTTCATCACCCCAAAAAGAAACACCATACCTATTAGTAGTCACTTTTCATTTCACCTTACCCAGCCCCCAGCAACTACTGATCCGCCCTGTGTCTCTGTTGAGGATTTGCTCACTCTGGACAGTTCATGTAAATTGAATTACACACGATGTGTCCTTTGTCTCTGGCTTTCTTCACTAAGCATCATGTTTTCAAGGTTGATCCATGTTATAGTGTATGTCAGTACTTCATTCCTTCTCAAGGCTGAGTAATATTCCATCATGTGGATAGGCCACGTTTTATTTATCTGTTCATCAGCTGCTAAGCACTTAGTTATTATGAATACTTTTTGGTTATTATGAATAATGCTTCTGTGAACATTCGTGTACATGCTTTTATGTGAACCTAAGTTTCCAGTTCTCTTGGCTGCATATCTAGGATGGGAATTGCTAGCTCAAATGATAAGTCCATGTTTATCCTTTTGAGGAACTACCACTTGACTCTCTTTTGGCTTCCCCAGGCACAGAAGATCTCTGATGACCTGATGCAAAAGATCAGTACTCAGAATCGCCGGGCCCTAGACCTTGTGGCCGCAAAATGTTACTATTATCACGCCCGGGTCTATGAGTTCCTGGACAAGCTGGATGTGGTGCGCAGGTACAGGCGACCAAGGGTCTCACTTGGGGCCCTCGGGGTCAGAGACTTGGTCAGTCACAGGCACACAGCTGTGGACCTGCACAGGGCAATGAACCGGTAGACGTAAGCAGGAAAGAGGGGCAGTGGTTCCCATGCCCTGCGCCACGTGAGGGGTGTGGGAGAGACACTGATGCTAGATGAAGAAGTAAGTCACTGCCGGGCTGTTAGCCTCTTCCCTTCACCCCACATCAACCTAGGACTGAGGGTGGGTTAGGGGTGGAGGAACAGGCTAGAAAACATTTTACTTCTTTGCCCAAAACCTGGAGTGGCTTCCTATTTTCCTCAAGGAAAGGCAAAGTCCTTACAATAACTCATAAGGCCCAATATGATCTGCTCCATTTTGACCTTCTAAATGTCACCTCCTCTTGCTCCTCAGCCCCACTGGCCTGCCTGGTGTGCCCAGCATGCTCTTCCTCAGAGCCTTTGCACTGGCTGCCCCCTCTGTCCAGAACACTGTTCTCCCCACCTTCTTCAAGCCTTCACTTAATTGATCCCTTCTCAGTGATTCCTGCCTTGGCCAAGCTATTTATGTGGTGGTTGTTTTTTGTTTTTTTTTGTTTTGTTTTTTTTTTTTTTTTTTTTTTTTTTTGAGATGGAGTCTTGCTCTGTTGCCAGGCTGGAGTGCAGTGGCACGATCTCGGCTCACCATAGCCTCTGTCCCCCAGGGTTCAAGTGATTCTCCTGCCCCAGCCTCCCAAGTAGCTGGGATTACATGCGCACGCCACCATGCCCGGCTAATTTTTTTTGTATTTTTAGTAGAGATGGGGTTTCACCATGTTGGCCAGGATGGTCTCGATCTTGGCCAAGCTATTTAAAAGCACAGCTCACCTTTCTCACCTCCTGCATTCCCCATTGCAGTTCCCCTGACTTCACAGCCATCCCGTCTTCTGCCGCACTGCACGATGTCCTTTCTCATGCTCATCGTCTCCCCAGAGGACAGGACTTTGTCCTTTTCACCCACCCGGAATAGTGCTACACACCTTAGGCAGTCGATAGTTAAATATTCAGTGAATAACCAGAAAAGCAATTTGTATAACTTTTTTTTTTTTTTGAGACAGACTCTCACTCTCTCGTCAGGCTGGAGTGCAGTGGCGCGATCTCAGCTCACTGTAACCTCTGCCTCCTAGGTTCAAGTGATTCTCGTGCCACTACACCTAGCCAGTTTTTGTATTTTTAGTAGAGACGGGGTTTCACCATGTTAGCCAGCATGGTCTCAATCTCCTGACCTCGCGATCCACCCGCCTTGGCCTCCCAAAGTGCTGGGATTACAGGTGTGAGCCACCGCGCCTGGCCAACTTTTTTAAGGAATTGAGAGAGAGTGAAGGGTCGCAGCCAGTTCAAAGAGTTGTGATTTGAAGGCTTTGACATCTTTTTTCTTTCCTCCTTGAAGCTTCTTGCATGCTCGGCTCCGGACAGCAACGCTTCGGCATGATACAGACGGTCAGGCCACCCTGCTGAACCTCCTGCTACGGAATTACTTACACTACAGCTTGTACGACCAGGCTGAGAAGCTGGTGTCCAAGTCTGTGTTCCCTGAACAGGCCAACAACAATGAGTGGGCCAGGTACCTCTACTACACAGGTGAGCAGAGGGGCCCAACCCACAACTCAGGTGTCTCAGGCCTGCTTGGTGCAAATTTTCCAAGGGGTGGTACATAAGAGGGCCATTTGGCACTCTGGCTTGCCCTGGGGGTTGGATGACACCATTCTGTTGACCAAGTCTGCTTTCCTCCACTCCCAGGGCGAATCAAAGCCATCCAGCTGGAGTACTCAGAGGCCCGGAGAACGATGACCAATGCCCTTCGCAAGGCCCCTCAGCACACAGCTGTCGGCTTCAAACAGACGGTAAGCCATAGCCACCCTTTGCCTCTATTTTTTAAATTGAGATGATGTCTCACTATGTTGCTCAGGCTTGTCTTGAACTCCTGGGCTCAATCACTCCTCTGACCTCTGTCTCCCTAAGTGCTGGGAATGCAAGTGTGAGCCACCATGTTTACAAAAGGTTGCTTCACATCTATTTGTGGGTATCAAGAAGCCAACACTACCCGCACCTCTGGCAGTTGGTGTTCAGTGTCCTCCTTGCAGCTAGGTTTAGATTATTCCTGATTCCCCAGCACTTCTGACAGTCATTCCAGGCAGGGACCTAGATTGCCTTGATTAAAAACCCCGGGTTCTTACCTGGTCCTTCATGTTCACATTTGGAAACTGTATTGTCTGTGGCCTAGGAACCCAGAATAGCTCCATAAGCTGACTGGCTCAGTAAAGATAAAACTTGGTCACTTAAGAGCTGGCAGTCACCAAGTACTTTTTTAAGCATCAAGCTTGGTATTAGGTACCGTAAAGAATAGGAAGGGAGGATAATAAGTGATCTTTCTCTCTCTCTTTCTTTCTTTCGCTTTTTTGAGATGGAGTCTCCCAGGCTGGAGTGCAGTGATGCAGTCTTGGCTCCCTGCAACCTCCACCTCCTGAGTTCAAGCAATTCTCCTGCCTCAGCCGCCTGAGTAGCTGCGCAGGTGCCTGCCACCACACCCAACTAATTTTTGTTTTTTGTTTTTTTGTGTTTTTTTTTTTTTTTTTTTTTTTTTTAAGATGGGGTCTTTCTCTGTTGCCCAGGCTGGAGTGCAGTGGTGCCATCTTGGCTCACTACAACCTCTGCCTTTGGAGTTCAAAGGATTCTCCTGCCTCAGCCTCCCAAGTAGCTGGGATTACAGGCACCCACCACCATGCCTGGCTAATTTTTGTATTTTTAATAGAGGTGGCGTTTCACCATGTTGGCCAGGCTGATCTTGAACTCCTGACCTTAGGTGATCCACCCACCTCACCCTCCCAAAGTGCTGGGATTACAGGCGTGAGCCACCATGCTCAGTTGGTATTTCTTTCTCTCACTTTCTTTTCTTTCTTTTTTTTTTTTTTTTTTTTTTTTTGACAGAATCTTACTCCAATGCCCAGGCTGGAGTGCAGTGGCATGGTCATGGCTCACTGCAGCCTCAACTTTCAGGGCTTAGATGATTCTCCTATCTCAGCCTCCCAAGTAGCTGGGACTACAGGCGTGCACCATCACACCTGGCTAATTTTTTGTAGAGACAGAGTTTTGCCATGTTGCCCAGGCTGATCTCCAACTCCTGGGCTCAAGGGATCCACCCACCTGGGCCTCCCAAAGTGCTGGGATTTCAGATGTGACCACCGCATCCTGCCAATATATGGTATTTCTTTCTTTCTTTCTTTCTTTCTTTTTTTTTTTTTTTTTGAGACTGAGCTTTGCTCTGTCACCCAGGCCGGAGTGCAATGACACAATCTCGGCTCACTGTAACCTCCACCTCCAGGGTTCAAGTGATTCTCCTGCCTCAGCCCCCCAAGTAGCTGGGATTACAGGCATGCGCCACCATGTCTGGCTAATTTTGTATTTTTAGTAGAGATGGGGTTTCACTCTGTTGGTCAGGCTGGTCTCAAACTCCTGCCCTCAGATGATCTGACTGCCTTGGCCTCCCAAAGTGCTAGGATTACAGGCTTGAGCCATCGTGCCCAGCTGGTATCTCTTTCATTCTTTTTTTTTTTTTTTTTTTTGAGACAGTGTCTTGCTCTGTCACCCAGGCTGGAGTGCAGTGGCATGATCTCAGCTCACTGCTTCCTGGGTTCAAGCAGTTCTCCTGCCTCAGCCTCCCGAGTAACTTGGATTGCAGAGGCATGCTACCACGCTCAGCTGATTTTTGTATTTTTAGTAGAGACAGGGTTTCACCATGTTGGCCAGGCTGGTCTTGAACTCCTGACCTCATGATCTGCCTGCTTCAGCCTCCCAAAGTACTGGGATTACAGGCATGAGCCACCATGCCTGGTGAGGTATTTCTTATTACAGTATTTCAAATAGATAAAAAATGTTGACCCAAAAAGCTTGAAGAGTATATGTGAAATCAGAGCCCAGTCGCCAGGATGTAGACCCAGTCTTCCCAAATTCAAACCTTAGCTCTTACCTTCATACAATGTCCACCTCCATAGTGCCTTGACAGGGAACGGGAAATATGTACATTCATTAGGTCAATGCAGTGGGAGATTTATTTCTGTTCAGAAGTTCAGAGAAAGTCAGATTTGTTTTTGATCAAATAATTAAAGAGAAAGGGTCTTAAAGAAAAAGTTGGCTGGATACAGTGGCTCACACCTGTAATCCCAACACGTGGAAGGCCAAGGCCAGAGGATTGCTTGAGACCAACCTGAGCAATATATGGAGACACCATCTCTGCAAACATAAAAAACCTAGCTGGGTGTAATGGCATGCACCTATAGTTCCAGCTACTTGGGAGGCTGAGGTGCAAGGATCACTTGGGCCCAGGAGGTCGAGGCTGCAGTAAGCCATTTTCGTGTCACTACACTGCAGCCTGGGCAACAGAGCAAGACTCTGTCTCGAAAAAAGAGAAACGTGGCCGGGCGCAGTGGCTAATCCCAGCACTTTGGGAGGCCGAGGCAGGTGGATCACGAGGTCAAGAGATCAAGACCAGGCCGGGCGCGGTGGCTCACACCTGTAATCCTAGCACTTTGGGAGGCCGAGGTGGGTGGATCACCTGAGGTCAGGAGTTCAAGACCACCCTGGCCATCAGGGTGAAACCCCATCTTTAAAAAATAAAAAGAGATCGAGACCATCCTGGCCAACATGGCGAAACCCCCACTCTACTAAAAATACAAAGATTAGCCGGGTGTGGTAGCGCCCACCTGTAGTCCCAGCTAACCTGGGTAGTGGAGGTTGCTGTGAGCTGAGATTGAGCCACTGCATTCCAGCCTGGCAACAGAGCAAGACTCCATCTCAAAAGAAAAAAGAAACATTAAAATTGAACTGGCCTTTGAAAGATGGTTAGGATTTTTACAAAAAGTAAAGGCTTTTCAGACACATGGTACATGAGCAAAATGTTAGATTGCTTACAATATAAGATACACTAAAGCTTCTTTTAAAAATCACTAAAAATCCAAGTAATTAACATATAAAATGTGTCATGTACCCCAGGAGGGGCTTTCAGGCAGTGTTTTTAAATGAGATTTTACTATGGACATGGAAGCTTTCCATTTCCTGTGGTGGAGCCCAGTGGCAAGAAGGCATAGAGAGAGCTGGAAGAGAGGCCAGGGCACTTTTGGTGAGGGAGCCCAGGGAGAGAGAAGGCGGGAGTGAAGTCATGTTTGGGAGAAAGCCTGCAACCAGCCCTCTGCCCTCACACACCCCTGCCGCACCTCTGTCGCCATCCCAGCTTACGGAATCACCTGGGGGTCTGATGAAGCTGTAGGTTCCTATTCAGAGAGTCTGTGTTCCTAACAGGCCCTGGGTGATGCCAGTGCTGCTGGTGCACAGAGCGCACTGAGGAGGGCAGTGCCGGCTCATCCCTTCAGGGCTCAGGCCAGCTGGTGTTTGTTCCTGAAGCTGCCTTGTCTCCTAGAAATTCGAATGTCTCTCCACCCATTCTTACCCTCCCTGTCTTTACTTAATGCCAGCTTCACTACCTGTGTTTACCATCCCACTCCTTCCTCTCTCTTCTGGCTTTAGCTCATCACCTGTTTGCTTCAGTCTCCGGGCAGAAAGCCACCAGCCCTGCTGCTTCTCCTCTCAAGCGGCCATTCCTGTCCCCCTTAGCTCCCTCCCCAACAGCACAGGGGACAGCTTCTTCCCTCCAGCGTTCTCTCTGCTCCCCCTCACCACCCGGCCTCAGCAGAGCACTCCGAGAGCTTCTCTGTCGATAGTGAAACCCTCATTCTCTCCTTGAGCGTCCTTGTTTGCTTTCCCAGCTTCTGCTGTCGCCTGCATGTTGCTCTTCAGCCGATACACTGCTGACTCCGTTACTCTGCTGGGGCTGCCACCTCAAGGTCCCACAGACTTGGTGGCTTAAACAACCAAGATGTATTTCATCACAATTCTGGAGGCTCTAAGTCCAAGAGCAAGTGTCGGCACGATTGGTTTCTTCTGAGGGCCTCTCTCATTTGCTTGTAGATGGCCGTCTCCTGGTGTTTTCACATGGTCTTCTCTCTGTGCGTGTCTGTGTCCTGCTCTTGTCATAGGAGGACAATAGTCATATAGGATTAGGGCCCACCCATATGACCTCATTTTACCGTAATTACCTCTAAAGGCCCTATGTCCAAATACAGTCCCAATCTGAGGTCCTGGGGTTTAGGTCTATAACACGGACTTGAGGGGCACAGTTTAGCCTATAACACTGCCTCTGACCCCTCTTGCGAACATCAGGCCTACAGATCCAGCTCTCCCTCCCACCCCCCGTATCTCTCTATACAGCGTATCCCAAACAAACCCCCCCGGCCCCCTTCCCAGTCCTTCCTCCTGCTGTCCCAATCCAGATCAGGTCCTTGGGATCCTCCGACTCTCCCTCACCCCCTTCCCGTCACTGGGTCATCTGTTGAACTGTCTGCACGTCTTCTATGTTTGCCTGTTCCTTGGTGTTGTTGGTGCCATGGTTCCAGCTGCTAACATTTCCGGACACTTCTGCCTGGTTATCTTCCTCTCCACCAGCCCAGCTTACACTCCCTTGCCTTACTAAGCAGGGCTCCAGCTCTCTCCATCCCCTGCCTGGGAAGCTTCCATTGCTCCCCACTGCTGCAGAGTATCGAACGGTCTCGTGAGGTAGACAGGCTGGGTATTGTTATTGTTATTTGCTAGTTTCAGAGATGAGGAAACCAAGGACCCAGTTGCTCAGTGTTTACTAGCTAGACACCAGTTGTTCTATGTGCCAACTTCAGACTGCTCAGCCTGGCATTCAGAATGGCAATGGCATGTCCCCAGACCGTGGTCCCAACTGTCCATTTCCTAACAGCTCCCGAGGCACCTGTACTTCTCTGCCTCTTTTTCGCTCTGTACCCTTGACCTTCCTCCTTTTTCTACTTTGTCAGAATCCTTGAGGCACTTCAAAAATAACTATTTCCAGGGATTTCCCCTCACACTTGGGTTACTCCAAGGGACAGGGCAGCCTCATGGGTGCCTGTGGAGGGGTGAAGCGTCCGCCTGGCCGTGGATGTGATCACACACTCCTATTGTAACTCCTGCTTCCCCCGACACTTGCTGCCCCGCGATTTAGCTGCCTTGTGTTCTGTGCCTCCCATTTGCTGGTAAGACCCCGAGTCAGCGGGCGTCCTTGGTTTCCTCATCTCTAAAACTAGCAAATAACTATGGTCCCTCCACCACAGTTCTTGCGTGGTGCTGGATCCACAGTTGGCACCACTCGGAAATAACTCAGGAGGAAGACAGGCCGGGTTTCCAGCCAGCCTTCTATGTCTGTATACTCTGCTCTTCAGTGAGGCCAGGCCCCCTCCGGCGCATCTGCCTCTACCCAGATAACGAATTCTACCCACTGATCCCCTCCTCTCCTCCAGCAACAGTCCGCCTCCCTAGTGAGCATCTGACTGACACCCGTTCCATTCCCCAGGCCTATGAGGCCTGGTCCCTTGCATTGCTGAGCCACAGCACCCACCCATCTGGCCTTAGAGCGCTGTCATTTCAGAGCAGAGTGTGCACGGGGTGGTCAGGTGAAATGCAGCTGAGGGCTCTGCGACCAAAGGCAGAGCTTGGATCCCATGCCTTCCTCCTCTCTCTCAGCCTAAACAGTGCTCCCTTTCCCTGTTTCCCACTGTATCTGGCAGAATTTTGGCCACATTTCATTTTCTCCTTCCGCCCATGGGGCTCCCTGCCCACTGTGTCCCCTGTCACTCCGTCCAGGTGCACAAGCTTCTCATCGTGGTGGAGCTGTTGCTGGGGGAGATCCCTGACCGGCTGCAGTTCCGTCAGCCCTCCCTCAAGCGTTCACTCATGCCCTATTTCCTTCTGACTCAAGGTAAGGCTTCCCCACCCCAGAGCCTGCTAGGCCCCTTTCACTGGGGCCTTTTCCGTGCCCATGCTGGTTTGCATCATCCAGTCCACTCCTGTTCTCCCTGCAGCTGTCAGGACAGGAAACCTAGCCAAGTTCAACCAGGTCCTGGATCAGTTTGGGGAGAAGTTTCAAGCAGATGGGACCTACACCCTAATTATCCGGCTGCGGCACAACGTGATTAAGACAGGTGTGGATCAGGATCTGAGGGGCTGTCAGAGGAGCAGAAGCCAGGCTGGGGCAAACCCAGTGGCTATCTGTGGGCAAGTGAAGGACCTGTGCCCACCCTGCCCTACCCACCCCATCACTCCTTCCTCTCCCAGGTGTGCGCATGATCAGCCTCTCCTATTCCCGAATCTCCTTGGCCGACATCGCCCAGAAGCTACAGTTGGATAGCCCCGAAGATGCAGAGTTCATTGTTGCCAAGGTGGGGCTGGTTCAGGAACCACAGGGACCAGGTTGTCACTTTCCTGCCAATTTCAGGAGGCAGGAGTGGGAGGAGTTTGGCCAAGGAGGGGAATAGGTAAAGCAATGGCATAGTCTTTTCAGGGAGTGCCCGTCATTTGCAGTGAAGCCAAGAAGTTGCCAGAGGGAGAATGGATGTGCGTGTGAGTGTAGGTGTGTGCACATGTTGAGTTTATGATAGTGCCTGTGAGTGTGAGAATATAAGGCAGGCAGAGGAATGGGATGGAACGAGATGTTCTCTGGCTTAGAAGATGGGTGTGCTGCGCCAGGCGCAGTGGCTCATGCCTGTAATCCTAGCACTTTGGGAGGCCGTGGGGGGCAGATCACCTGAGGTCAGGAGTTTGAGACCGGCCTGGCCAACTTCGCAAAAGCCTGTCTCTACTAAAAATAAAAAAATGAGCCAGGCATGGTGGCAGGTGCCCGTAATCCCAGCTACTCAGGAGGCTGAGGCAGGAGAACCCGGGAGGGTTGCTTGAACCCAGGAGGTGGAGGTTGCAGTGAGCCGAGATCACGCCACGGCACTCTCCTGCCTGGGTGACAGAATGAGACTCTGTCTCAAAAAAAAAAAAAAGATGGGCATGCTGGTGACCTTTCTTTCCTCTTTGGGGGCCTGCAGGCCATCCGGGATGGTGTCATTGAGGCCAGCATCAATCATGAGAAGGGCTATGTCCAATCCAAGGAGATGATTGACATCTATTCCACCCGAGAGCCCCAGCTGGCCTTCCACCAGCGCATCTCCTTCTGCCTAGATATCCACAACATGTCTGTCAAGGTGAGAAGCCCGTGGCTGCAGAGTCACACCTGGCAGCAGCACGCCCCTCCCTCCACATTTATGGATTCCTCAGAGAAGACTGGCTTGGTTTGTGGCCCAGGTCCCAGCCTGTCGCTGTAAAATCACTGAGCTGCAGCACAGGGGGCCCAGAATGGGGAGGGGACTTGGCCACAGTTCCATAGTTAGTTGCCCTCTCCTGTTCTGTGTAAGGGATTTGGTCACCACGGAGGACCAAGCAGGGATTCAGAGGGCAGGGCTCTACATTTGGTTCCAAATTTGAGTCATTTAACTTCTCAGAACTCTATTTCTCCATCTCTGAAGCTGATAGGGAGGTGTTACCTGTCTTGCTTGCTTCACAGGGTTGGTAAGATTAAATGAAGTCCCTGTATTGAGGCACTTAACAAAGTGTAAATTGTAAAAAAGATGGGACTGGGCTGGGAGTGGGGGGGATGTGGCTCACATCTGTAATCCCAGCACTTTCAGAGTCCGAGGCAGTTAGATCACCTGAGGGCCAGAGTTCGAGACTAGCCTGGCCAACATGGTGAAACCCCATTTCTACTAAAAATACAAAAAATTAGCTGGGCGTGGTGGCACGTGTCTATAATCCCAGCTACTCAGGAGGCTGAAGCAGGAGAATCGCTTAAACCCCGGGAGGCGGAGGTTGCAGTGAGCCCAGATCATGCCATTGCACTCCAGCCTGGGCAACAAGAGCAAAACTCTGTCAAAAAAAAAAAAAAAAGATGGCACTGGAATCTAGCTCCACGAAAGGGTGAGCCCTCATCCTCAGGCACTGAGTTTGGTGCTGTTACTATTTGGTTGCCATGTTTTCTTCCAGTCTTCTCCCAGGAAACTGGGGATATTGCTGCCTTGCTTAAAATCCAGCTAAGCCCTTCTTCACGTGATACGCAAGGCCCCTTGTGACCTGGTCCCTAACGTCTCGCCTGCCCTCCCGCTCCTGCCCCAGCAGCCAGCAGTCAACCCCACTGAGTACAGGCCTGGCCTCTCCCCATTCCCACACCCGCTGTGTTCCTCCTTTTCCTCCTCCCTGCCCAGTCAAGAGTGTTGGTCGTTTATTCCTCTCTTCAGCATTTCCCACAGGGCACTGTAATAATTCCTTTGATGCCTAGCCCCCCACTAGACTAACCGGAGAGGGCCCGCCGCTTCCTGCCAGGTGTTGGCTCACAGGGGACGCAGGGAGTGCAGGTTGCACAAATGCCTCCCCTGCTTCCTTCCCTCCCTTACCTCGCTCTTCTCTCTGCTGTGCCCCAGGCCATGAGGTTTCCTCCTAAATCCTACAACAAGGACTTGGAGTCTGCAGAGGTAAGCTCTCTGCTTTCTGGGTGAGACTGAAAGGTCAAATTTCCACACAGAAGGGGAGGCGGGGAAGTGTCTGGAAGGGCTGGGAGCTGGTCTGAAGCTTTGGCCTCACCCCGCCTCTCTCCCCAGGAACGGCGTGAGCGAGAACAGCAGGACTTGGAGTTTGCCAAGGAGATGGCAGAAGATGATGATGACAGCTTCCCTTGAGCTGGGGGGCTGGGGAGGGGTCAGGTGAATGGGGACAGGCTCTTTCCCCCTCGGGGGTCACCTGCCCAGGGCACTGTCCCCATTTTCCCACACACAGCTCATAGGCTGCATTCATGCAGGGGGTGGGGGTGCTGGGAGCCAGCCACCCCCATCTCCCCCGGTGCCCCTCCCCAGCCGGTAACTGATTGCACAGTGGGCAGGAGGGTGGGCAGGCGACCTCCCCGGGCAGGGTCCTGGCTAGTGGTGTGGGGGGAGGAGGAAAGGATAGCCCTGTGCTCCTCTAGGGAGCAGGGGCCTAGAACTGGGATGTCTTGGCTTGTATGTTTTTTGAAGCTTCTATTATGATTTTTAAACAATAAAAAGTTCTCCAAAGCATCTTGTGTATCAGTTACTAGATTTCACTGCAATATTGGCAGCCTTGGATTTTGGTTTTTTGGCCTTAGAGCACTAGCCCTAGGTGTGTAGTAATCTGAAGGCCTGATGGGTCTGCAGAGGGGGAGGTACCCAGGGGAGGATGGAGGGGCCCTGAGCTGGAGTCGGGGGCCTCGGTTTACTCTGTTTCGTACCTGTGTGGTTCTCAAATACTGGCAGATCACCACATCTCTCAGGCTCCTTCCCCACATCTGCCATAAGATTAGTCAGTGAACTGGTTCTTAAAAATAGGAATCCAGGCCAGGCATGGTGGCTCACACCTGTAATCCCAACACTTTGGGAGGCTGAGGCGGGCAGATCAAGGTCAAGAGATAGAGACCATCCTGGCCAACATGGTGAAACCCTGTCTCTACTAAAAATAGAAAAATTAGCTGGACATGGTGGTGCATGTCTGTAGTCCCAGCTGTTTGGGAGACTGAGGCAGGAGAATCGCTTGAACCCCAGAAGCAGAGGTTGCAATGAGCCGAGATTGAGCCATTGCAGTCCAGCCTGGGTGACAGAGTGAGACTCCGTCTATAAATAAATAAATAAATGTTGAGTGTGTTCTCACTGCGCACACACCATCCATTCCCTTTCTCCCTCTCCTTGAGTCTCTCCATGGCCTGAAACACAAAATAATACTGCAATTAAGCCTATTAATAACCCTCCAATGGCCTCTTAAGTTTTGGCCAGGCATGGTGACTCATGCCTGTTATCCCAGCACTTTGGGAGGCCAAGGCTGGTGGATTCCTTGAGCTCAGGAGTTCGAGATCAGCCTGGGCAACACAGTGAAACCCCATCTGTGCAAAAAATACAAAAATTAGCTCAGCATGGTGGCACACACCTGTAGTCCCAGCTACTTGGGAGCTTGAGGTAGGAGGATCCCTTGAGCCTGGGAGGTGGAGGCAGACGGGACAGGGAGCTGAGATCCTACCACTGCACTCCAACCTGGGTAAGAGTGAGACCCAGTCTCAAAAAAACAGAAAAAGGGAAAAAGAATCACGTCTTTCACTTTAAATCAAAAAGTCAAAATGATTATGCTTAGTGAGAAAGGTATGTTGAAAACAGAGGCCAAAAGCCAGGCCTCCTGCACCAAACGGGTAGCCAAGTTATGAAGGAGTTCTTGAAGGAATTAAAAGCGCATGCTCCAGGCTGGGTGCAGTGGCTCATGGGAGGCAGAGGCAAGTGGATCACTTGAGAGTGAGAGTTCGAGACCAGCCTTGCCAACATGGTGAAATCCCATTTCTATTAAAAATACAAAATAATAGCCGGGCGCGGTGGCTCACGCCTGTAATCCCAGCACTTTGGGAGGCCGAGGCAGGTGGATCACGAGGTCAAGAGATCGAGACCATCCTGGTCAACATGGTGAAACTCCGTCTCCACTAAAAATACAAAAAATCAGCTGGGCATGGTGGCACATGCCTGTAATCCCAGCTACTCAGGAGGCTGAGGCAGGAGAATTGCCTGAACCCAGGAGGCGGAGGTTGCGGTGAGCCGAGATCGCGCCATTGCACTCCAGCCTGGGTAACATGAGTGAAACTCCGTCTCAAAAAAAAAAAAAAAAAAAAAAAAAATTAGCTGGGCTTGGTGGCACGTGCCTATAATCCCAGCTACTCTGGAGGCTGAGGCAGGGGAATCGCTTGAACAGGGGAGGTGGAGGTTGCAGTGGGCTGAGATCATAACACTGCACTCCAGCCTGGGTGACAGAGTGAAATTCCACCTCAAAAAAAAATAAAAATAATAATAAAGTGCTGCTTCAGTGGACACACGGATATGAAGAAAACACAACGGCCTTATTGCTGATAGGGAGAAAGTTTCAGTCTGGAAAGATCAAACCTGCTACAACATTCCTTTAAGCCAAAACCGAGTCCGGAGCAAGGCCCTCACTCTTCAATCCTGTGAAGATAGAAAGGTGAGAAAGTTGCGGAAGAAAGGTTAGAAGCTAACAGAGGTTGGTTTGTGAGGTTGAAAGAAGCCGTCTCCATGCCACACAAGTGCAAGGTGAAGCAGCAACTGCTGATGGAGAAGCTGCAGCAGGTTATCCATCCAGATCTAGCTCAGATCACTGATGAAGGCAGCTACCCTCAAGGACAGACCTTCAGTGTAGAAAAAGAGCCTTCTATTGGAAGAAGATGCCACCTAGGACTTTCATAGCTAGCCAGGAGAAGCCAATCCCTGGCTTCAAAGCCTCAAAGGAGAGGCTCTTAGGGCTAGTGGAGCTGGCGACTTTAGTTGAAGCCAATGCTCATTTACCATTCAGAAAATCCTAGGGCTCTTGCTAACAATGATAAATCTACTCTGCCTGTGCTCTATAGATGGAACAACAAAGCCTGGATGGCAGTACATCTGTTTCCAGCATGGTTTACTGAACATATTTTTTTTTTTTTTGAGACAGAGTCTTGCTCTGTCACCCAGGCTGGAGTGCAGTGGCACCATCTTGGCTCACCTCAACCTCCACATCCAGGTTCAAGCGATTCTCCTGCCTCGGCCTCCCTAATAGCTGCAATTACAGGTGCACACCACCACACCCAGCTAATTTCTTGTGTTTTTAGAAGAGATGGGGTTTCACCATGTTGATCAGGCTGGTCTCGAACTCCTGACCTTAGGTGATCTGCCTGCATTGGCCTCCCAAAGTGCTGAGATTATAGGTGTGAGGTTTACTGAACATTTTAAACCACTGTTGAGACGGACTGCTCAGGAAAAAAAAAAAAAAAAAATTTCTTTCAAAGTTATTACCGCTCACTGACGATGCAACTGATCACGCAAGACCTCTAATGGAGGAGTACCAGGGAAATAATGCTGTTTTCATGCCTGCTAACACATCCATTCAGCAGCCCATGGATGAAATAATTTCAACTTTCAAGTCTTATTTAAGAAATACATTTTGTAAGCTTATATCTGCCATAGTGAGTCCCCTGATGGATCTGGGTAAACTGAAAACCTAGAGAGCATTCATCATTCTAGATGCCATCAAGAATATTCATGATTAGGGCCAGATGTGGTGGCTCACGCCCGTAATCCCAGCACTTTGGAAGGCCAAGGCAGGTGGATCACCTGAGGTCAGGGGTTTGAGACCAAGCTGGCCAACATGGTGAAACTCCATCTTCACTTAAAAAAAAAAATTCGTTGGGCATGGTAGCACACTCCTGTAATCACAGCTACCTGGGAGGCTGAGGCATGAGAATCACTTAAATTGAATCCAGGAGGCAGAGGTTGCAATGAGCCAAGATCGTGCCATTGCACTCCAGCCTGGGTGGCAGAGTGAGACTCTGTCTCACAAAACCAAGAATATTCACGATTAGGCCTGAAATGGTGGCTCACACCTATCATCTCAGCACTTTTGGAGGCTGAGGCAAGAAGATCACTTGAGCCCAGGAGACCAAGACCAGCCTGGATAACAAAGTTAGACCCTGTCTATACCAAAAAAAAATTAGGTTGAGCGCAGTGGCTCACGCCTGTAATTCCAGCACTCTGGGAGGATGAGGCAGGTGGATCACTTAAGGTCAGGAGATCAAGACCTGCCTGGCCAACATGGTGAAACCCCATCTCTACTAAAAATACAAAAATTAGCCGGGTATGGTGGCGAGTGCCTGTAATCCCAGCTACTTGGAAGGCTGAGGCATGAGAATAACTTGAACCCAAGAGGGGGAGGTTGCAGTGAGCCGAGATCACACCACTGCACTCCAGCCTGGGCAACAGAGTAAAACAGTGTCTCAAAAAAAAAAAAAAAAATAGCTGAGTGTGATGGTTCGTGCCTGTAGTCCCAGCTACACAGGAGGCTGAGGCAGGAGGATCAGTTGAGCCCAAGAGGTTGAGGCTGCAGTGAGCCATATTCACACCACTGCATTCGGCCTGGGCAACAGAGGGAGAACCTGTCTCAAAAAGAAAATACAGCTCTCTGGTCCATGCCTCCAAGATGACATGTGATTTGTGGGAGGAGGTCAAAATATTAACATTAATGGGAGTTTGGAAGAAGTTGATTCCAGCCTTCATGGATGACTTTGAGGGGCTGAAGACATACTTCAGTGGAGAAAGAAACTGCAGATGCAGAAACAGCAAAAGAACCAGAATTAGAAGTGGAGCCTGAGGCCAGGCATGGTGGCTCACACCTGCAATCCCAGCACTTTGGGAGGCCAGGGCAGGAGGATAAATTGAGCTCAGAAGTTCCAAACCAATCTGGGTAACATAGCAAGACCTCATCTCTACCGAAAAAAAAAAAAAAAAAGTGGAGCCTGAAGATGGGACTTTTGCTGTCACCTCATGATAATATTTGAACAGATGAGGAGTTGCTTCCCTTGGATGAGCAAAGAAAGTGGTTTCTTGAGATGGAATCTACTCCTGGTGGAGATGCTGTGAACATCGCTGAAACGGCAACAAAGATGTAGGATATTACGTACACTTCGTTCATAAAACAGCAGCAGTTTGAGAGAATTGACTCCAGTTTTTGTTGGTTGGTTTGTTTTTTGAGATAGAGCCTTGCTCTGTTGCCTAGGCTGGAATGTAATGGCGAGATCTCAGCTCACTGTAACCTCTGCCTCCTGGGTTCCAGTGACTCTCCTGCCTCAGCCTCCCCAGTAGCTGGGATTACAGGTGCCCACTGCCACATCCGGCTAATTTTTATTTTTAGTAGGGACAGGGTTTCACCATGTTGGCCAGGGTGGTCTTGAACTCCTGACTTCAGGTGATCCACCCACCTCGGCCTCCCAAAGTTCTGGAATTACAGGTGTGAGCCACTGCTCCTGGCCAGGATTAACTCCAATTTTGAAAGAAGTTCTACTGTGGGTAAAACAATGTCAAACAACATCGCATACTACAGAGAAGCCTTTCTAAAAATGAAGAGTCGGCCGGATGTGGTGGCTCATGCCTGTAATCCCAGCACTTTGGGAAGCCGAGGTGGGTGGATCACCTGAGGTCAGGAGTTTGAGACCAGCCTGGCCAACATGGTGAAACCCCATCTCTACCAGAATACAAAAATTAGCCAAGCATGATGGCAGGTACCTGTAATCCCAGCTACTAGGGAGGCTGAGGTAGGAGAATCGCTTGAACCCAGGAGGCGGAGGTTACAGTGAGCCAAGATCATGCCATTGCACTCCAGCCTCGGCAACAGGGTGAGACTTTTTTTTAAAGACTTCATCTTAAAAAAAAAAAAGTAAAGAAAGAAAAAAGAAAAGAGTCAATCGATGCAGAAAACTTCATTATTTTCTTATTTTAAGAAACTGTTCTCTCCTGAAGGCTTAGGAAAAATGAAAACAAACAAAAGAAAAAAAAAATAGAAATTGCTATAATCACCCTAACCTTCAGCAACCACCACTCTGACCAGTCAGTGGCCATCAACACGAGGCAAGACCTCCACTAGCAAAAAGACTAGGACTTGCTGAAGGCACAGATGATTGCTAGAATTTTTAGCAAGAAAGTATTTTTAAATTAAAGTATGTACATTTCTTGCTGAAAATGTCTCTTTGAGGAGGAAAAAAGAAAAAAAAAATAAATAAAGTATGTACATAGATATGTTTTGAAACATAATGCTATTGCACACTTAATAGACTACAGTATAGCGTAAGCATAACTTTTTTTTTTTGAGACAGGCTCCCACTCTGTTTGTTGTCCAGGCTGGAGTGCAGTGGCACCATCACAGCTCACTGTAGCCTTGACCTCCTCGGGCTGTGATCCTGTCACCTCAGCCCCCCAAGTAGCTGGGACTATAGGCGAGTGCCACCATGCCCAGATAATTTTTGTATTTTTTTGTAGAGATGGGATCTCGCTATATTGCCCAGGCTGGTCTTGAGCTTCTGGGCTCAGGTGATCTGCCTGCCTCAGCCTCCCAAAGCACTGGGATTACAGGCATGAGCCACCATGCCCAGCCTATATAGTGTAAACACAAATTTGTTTGTGTGTGTGTGTGTGTATGTGCATGTTTTTTTTTTTAGAGACGGGATCTCACTATGTTGCCCAGGCTGGAGTGCAGTGGCTATTCACGGGTGCGATCCCACTACTGATCAGCACGGGAGTTTTGACATGCTCTGTTTCCGACCTGGGCCGGTTCACCCCTCCTTAGGCAACCTGGTGGTCCCCACTCCCGGGAGGTCACCATATTGATGCCGATATTAGTGCGGACACCCGATCGGCATAGTGCACCACAGCCCAGAACTCCTGGGCTCAAGAGATCCTCCAGCCTCAGCCTCCCGAGTAACTGGGACTACAGACTCACACCACCACATCCGGCAGGTTTTTCTGTTGTTCGTTTTTGTTTTTTTGTTTTGTTTTTGAGATGGAATCTCCCTCTGTCGCCCAGGCTGGAGTGCAGTGGCACCATTTCCGCTCATTACAACCTGCGCCTCCCAGGTTCAAGCGATTCTCCTGCCTCAGCCCTCAGCCTCCTGAATAGCTGGGACTACAGGTGCATGCATCACCCAACTAATTTTTGTATTTTTAGTAGAGACGGGGTTTCACCATGTTGGCCAGGATGGTCTTGATCTCTTGACCTCATGATCTGCCCGCCTCATCCTCCCAAAGTGCTGGGATTACAGGTGTGAGTCACCCACTGCGCCTGGCCTGTGTAAACATAACTTTTATATGCACTGGGAAACCCGCACCTCTGTGACACCCTTTATCGTGGTGGTCTGGAACTGAACTTGCAATATCTCCGAGGTCTGCCTGTACTCCTCATTTCCATTAAACAAGGGTTTTGGCCTGGCCCTGCTCTGGCCCCTGATCATACTCCAGCCCTGGTCACAATATTTGGCATCCCCTCCTTCCTTTCACCTTCTGCTATCTCTCAGTATGATGAAATTCTTAAAGTTGACTGCAAAACAGCCCTTCTGTGCTTCCCAAGCCCACCCCTCAGTCTCTGTAGCAGATGCTTTGATCCTAGCATCCAGATTCTTCATTTGTTTTTAGGACTCCAACCCTTTCCCCATTTTATCCTTTGATTTCGCAAACCAATCCCAAAACCTTCCCAAAGATCTTTGATTTCCTTTCAGGAAGGATGAGGTGGGAGGACCACAGTTACGCACCTCCTCCGTGTCCTTTTAGGATGTGAGGACAGGTTCAGGTGGATTCAATGAGCCCTGCAATTGAACCCAGGCTGACCTGAGACAAAGTTATTTCTCCTTCTCTCAGGCTGTGCTGCCTTCTTCCGGCCTCAGCCTGGGTGTATTATTCAGGATTCTCTAGAGGAACAGAACTAATAAGATAGTTGTATATATAAAGGGAAGTTTAAGGAGTATTGACTCACATAATAGCCTGTCTGCGAGCTGAGGAGCAAGGAAGCCAGTCCGAGTCCCAAAATCTCAAAAGTCGGGAAGCTGACGGTGAAGCTTTCAGTCTAGGTTCAAAGGTCCAAGAGTCCCAAAGGTGAAGAACCTGGAGTCTGACGTTCAAGGGCAGGAAGCATCCAGCCAGGAGAAAGATGGAGGCCAGAAGACTCAGCCAGTCTGGTCTTTCTCCAGCTTTTTCTTCTGCCTGTGCTGGCAGCTGATTAGATTGTGCTCACCTGCATTGAGGTCCGCCTTTCCCAGTCCTCTGACTCCAATGTTAATCTCCTTTGGCAACACCTGCGCAGACACATCCAGGAGAAATACTTTGCCTCCTTCAATCAAATCAAGTTGACCCTCAGTATTAACCATCACCCTGGGATTCTGTTACCCCATCTATCTTCATTTGTCTTTGGGTATCCATGCAGCAGTCCTTCTGGCCCTTGACAGACTTCCATGATTTCAAAAGCCACTTTTCTTGCATGTGTGATCAGGAGACATACACAGGGCAAGCACAGCTGCCTGAGCCCCTTTTCAACTTGTTTAATGTTCGTAGCTGTAATGAGCATTCTTCCTGAGGAGCCCAGCCTCACATGAGGTTATAAATCTTCAATCTTGATTGTAAGTGACTGGAGAGAGTTTATCACTCTCTTGCAGAGAGCTGGGGTCATTTGCCATGATTTTCTGGTTCTGTGGGCCATTTTTCTGTCTACTGAGTGTCTGGAGGCTTCTTCATCCACTGTCTGGATGAATCCTGTTGATGTGGATTTTCCTAAAGAAACTCAGAGTCACTTTTTTTTTTTTTAATGGAGTCTAATGCTGTCACCCAGGCTGGAGGGCAGTAGGGCAATCTTAGCTCACTACAACCTCTGCCTCCCAGATTCAAGCCATTCTCCTGCCTCAGCCTCCCAAGCAGCTGGGATTACAGGCACCCACCACCACATCCGGCTAATTTTTGTATTTTTAGTAGAGACGGGGTTTTTCCATGTTGGCCAGGCTGGTCTTGAACTCCTGACCTCAAGCGATCCACCAGCCTTGGCCTCTCAAAGTGCTGGGATTACAGGTATGAGCCATCATGCCCGGCCAAGTGACACTTTTGTGCTTGCAAAGTTCACTGTATTCTTTTACCTTCCAATTTTTTTTGTTGTTGTTTGTTTGTTTTGAGACAGAATCTCACTCTGTCACCCAGGGTGGAGTGCAGTGTTGCAGTCTCAGCTCACTGCAACCTCCGCTGCCAGGGTTCAAGTGATTCTCCTGCCTCATCCACCTCAGTGGCTGGGGTTACAGATTCGCACCACCATACCTGGCTGATTTTTGTATTTTTAGTAGGGACAGAGTTTCACCATGTGGGCCAGGCTGGTCTCGAACTCCTGACCTCAGTGATCCACTCGCCTCGGCCTCACAAAGTGCTGGGATTACAGACATGAGCCACCATGCCTGCCTGCCATCCAGTTTTGTTTTGTTTTTTTTTTTTTTAAATTTGAAAACTGCATAGAAGTACAAAGAACAACATAACAAATAAGTACCCGTATACTCTCCACCCAGGTTTAATCATGTTAACATTTCATTATTCTGTGAAGTTTTGTAATCAAAAAAGAAATAAATTGGACACCATAGCTCATGCCTATAATTTCAGCCCTTTGAGAGGCCAATGCAGGAGTATGGCTTGAGCCCAGAAGTTTGAGACCAGCCTGGGCAACAGAGTGAGACCCCATCTCTACAAAATACATAAATAAATAAAACATTATGGCTAAGTTGGAAGTCCATCTTGCTCTCCTGGCAAAGGCAGCCACTCTGATAACTTAGCTGGCAGTCTTCCCGTTTATGTTTTCATATTTTTACTACAAAATAGTATTGAGCTGCCAGGTGTGATGGCTCACGCCTGTAATCCCAGCACCTTGGAAGGCTGAGGCAGGAAGATTGCTTGAGCCTAGGAGTTTGAGACCAGTCAGGGCAATATGGCAAACCCCATCTCTACAAAAAATTCAAAAATATTAGGCAGGCGTCGTGGTGCACACCTGCAGTCCCAGCTACTTGGGAGGCTGAGGTGGGAGAATCCCTTGAGCCCTGGGGGACAGAGGTTGCAGAGAGCCGAGATTCCGCCACTGCACGCCAGCCTGGGTGACAGAGTAAGACCCTGTCTCAAAAAAAGAGAATAATATTGAGGTTTTGTTCATTTTATTATTGTATTAGTCTGTTCTCACACTGCTATAAAGACATACCTGACACATGGTAATTTATAAAGAAAAGAGGCTTAATTGGCCCATGGTTCTGCAGGCTGTATAGGCTTCTGCTTCTCAGGAGGCCTCAGGAAATTTACAAACAGAAGATGAAGGAGTAGAAAACAAAGGGGAAGTAAGCATGTTTCCACAGCAGAAGCAGGAGAAAAGGCAGAAGGGAAGGTGCTACACTTACCTCCCACCAGGCCCCACCTCCAGCACTCAGAATCACAATTCGACATGAGATATATGAGATCTGGGTGGGCAGACAGAGCCAAACCGTATCTATCTATCTATCTATCTATCTATCTATCTATCTATCTGTCTATCTGTCTGTCTATCTATCTATCATCTATCTATCTATCTATCTATCTATCTATCTATCTATCTATCATCTATCTATCTATCTATTTAGAGGACAGGATCTCACTCTGTCATCCAGACTGGACTGCATGGGGTGATCATAGCTCACTGCAGCCTCAGCCTCCCTGGCCCAAGCCATCCTCCCACCTCAACCTCCCAAGTAGCTAGAACTACAGGCTTGCACCACTATGCCTGGCTTTTTGATTTTTTTGTAGAGACGGAGTCTCCCTATGCTGCCCAGGCTGATCTTAAACTCCTGGGCTCAAAAGCAATCCTCCTATCTCAGGCTCCCTACATGCTGGGATTACAGGCATGAATCACCATGCCTGGCCAGTAATTAGTTTTTAAATTCTTGTAAGTGGCATATTACAGGAATGTAATTTGCTCTGTTTTTACTCAATATTGTTTTTGAGACCTAATCATGTCGATGCCCATGAGGAGCACTGTTCTGAGCGCTGAGAATACAACCGAATAAAACAAAGTCCCTTTCCTCATGGAGTCCTCGCTCTAGACAGGTTGGGAGGCATACATAGTATGAAGGAACCAGTATCTATCTAGCAATTCCCCTGCTGATGGCCATTGCAAATGCATTTCCATTGGTTTACTATAATAATGTTCCAAAGAACATATCTGGCCGGGTGCAGTGACTCATGCCTGTAATCCCAACACTTTAGGAGGCCAAGGCAGGAGGATCAGTTGAGGCCAGTAGTTCGAGACCAGCCTGGGCAACATAGGGAGACCCTGTCTCTACAAAAAAACAAAATAGTATGCCTGGGCGTGGTGGCTCACGCCTATAATCCCTGCACTTGGGAGGCCAAGGAGAGTGGGTCACTTGAGGTCAGGAGTTTGAGACCAGCCTGGCCAACATGGTGAAACCCCATCTCTACTAAAAATATAAAAATTAGCTGGGTGTGGTGGCAGGTGCCTGTAATCCTAGCCTCAGGAGGCTGAGGAGGCAGGAGAATCGCTTGAACCCAGGAGGCAAAGGTCGCTGTGAGCTGAGATCGAACCACTGCACTCCAGCCTGGGCAACAGGGTGAAACTTCATATCAAAAAAAAAAAAAAATTCAAAAAATTAGCCAGGCCAGGCGTGGTGGCTCACACCTGTAATCCCAGCACTTTGGGAGGCCGAGGCAAATGGATCACCTGAGGTCAGGAGTTCAAAACCAGCCTGGCTAACATGGTAAAACCCCATTTCTACTAAAAGTACAAAAAATTAGCCAGGTATGGTGGCATGTGCCTGCAGTCTCAGCTGCTTGGGAGGCTGAGGCAGGAGAATTGCTTGAACCTGGGAGGCAGAGGTTACAGCGGGCTGAGATTGTGCCATTGCACTCCAGCTTGAGCAACAAGAAAGAAACTCTGTCTCAAAAACAAAACAAAACAAAATAGCCAGGCATGGTGCTGCACACCTGCAGTCTCAGCTACTCAGGAGGCTGAGGTGGGAGGATAGCTTGAGCCTGGGAGGTCGAGGCTGCAGTGAGCCAAGATCACGCCATTGCACTCCAGCCTGAACAACAGAGTAAGACCCTGTCTCTAAAAAAAATAATAATAATAAAGAAAATATAAAGCTTTGTATATGTCTCCTGGTACATATATACTATGTATATGGTTTGTAAACTCAAAGGTCCAGATAGTATATTTTTTAGGCTTATGGGCCATACGGTCTCTGTCACAACTCAGTCCTGCCTTTCTAGCACAAAAGCAGCTATAAACAATACATACATGAGTCTTTTATAGACACCAAGATTTGAATTTCATATGATTTTTACATTTTATGAAATTGTCTTTTAAAAAAATTTCCCCCAACCATTTAAAAGTGTGAAAGCTGGCCAGGCACGGTAGCTCATGCCTGTAATACCAGCCCTTTGGGAGGCTGAGGTGGGTGGATCACTTGAGGTCAGTAGTTCAAGACCAGCCTGGCCAACATGGCAAAACTCCATCTCTACTAAAAATACAAACATTAGGCCGACTCAGTGTACATACTCAGGACCGCGTTCTCCTGCTCTGAGGTGTATCTGAGAAGCAGAGTTGCTCGGTCACTGGACATACACATTTCCACATTAACGAGACCCTACCAAGTTGCCATCCAAGGAGATTTTTTACAATCTCTGCTCCCCTCAACAACAAATGAATGTTAGTTCAGATCCTTTACAAAGAGGCTGTAAGACCAGAACCAGGTGAAACAAGAAGTGGGAGGAGAAGCTGACGGCCAGTTCTGACCATGAAGAAATACCTGGGAGAGCCTTCTGGAAGCTGGAAGGGTGACTACCGGGGGTCCTTGGAGCCTGCCCCACGTCAGATCGCGGTGGCTTCTGAGCCTCCAGTCCGGCTCAGCCCCATGTGTCATGGCCGGTGGTAACAAGCCCTGGCTCTCTGTTTGGTCTCTATTTTCCCCTGTGTGGGGCTGAAGTCTGGATTGAGCTGTTCTTCAAGACGTATAGCTTTCTTGACAGGAAAGTAGTGTCACAGAAACAGCAGGGGCTTGGGAAGATGATCTAACTGCAAATCCCGCCAGGCTCAGCCACCGGCTAGTTCTGTGATGTTAAACAAGTCCTTTCACTTCTCCGAGGCCTTCCCTCAGCTACCACACAGCAGTTGCTTGATGGGATGAAATGACAAAACTGGCTCACGCCTGTAATCCCAGCACTTTGGGAAGCCAAGGTGGGTGGATGGCTTGAGCCCAGGAGTTCCAGTCCAGTCTGGGCAATATGGTGAAACCCTCTCTCTGCAAAAAAAATACAAAAATTAAATGGGCGTGATGGCCCGTGCCTGTGGTCCCAGCTACTCAGGAGGCTCAAGTGGAAGGATCACTTGAGCCCAGAAGATGGAGACTGCAGCGAGCTGTGATTGTACCACTGCACTCTAGACTGGGGAACAGAGTGAGACTCTGTCTCTCCCCGAAAAAAAAAAAAAAAACTGACAAAAGTGTAATAAAGACATATAGGCCGGGCGCGGTGGCTCACGCCTGTAATCCCAGCACTTTGGGAGGCCGAGGCAGATGGATCACGAGGTCAAGAGATCGAGACCATCCTGGTCAACACGGTGAAACCCCGTCTCTACTAAAACTACAAAAAATTAGCTGGGCATGGTGGCACGTGCCTGTAATCCCAGCTACTCAGGAGGCTGAGGCAGGAGAATTGCCTGAACCCAGGAGGCGGAGGTTGCGGTGAGCCGAGATCGCGCCATTGCACTCCAGCCTGGGTAACGAGAGTGAAACTCCGTCAAAAAAAGACATATAAGAGATATGCAGTAGTTGCCAGGCAACATGTTTAAGAATGTGGATTTCCTGCCCTCCTCCTGTTAAAAACCCACTCTCAGCCAGGCACGGTGGCTCATGCCTATAATCCCAGCACTCTTGGAGGCTGAGGTGGGCGGGTCAAGAGATCAAGACCATCCTGGCCAACATGGTGAAACCCCATATCTACTAAAAATACAAAAATTAGCTGGGTGTGGTGGCACGTGACCGTAGTCCCAGCTACTCGGGAGGCTGAGGCAGGAGAATCACTTGAACCTGGGAGGTGGAGGTTGCAGTGAGCCGAGATCGTGCCACCACACTCCAGCCTGGCTACACAGCAAGACTTGCCTCAAAAAAGAAAAGCACCCTCCACTCCCAGGGAGCTGGGCACAGAGCTGGGCCCCATCAGTGCAAGGTGCTGAGCCACGGAGCTGAGGTGGAGCTGCCGGACAGGGAGTCAGACAGCAATGTGCAAGCAGGTGACGTCCCTGCCAGCAGTGACCACCAGGGGGCCCCCAAGTGCCAGAGATGGCCCCACACAGCGTGGCCATTCCTCATCCAGAGATGTCTGTTCTTGGCACGTGGGGTAAATTAGAACAGAAGGTGACAGCCTGGGGTGTGGTCAGTCAGACTGCCCCAGGCAGGGCCGGTGGTCTGTAGGAAATGTTCAGGCCTGAGCCAGAGGCCCAGGCTGCAATTCTGTCGCTTACCATGACCTTGGGCAAGGCACTTCCTTCCCTGGCACAGTTCACAGGGTTGGAACAGACTCCAAGGACCCTTCCAGCACTAGTGCTGCATGCTTCTAGGATGCGAAGATGGGGGCGGTTCCACTCTCACCCCCAGCCCATGTCCACTTCAAGACAAATGGCCAGGGAAGCCACATGTCCCAGTGCCCCATTTCCAAAGCCCCTGAGGACCTTGCTGTCTGTCGGGGTCATGCACATGGAGGTGGAAGGTCAGGTGAGCCAATCCTCTCGAAGGGTCTTGCTTCATTTGGGACAGACATCCGGTTTCCTCTGGTCTCTACCGGGATTCCAGGGGCTTAGCTGAATGAGTCATGGGCGGGGGGATTCTGGGGAGTTCCCAGCTCATCAGCTTGGGACAGGACAGCCTGAACTTTCTATGGCATATACCTATCCGAGTGTGGGGTGGGCACAGGAGCCAAAACCCAATGTCAGTATCTTAGGTAGGGGCCTTCAGTAGGTCACCCAGACAGGCAGCCTCCCAGGAGTTTGGGGGTAGGAATGGGGCCAACCAGCTTTTTCCTTTCACTCTTAGAATTTGGGACCCTGGGGGGCAGGTAGCTTGAGAATCCCAAAGGAGAGGGGCAAAGGAGGCTGCCCCCGCCAGTCTGCTGGAGCACGGAGGGAGACCCTTCCCCACAGGTCTGCTGTGGCCTCCAGGTATCTATCAGCGGCTCAGCCTTTATTCAGCTATTCTGTTCAAACACCCCAGGGCTATCAGGCCGGGGCGGGGCAGCGGGAGGGAGGGATTTTGAGGGGGGCAAGGCGACGTCAAAGAAGGTTGAGAGATTCCACAATTTCACAAAACTTTCGCAAACAGCTTTTTGTTCCAACCCCCCTTCATTGTCTTGGACACCAAATTTGCATAAATCCTGGGAAGTTATTACTAAGCCTTAGTCGTGGCCCCAGGTAATTTCCTCCCGGGCCTCCATGGGGTTATGTATAAAGGCCCCCCTGGAGCTGGGCCCCAAAGCAACCCAGAGCCTGCAGCCCAGTCCCACCCAGACCCATGGCCGGACCTGCCGCCCAGAGCCCCATGAAGCTGGTGGGTGAGTGTCTTGGCCCAGGATGGGACAGCTGCCCGCCCTGGCATGGGAGGGAGGCTGGCATGGCAGAGGGGCTGGGGATCCCCGTTCTGGGAATGGGGATTAAAGGCGCCGTTGTCCCCGAGAGGGGACAGCATGTCTCCTGAGCCTGCTCTGTCCCCAGCCCTGCAGCTGCTGCTATGGCACAGTGCACTCTGGATGGTACAGGAAGCCGCCCCCCTGGGCCCTGCCAGCTCCCTGCCCCAGAGCTTCCTGCTCAAGTGCTTAGAGCAAGTGAGGAAGGTCCAGGGCCATGGCACAGAGCTGCAGGAGAAGCTGGTGAGTGAGGCTGGCGGGAGGGCTGCGGAGGGAACCCCCGTGGGGAGAGCTAAGGGGGATGGAACTAGGGGGCCAACTTCCTCTGGAAGGGATGTGGGGGGATATTAGGAAAGATGGAGCTGGGGGAGGCTGGCAAGGGACTTGGGGAGGAGGTGCTTGGTGTGAACAGTGCTCGGGAGGGCTGACTGGGATGGGAGTGGGGGTATCACAGTCAGGAGAAGGGACCAGGACCCCTATGAGATCACAGGATGGAGGTACAGTGCAGAGAGGGACTGAACAGTCCGGCAGGACGTGGAGGGAGGGGAAAGACCAGAGACAGGGAGGACCCAGGAAGGAGGAGTGGCGACCCGGCCAGGGGAAGTCTCATTCAGCATCCTTCCATCCCCAGTGTGCCACCTATAAGATGTGCCACCCCGAGGAGATGGTGCTGTTCAGGCACTCTCTGGGCATCCCCCAAGTTTCCCTGAGCAGCTGCCCCAACCAGGCCCTACAGCTGGTGAGTGTCAGGAGGGGACAAGGCTAATGGGTGGGGGGCAACGAAAGGAGGGACACCCCTGGTTCCCCAGGTACCCAGGCTCCAAGCTGAGAGCATGACTGGAGTGTCTCCAGCAGCACCCCCTAACTCTCCGCTCTGTCCCCCAGACAGGCTGCTTGAGGCAGCTCCATAGCGGCCTCTTCCTCTACCAGGGCCTCCTGCAGACCCTGGAAGGGATCTCCCCTGAGTTGGCCCCCACCGTGGACATGCTGTGCCTGGACATCGCTGACTTTGCCACCACCATCTGGCAGCAGGTGAGCCTTGTTGGGCAGGGTCCCCAAGGTCATGCTGGCACTCCATGACTGGACTGGGCCTGTGTATGGGCCCTGCCTGTGCCATCAGCCCCCAGCGTTTCCTCATTTGTAATAACGCCCACCCAGGAGGGCCCAGCCACTGATCACAGCTTTTCCCCCACAGATGGAAGAGCTGGGAACAGCCCCTGCCCTGCAGCCCACCCGAGGCGCCACGCCAGCCTTGCCCTCTGCCTTCCAGCGCCGGGTGGGAGGCCTCCTGGTGGCCTCCCATCTGCAGAGCTTCCTGGAGCTGGTGCACCGCGTTCTACGCCACCTTGCCCAGCCCTGAGCCAAGCCCTTCCCATCCCATGTATTTATCACTATTTAATATTTATGCCTATTTAAGCCTCATATTTAAAGACAGGGAAGAGCAGAATGGAGCCCCAGGCCTCTGTGCCCTTCCCTCCATTTCTGAGTTTCATTCTCCTGCCTGTAGCAGTGAGAAAAAGCTCCTGTCCTCCCATCCCCTGGACTGGGAGGTGGATAGGTAAATACCAAGTATTTATTACTGTGACTGCTCCCCAGCCCTGGCTCTGCTGTGGGTGCTGGGACAAGCCGCAGTGGGCCCTGGTCCCCAGGGTCCACACCTGGGGCCCTTGAGAGTATCAGGTCTCCCACGTGGGAGACAAGAAATCCCTGTTTAATATTTAAACACAGTGTTCCCCATCTGGGTCCTTGCGCCCCTCACTCTGGCCTCAGCTGACTGCACAGCACGCCCTGCATCCCCTTGGGCGTGAGGTCCCTGGACAAGCAGAGGCAGCCAGAGCTGGAAGGCATAGCCCTGGGGCCCCACAAATCTGCTGGGGAATCTTGTTTTTATTAAGACTTTTGGGGCACGGTTTGACTCCCCACAAGAGCTCAGACATTACCGGTGTGTGATGCCCATCTTCTGGTGCCCTTGGGACACCTGCCCTGCCCCCACCAGGGTCAGCTCTGTCACTCTTTTTCAGGCTGGGCAAGTGCCTGGACATTTGCCTTGCTGGACAGGGACTGGGAATGTGGGAGGGAACAGACAGGAGGAATCATGTCGTCGTGCATGTGGAAGGAAGCTCGACTGACTGTCACCCTCCACCTGTTCACCCCCGACTCACCAGCATCCTCTCCACTGTCACACTGTAACCGAGCTTCAGGATAATAAAGTGTTTGTCTCCAGTCATGTCCTTCCTTCTTCTTCTTGAGTCCAACTGGGGCCTGGCCAGGGGCTGGGGAGGTGGCTGAATGGTGGGAGACACCAGAGGGAGCCAGGGAGGAGGCGCAGGGAGGAGGAGGAAGGTTCCTGAGCTCATCTGACACTCATATATAGATATATGGAATACACGTGTGTGTATATATGTTAGCACTGTGCAGACGCTGGGCTAAGTGCTGGGGACACAGCAGGGAACAAGGCAGACGTGGCATCTGCACTTGAGCAGCCACCGCCTTGTAGGGAAGACAGGCACAGGGACCTTGGGAACCTGGAACAGAGAGAGCCTGGGGTCAGGGTGGGCTTAATAGGCCGGACACAGCCAGACGAGATGAAGCCAGGGGGCGCTGAGCCTCCACACCAGCCTTGTCATTTACTATCTTCCATAAACTTGAGCCCATCCATCAAGTTGCCCACAAAGAGGAAGCCAAGTTCAAGTTGGCCACTGGGGTCAGAGCTTCTCTCCTCGTCAGGCTCACTCTCTGCACTCACCCCAGCTGGCCACTTCCTGCTTGGGCTAAAGAGGGCTGAGCTCACAGCCCAGGAGGGTGGGGAGCTGTGGTGAATGGGGGTCCAGCGGCCACACCACAGGTGTGAGGCCTTCCTGCAGCCAAAGACTCCTGTGTGGCTCTGGGGTGATCCCCCCAGCCCCCCCGCACCTGTCCACCATCTATCTGCCCAAGCCTCTTCTCAGCTCCTCGGTCTCTTCCACCTTCCCTGCCCTGCCAGTGGCTCCTGGACAGCAGGGTCAGGAGCACCTAGTGCCAGCTCGGAGTCCTCCTTCTAGGGTCTCAGAGATGTGTGAAGCAGGCAAGGAAAGGTTACAGGAAGGTCCAGCCCCCCATCCCCCGCCTCCCACTAGCTCCCAGTCCTTTTCTAGAGGCAACAGATCATATCCCAGGCTAGTCAGTGTGGGCGGGGTTGGGCCAGGCTCAGGAGACAGAAGAGCAGGCCACCCTGCCCCAGCACTGTGGGGCCCGGAGCCAAAGCCTCTCCCTTTTCAGGGTACAGCTAGCTGGCTTTGGGGGAGGGGGCAGCAGGCCAGCCAACTTGGCTCTGAGGAAGGGAAGCTGCTCTTCCCCCAGCCCTTCCCCAGCTGAGCAAGCACACACAGGACCCTGAGCCCTGTGCCTCTCCTCCTCCTCCTCCTCCACCTCCTCCTCCTCCTCCTCC